>NC_085140.1:424511332-424817272 GCF_024139115.2 Armigeres subalbatus | reverse complement strand
CATATTATTCATGATAATTTTTGCCTCGGCTAGTCTCTTAGGGCGATCTTTTCAAATAAACAAACGAATGAAACTTAGTTTTGTTTTTAATTTGTGATATGCTTGTGCGAGCACGAATGATAACTAAAACAATTAACCCTAAATTATTATTTTTCAAGAAATAGGGTAAAGTGCCCAATAGTGGACCCCCAACCAATAGTGGACCCTCCAGCCATTTTTGCATTATTTCAGCACAATTAAAACATTTTGCAATGAAATTCCATCGGGAGAACCTACCTTACAGTTCTATGATTTGACTACATGCATTGGAAATGCTATGGAAAGTAAAATTAGATGATTTTTTACAATTCTATAAAAAATAAACACAAGAGTGTCCATTATAGGAATATTTTGGGGGTCCATAATAGGGAAGAAGAACGTCCCGAAACGGAACATAAAAATCAAATGAAGTGTCGACTATAGGGAAGCAATTTCCAATTATGGACCCCCAGGGGGTCTACTATAGGGCGAATTCAGTCAGACTTTAAAATGTTAATTTCAACGAATAACGTCAAGTATTTGAGTGATTTATGTATGTATCGTAAAGAGGAGATGCAGAGCTTGATATTAGATATCACGCAAAATTAATATGTTGAAAACTTCCAATCCTTATGCCAGGAAGAGCAAAATTTCGCTACTAGGGGGTCCACTGTTGGGCATTTTACCCTATATTATGGTCGTTTTACTTTTGTATATATTCAACAAACTGAATTGCAATCAGTCGCAAATGACAGAGCTGCCTTTTCAAATCAGATTCTACCAGATAAGCATATCTGATTGAAATTTACATTCCCTCGATCCAGGTGCCCGAGTTTCCCGGGTCGCCTCCTCTGACTAATTGAGTCATGCTCTAGTAACTGCTCTTCCGTGAGTGCAATCCGAAACTGGAAACCCCAACTCACGCACAATACTTACACAAATACCTGCGCTGGCACGTGGAATGAAACGTAAACAATAAACATATTTCTTTCCTCCATCCATTTGCTATGCAGTGCTAAAATCACAATGCAGCTCCGTTGCAGAGCTCGCACATAATTATTGTATACTTCCTAGTTGGGTACGTTGACACACTTTTGTTTGTTTGATTCTGTCATACTCGTTCGCCATCCACGTTGGTCCCATACTGGGGCTTCGAGCAACTAGTTTAATAAGCAAAACAAAACGGTATCGCCCATTAGCTAGCCTGAAGCTGGCTGAACAAAAAACAACAATCCGGTTGTGGATGCTCTGTTCCTAGCGTTGGTAGCGTCAACTTCATCAACAAGTGTGATTTATCGAGCGATCCCGATAGGTTATCGGGTGGAGGTACTTCGATTAGGCTTGAAAGAAAATGCTGTTGTATATTCGAACGCAAATTCATATTAAAATTTCAAACAAAACCCAATCTCAAAACGTAACCATTGTAAAATTTTCTTACCACAGTTTATTATTCCATTATCACAAAATTTGCTCCGAAAACACAAATACTTCACCACTCAGTAATGAGTTCAGGTAATACTACTCCATTTAATTCCATTACATTGTAATCTTTACAGATACGTATTTCGACTTGATAGGTGAAGACATGGCACTAAAAGAGCCTAATAATTTTCTTTCGCAAATACTGTCCATACTCCATAAAGTGGTGCCTTTACTCCAGGCCGGCCTGCACAGTACCGGTCTAGACATTCTTGGTTATTACGACGGCTGTGAGGCACGTCGAAACAATTAACATCCCTGACATGCGGTAACTTGATCTCTACCTAATGAACGCGAACTGGTGATGGACTTGAATTAAAGGGTAAACGTAACTTTATCAATAAAAGGCGAAAAGACTACAGTGTCGACCTGATTTTGTCTACCTTCGATTTTATCACGTCCCGATTTTCTCGATTTATGACGTCCCGATTTTCTCACGTTTTCGGCCCGATTTTGATCAATTTGAACAATGATCTTCATGAAATAACTTTGACCGCCTGTAGTTTATTATAAATCATTTCTGAGTACCTGTAAAGGATTTTTTAGACCTTTTCGACAAGAAATCGTTCACGCATTTTACATTTCCAAGGCATAAACTGATTCATGTTTTGTGAAATAATTTAAAAAATCGTTTTTTTTTATTTTCGTCACATTTCCTATTTTATCACCCCAAAATTCAACAAGGGGATGATAAAATCGGTATATTACTGTATTCCTATTTCATACACTATTATTGAGTTTTAAAGTTTTCATCCATTATGTTTAGTCATGCAAATGTTTCTACTAGAGTTCGCTTCATTGAGGTCGAAATATGTATCTGTGAAGATTACAACGTGGTGGAATTAAATGGAATATTACTAATTATTCTTACAACAGGTTAGTTTTAAATAGTTAATTTATCATACGGCTAAATGACTAGACCAAGTATTATAGCCACAGGTCAACCATAAAGTTCACACACTTTGTCTTTTCGTACCCGTCAGATCACGTGAACCGGTCATTGCCTGCCTGTCTGACTACTTGCCCGGTTCACCGAAGTCGTTCGATTTTAACCATTATCATGCTGTGTTTAGGACCAGACAACCAAAAATCATTTCTTCTTATTATTATTATTAGCATAACATCTCCCACTGGAGTACCTTCGTCGGGCCCAGGGTGTACCTCGGACAAAAATGCGTAATGGCGGATAAATTACAATTTTAATCAAAAAGTGACCTCCTGAGGGCTCCTTTCAAGTGACCCGGAAGCCTAATTTTAAGAGATTTGGAAATTTTCTTTAAAGAGCATTCTTTTGAGCCTTTTTTAAACTTTCTTTTTTTTTTATCTTTCCTCTAAAACCCTCGGAAGGCTCTTTTCAAGAGGCTCGGAAGGCCCCTTTCGACAGGCTCCAAAGCCTCTGACCTTTTGACTCCTGCTTTTAAAAGCAACGGCGCTCTGATATGCAGAGTAAGCTCAACGACCTTGCCGATCGCTCCTCCTCGGCAGGTTTAGTCATCAACGTCAACAAAACCAAATCGTTGGATGTAAACACGGTGACTCCTTCCAGTTTCACAGTAGCCGGGCAACCAGTGGAGAATGTTGAAAGCTTCCAATATCTTGGTAGCCAAATGGCGTCAGACGGCGGTACCAAGATCGACATAGGCGCACGGATCAAGAAAGCAAGGGCTGCCTTTGCGAGTTTAAGAAATATCTGGAAAAACAGGCAGATAAGTGAACGCACCAAAATACGAATTTTCAACTCTAACGTGAAATCTGTGCTGTTATACGCTAGCGAAACATGGTGTGTATCAGTGGAGAACACTCAACGGCTGCAGGTGTTCATTAACAGATGCCTGCGGTATATAATTCGGGCCTGGTGGCCTCACAACTGGATCTCAAACAACGAGTTCCATCGTCGTTGTCACCAGAGGCCGATGACAACAGAAATTCGGGATCGGAAGTGGGGCTGGGTCGGCCACACTCTACGTAGGAGCGGAAACGAAATCTGTAAGCAAGCATTAGACTGGAACCCAGCGGGACATCGCAGCAGAGGCAGACCCAGAGGCTCATGGCGGCGAAGCCTCAATAAAGAAATAAAAGAAGTCGACCGAAATCTAACCTGGCAACAGGTTAAAGCGATAGCCGGGCATCGCTCAGGATGGAGATCTTTCAAGTCGGCCCTTTGCACCACCGGAGGTGTACAGGATCCATAAGTAAGTAAGTTTTAAAAGCCTTGGAAGGGTCTTTTCAAGAGGCTCAGAAAGTTCCTATCAACAATCTCGAAAGCCTCTTTTTAAAATGCTCGGAAACCTACTTTAAACAGGCTAGGAAGCCTCCTTTAAAGAGGTTTGGAAGCCTTCTTTCAAGTGGCCCGGAAGCCTCCTTTCAAGAGGCCCGGAAGCCTCCTTTCAAGAGGCCCGGAAACCTCCTTTCAAGAGGCTCGGAAGCCTCTTTTTAAGAGGCTAGGAAGCCTCTTTTTAAGAGGCCCGGAAACCTCCTTTCAAGAGGCTCGGAAGCCTCCTTTCAAGAGGCTCGGAAGCCTCCTTTAAAGAGGCTCGGAAGCCTCCTTTAAAGAGGCTCGGAAGCCTCCTTTAAAGAGGCTCGGAAGCCTCCTTTCAAGAGGCCCGGAAGCCTCCTTTCAAGAGGCCCGGAAGCCTCCTTTCAAGAGGCCCGGAAGCCTCCTTTCAAGAGGCCCGGAAGCCTCCTTTCAAGAGGCCCGGAAGCCTCATTTCAAGAGGCCCGGAAGCCTCCTTTCAAGAGGCCCGGAAGCCTCCTTTCAAGAGGCCCGAAGCCTCCTTTCAAGAGGCCCGGAAGCCTCCTTTCAAGAGGCCCAAGCCTCCTTTCAAGAGGCCCGAAGCCTCCTTTCAAGAGGCCCGGAAGCCTCCTTTCAAGAGGCCCGGAAGCCTCCTTTCAAGAGGCCCGAAGCCTCCTTTCAAGAGGCCCGGAAGCCTCCTTTCAAGAGGCCCGGAAGCCTCCTTTCAAGAGGCCCGGAAGCCTCCTTTCAAGAGGCCCGGAAGCCTCCTTTCAAGAGGCCCGGAAGCCTCCTTTCAAGAGGCCCGGAAGCCCCTCTAAGAGGCTCGGAAGCCTCCTTTCAAGAGGCCCGGAAGCCTCCTTTCAAGAGGCTCGGAAGCCTCCTTTCAAGAGGCTCGGAAGCCTCCTTTCAAGAGGCTCCTTTCAAGAGGCCCGGAAGCCTCCTTTCAAGAGGCCCGGAAGCCTCCTTTCAAGAGGCCCGGAAGCCTCCTTTCAAGAGGCCCGGAAGCCTCCTTTCAAGAGGCCCGGAAGCCTCCTTTCAAGAGGCCCGGAAGCCTCCTTTCAAGAGGCCCGGAAGCCTCCTTTCAAGAGGCCCGGAAGCCTCCTTTCAAGAGGCCCCAGCCTCCTTTCAAGAGGCCCGGAAGCCTCCTTTCAAGAGGCCCGGAAGCCTCCTTTCAAGAGGCCCGGAAGCCTCCTTTCAAGAGGCCCGGGACCCTCCTTTCAAGAGGCCCGGGGGCGGCCTTTCAAGAGGCCCTCCTTTCAAGAGGCCCGGAAGCCTCCTTTCAAGAGGCCCGGAAGCCTCCTTTCAAGAGGCCCGGAAGCCTCCTTTCAAGAGGCCCGGAAGCCTCCTTTCAAGAGGCCCGGAAGCCTCCTTTCAAGAGGCCCCGAAGCCCCCTTTCCAGAGGCCCCGAAGCCCCCCTTCAAGAGGCCCCCGAAGCCTCCCTTCCAGAGGCCCGGAAGCCTCATTTCAAGAGGCCCGGAAGCCTCCTTTCATGAGGCCCGAGAACCTCCTTTCAAGAGGCCCGGAAGCCTCCTTTCAAGAGGCCCGGAAGCCTCCTTTCAAGAGGCCCGGAAGCCTCCTTTCAAGAGGCCCGGAAGCCTCCTTTCAAGAGGCTCGAAGCCTCCTTCAAGAGGCCCGGAAGCCTCCTTTCAAGAGGCCCGGAAGCCTCCTTTCAAGAGGCCCGGAAGCCTCCTTTCAAGAGGCCCTGAAGCCTCCTTTCAAGAGGCCCGGAAGCCTCCTTTCAAGAGGCCCGAAGCCTCCTTTCAAGAGGCCCGGAAGCCTCCTTCAAGAGGCCCGGAAGCCTCCTTCAAGAGGCCCGGAAACCTCATTTTGAGAGGCCCGGAAGCCTTCTTTCAAGAATCCCAGAATCCTGCTTTCAAGAGGCCTGGAAGCCTCCCATCAAGAGGCCTGGAAGCCTCCTTTCAAGAGGCCTCAAGCCTCCTTTCAAGAGGCCTCGGAAGCCTCCTTCAAGAGGCCTGGAAGCCTCCTTCAAGAGGCCTCGGAAGCCTCCTTTCAAGAGGCTCAAGCCTCCTTTCAAGAGGCCTGGAAGCCCTTTCAAGAGGCTCGGAAGCCTCCTTTCAAGAGGCCTGGAAGCCTCCTTTCAAGAGGCCTGGAAGCCTCCTTTCAAGAGGCTCGGAAGCCTCCTTTCAAGAGGCCTGGAAGCCTCCTTCAAGAGGCCTCAAGCCTCCTTTCAAGAGGCCTGGAAGCCTCCTTTCAAGAGGCCTGGAAGCCTCCTTTCAAGAGGCCCGGAAGCCTCCTTTCAAGAGGCCCGGAAGCCTTCTTTCAAGAGGCCCGAAAGCCTCCTTTCAAGAGGCCCGGAAGCCTCCTTTCAAAAGGCCCGGAAGCCTCCTTTCAAGAGGCCCGGAAGCCTCCTTTCAAAAGGCCCGGAAGCCTCCTTTCAAAAGGCCCGGAAGCCTCCTTTCAAGAGGCTCGGAAGCTGGTCCTTAATTTCAATAATGCTTTGTCGATAACTCCACTTTGAAGAACAGTTCTTCTTGTTACTATTGAATGAAATGGTGGTCCTGAAAAGAATCGATTTATTTTCAATAATGCGCCTTTCCAATCATTGGCAGCCAGAGAAATCGAAATCGTGTTGGAATATCTCAAATAAAACTATCAACCGTTTCTTTTCATAAAATGCTTGTCTTCCAAGGGCAGATTTTCTTTCTGCATTGCATTTTCTCACTTACCAACAGCAATCAAACGTAAGTAAGAACCTTGCGTAAAAATTTTACTTGACTGATGCTGCTGCTGTCCGACGGCCACGCGATGATTGTTCGCTAAAACGCCCCCATTTAGAAAAAAAATCAGCATCGCATATCGCTGAACCACAACCAACCCATTCTTCTCCTTCAGTTTGTCCTGAAAAGAACCGATTCTCCTTTACCAATGCAATTAACAATTAACAATCAGTAACAGCAACCAACCGATGGTCGGGACGTTATTGGGTAGAAATTTCATTTCAGTCCTGCTGCTGTCAGTGATTGGGGTACTTTCTGCTGAATACTGCTGTCGGCAATGACCAATCGATGATTCTCTTGCCGTTGAGACTGCTGCTACTGGCGTAATCTTGTGATAGCACAGGGGTAAAACGAGTTCTTGCAGCTTCGTGCAGTGAACTTATCCATCTTTGCACGATTCCCCAGAAAGTTCTACGATTTGTGTCAAAATTTCAGCGCAATTCGCCCGTACCGTATCGAGATATTGAATTGATTCGCGTTATGGACATTTTTTTCCCATAGTGCAACGATTGAAAGATGACTTAGTTATTAGCTCATACTTCTTGACTACTTTTCGTGTAACATGCCGAAGGATGTCCTTCAATAATTTCGAAGGATTTACTTCTTCAATTCCGAATAATTTCCGTTGGAAGTTCCGAAGGATTCTCGCCTAATACTGCGATGGCTAATACGATGTCTAATGCTGGAAATGCTGAAGGATGTCCTTTGGAAATTCCGTAGAATGTGCTTTGGAAATTCCGAAGGATTTCCTTTGGAGATTTCTTGCATAAATTCCGAAGTTTTTTTTTTGGAAAACGCGCAGCATTTACTTTGAAAATTCAGAAGATTTTCGTTTGTAGATTCAGAAGAATTTCCTTCGGCAATTCCGAAGAATTTTCTTTCCATTTACGTTAGAATTTATGAAGGATATCCGTCAAAAATTCCGAAGAATTTAAGTTGAAAATTCCGATGGATTTTTCTCGGAAATGGTGAAGTCAGTTTTTTTCGGAACTACGAAGGACCTCTTTTGGAGATTCAGAAGGACTTCCTTTTTCAATTTCGAAAGATTTTCTTCGGTTATTCCAAAAGGTTTTCTTCCAAAGAGCTTTCCTCGGTAACTTTCGGTTTTCCCTTCGGCAATTACGAAGGATTTCCGTACAGAAATTCTGGGTGTTTTGTGTTGAAATTTCATAAAAGAATTTCCATTGGATTTCCGTAGACATTTTCGATGGATTTCCGTCAGAAATTTCAAAATGCTTTGAATAATATTATCAAAATGCTTTGAATAATATAAATTCGAAGGATTTCCTTTTAATAATTTCTTTCAGAAATCCCGTAGTTTTTCTTGGAAGGATTTATTTAGAAAATTTAGAACAATTTTGATTTGTGTTTCAGATGGATTTCCTTTGGCATTTTCGAAAGGTTTCTTTCGGCAATTCCGAAAGGTTTTTTTTTGAAAATTCTAATGTATTTCCGTTAGAAATTCTGGAAGGAAATTGGACATTTCTCGGGTATTCCCAGAACCCATGGGGAAGTGGCCACTTTTTGTTCGGTCTCGGAAATCATCTTGCGACGTGTCAAACTTCATGATTTCACAAAACGAATACACTGATGTACATTTGGACGATCTTTGATTTGCCACCCTCCGGACATTCCCGGAATCTGGTTTCCCTAGGGAAGTGATCACGTTAGGATCGGTCTTGAAGTCCATCTTGCATCATGTTGAACTACATGAACGTTATTCGATCGAAGTGGCCAATTCACGGATTGTCATTTGCACGGTTTTTTTTTTCAACTCGGTCATTCTCCGGGGTGCCCGGAACCTGCTTCCTATGGGAAAGTGGTCACTTTTCATTCGGTCTTGAAATTCATCCTGCGATGTATTATACTTCATGATTTTTTAAAACAAGTACACTGATGATGGTTGGGTTGTTCAAGTTGGCCACTCTCCAGGTATCCCTGGAACCTGGGAAAGTGTCCGCTTTCAACGTTCAAATGTCCATCAATGTATTTGAATTACAAAATTATGAAGATCGATACGTCGCAACTGGGTTTCAAGACCAATCGAAGAGTGGCCATTGTCTCCGGAGGAAGTTAGGTTCCGAGATTACCTGAAGAGTTGCCAATTTGAAGAAAAAAAACCGTCGAATGTTCATCAGCGTACTTGTTTTGTAAAATCATGAACTTTGATTTGTCGAACGATGGGTCTCCCAAAAAAAAGGTGGCCAATTCGATCAAGAGATAGTCAAATGTCCAACAACGTACTTGTTTTACAAAATCATTAATAGTCAAATGTCTAACAGTGTACTTGTTTTGCAAAATCATGCAGTTTGGCATGTCGCAAGAAGCGTTTCAAGTGGTACGGCAGGATGGCGAATCTGATAAGAAAAACCCGAAATGATCATCAGTGGACTTGTTTTGCAAAATCATGAAGTCGGTCATTAAGTGGCCACTTCTTCAGGATGAGAGGTAACCTCAGCTCTCCCCAAAAATATTTGGAACCACCATCATTCCCTATTCCCATTCCCATTCCCTTCCTAAAACTAGAGGAAATTTTTGATTTATTATAAAAGATCAAAACAGCTGAGCAGCATAATTTTGAAATATTTTGAATTGCTTTAGAGGCGTTAATTTTTCATGGATCCGAGATCTCCCAAATTGAACACTCAACACCTAGCATTATTCGAAGAAAGTCTAAAACTCTGCCATAAGCAAAAAAGTGTATAACAGCAGAATTCAGTGGGTACATGAGTTAGCCTTCGTAATACAAAACGCACCTTAGTATTAACCTCTAAATCAAGCTCCGTAAGCATCACCCAACAAAAGACTCAAAGTCGATGAATGTTAACTGGCTGCCAAGTACGTTACCAACCGATGATGATTCATCCAACGACGTGATCTTGGGTGCGTGATTATAGTGTGTCATAACTATGGCATTGGAGGCACAGAGTTATCACTTTGGATCTACGAAGTATTGTAAGAGTGACGGTGACACACAGTTTTCAATTTACATACGCAGAAACAGCACCACCTAGCGTAGAATCGAGTTCAAATAAGATGTCCCATCAGGAACTACTGAATCGCTCGCGTACAGTGAATGAAGTGAAACGAATCCGGTTGCACAAATGCTACTACTACCAATGGCCGTTAATGCTATTAGTCATACCGCCAGATCGCCAAGTCGTGATCGTGAATTTAAAGTTGTGCAAAATGAAACTCTCCTTACGTTTGCATTAGTATGGAAAAACAGCGTGCGAGCATGAGTAAACACTTTGAAAGGCCCTCTTGGTGCTTGGTCGGCGCGGCGGCAGCAGATATGAGAAGCCCAAACACAATTCGATAAATAGGTTAACGAGTGCTGAGCACTCGTCGAAACCTCTCGTCATTGCGCCGCGTCGGTCCGGATCAGGGCTGACTAATCTTCATCCGATGGCTTACAACGTAGTGCTGTAAATATCACGACATTTAGCAAGTTTCACCAACATAGGTACTGAAGTTGAGCAAAGCTTCACCGACGCCACGGAAGCCGCACCAAGTAATGGTCTTTGTTTTTGCGGTCTGGTTTGTTGTTCGATATTCTTCGCTGGAGCCTCGATTGGCACAAAAGGAATCACTCGTCAGAACCTGTCCGAGAAACGGGCAGCTGCACCTACAATCGAAGTTTTGATATCTTTTCCGCACTACCTCTGACATTACGACGCACGGTTGGGCGTTCCTTCAATTGTGCTGGTCAAACTAAGTTGAAGCCCTTTTTCCTTAGCTACAAGGCTTCAAAGTGAGGCTATATTAGAATGATTGGTCTTTAGATATGAGGGCGACGCCCAAGTTGAGCGTCAAGAAATAAGGATCGGGGAAAGCGAATTCACTTTAAGACCTTTGTCCTTTTTTTACCTTTTGTATGAACAGAATCACTGTGTGATGTAGAAAGAAGCCATCGAGAATCGAGTAGCGGTACTTTCCGGCTTGGATCACAACTTCAGGAAATGTGGTTTCATGCTTTCGCGTCGTCTTGTGGACCGCACATTAACCGCAAATGGCAAAACTATATGGACATAATTCCACACCGACCGTGCAGTGCAGAACAAGGAAACGGCGGTTGTCGTGGTCGTAATTTTCCCCCACAAAGAACAAGATCTTTAAAGGGACACCATCATACTCCTGTTTAATCGACAACAAACAAACAACAACAGAGCAAGTTTCCAAGAAAACAACCTGAAAGGATTGGGACTGTACTTTTTGCTTGGTCGACGAACCTGAACCTGAACGCTGGAACCTGTTGCCCGTCAAACATCACGCTCTCGAGAGGGACCACTTTCTAAATTGGAAAACGTCATTTAACTGCCTGTGACGACGCCGCGGTAGATGGAAAGAAAGGCGCTCAGCGTAAACCGGGACAGGTTTTTTTTTGGCGATTTTTATGATTGGATCTCGCTACTTTCCATACACAATCGCGTCGCGCGCAAATATTGTCTTGTTCGCCGAGGGGGCTGGCTGTTTATGGTGGAACGTTTTGAACGGAGCACGAATAGGGGCGCGCCTCTTCGCGCCACGGTCAATGGCAGTGTGTGCGCCAGCGGCGCTGCTGGTGAATTGGATTTTAACGGGCACTTATTTTTGCGAGCTGCTCGCTAGCCGATTTGTTTTGACGATGACGGTCCGGTCGGTAGCGAGTTGCGGTTGATATTGTTGCAAAATCAAGTTCAATGACGCACGTGACTGATGTTTTTGGCAGATGTATGGTACTTTTGGAACGTCTTGAATGCGTTTGAAATTTGAGCTTGCGGCCCACAGATTCTATGGATGCAAATTTAATCAACCTGGGGGTGCTCTACATTTTAATTATGCCTTCGCGCAACTCATGTTTTTTTAAACTTGCTATTTGCTTGTATAGTTCGCATTTTTAAAGGGTCCATTGATTGGATTTTTTTTTCTAACAGTACATTAATCGACGTTCAGTAGCTACAGCGTAAGAGAGCTAGTAACAATTAATAAGTGATCATTCACAATGATTAGCGTTACTAGCGCATGGCTTTTGGGCCTTACAGGCTCGCTGGTGTTTTAGGAAATTATTCTGCGTTTTCATCCTGGATTTCCTTCCAGAATTCATTCAACAAAATCTGTAGGAACTACTCCAAGATTTTTTAAAGATATTTCATCGTCTTCTGTCATCCTGCGTCAATAACTCCTCCTTCAGAATTAATTTTAGAATCCCGCTGTGGAAGTATATTCACTATATTCGTTTGGTAATAATTCCGGAGGATTCATACGGAAATTCTTCCGAACATTCCTCTGGTTATTCCTTGATCACGCGCTTAGCACAAATTGACTGTGCGACGCACCGTTCTGGTCAACACAGAAGATTTTCGCACAAGCGGGTATAACATTGGCGATAACGTAAGTAAAAGTAAAAATAAAGATACTAATTTGAACTGGTTCTTCAACTCATCGTTCTCATGAAAAAGGTGCTATTTTGTTTCAGGATAAGAAGAACATAGAATCGTAAGACAAACATAGAGCAGATCGAACACAGTACCTAAAGCAGCAGCTTTGTATACAATACGTATTTTATTTCTACATTGTAATATGTAATTTTTCTATTGATTTGCTATAGACTTTTGTGGGCACCCAAAAAACAAATCTGACAATTATTGTATAAAATCTGGGCATATACAATTATGTAAGCTTTTTATACAAATATTGTATTAAAATAATACAAATTTGTATTATTTCAATACAACAATTGTATTAAAATCTTCCGAAATTGTATATGCTCAATTATTATACAGTTTCTGTAAGGTTCTTACGCAGAACTGTATTAAAATCTGCCATCCGCTGGTTGGGTGTGGGATGGTACATTTTTGTTTCTGTTTCATCTAGATGGTAAAATAGAAAGTTTCAATAATATTCACATGATTTACGGAAGTGCCTCTAATTGACCTTATTTGAGGCTGATAAACTAAAAAAATAATCGATCTGAGAAACTCGGATATCATTTTTTTATTCATTACATTTAAATTCTTAACAACATGATGAGTACATCGAATACCTGCTGTTTATAGTCGAGCAGCTAAGAACCGTTCAGTCAGCCATGGATTGGACAACACACCGGTTGTTAATGACCTATCCTTTCCTTCAGTAACACAGCAAGTAACCTAATTTTTACGCTCGAATGAGCTTTCTATATTTATCAGCTGTTGTACGAGGAATAGCTGTTCGTACCGTCCAGGAGCACATTCTTTTGAACGTTCGTGTGAAATGATCAAGACAACCCATCCGACTTATACCAAGTCTAGAAAGAGGAACGATTAATGGAGTTATCCATCCTTGATGTTTCTATTTGTTACTTCCTGACTGAACAATAGACTGATCCATATTCGCTTGGAAATATTGTTGATAACACTTTGTTATTTTCCCCTCTCTGAATTCTAATTTGTAAATAAATATTTTAAATAAGGAAAAATATCAATAAAAGAGCTTAATATATTTTTCCGAAAAATATCAATTGAACTGAACCGTAAATTCTGTATCTTGGATTGGGTTCCTCCTCCTTGCCTAATATCAAGAACCAAGGATACTCGATAAGGCAAATTTTTAGTCAGAATGCGTTTTTTTAACGAGAAATTATTTGTGCAACACATTTCATATTCGCTGTTTATTAATTTCAGTTGCTTTGAGTTTAATCTATAGCTGATAAAAGGTAATTAATATTTCAAACTGGAAACTTAATTAGACTTCAAAGGGGGAAAGTATTAAAAAAGTCTATCATATTTTCATTTATCTTTTCTGCTCCCTTTAAAAGTTTATATTTTTAAGATAGCAGAGAAAATTTGCTTGCGTTTTTATTAGGAAACTTTGTTTCTAAGATTTTTCTTCGTTCTTGAGTTATGAATTTTTATAAGTTGGTGGTGTCGGGGAAAAAGCAAATATATTCACCAAAACACTTTTTTCATATATCCATGAACACTGTTTCGGGAAAAAGTCTCTCGTGAGATAATAAAAAATCCGTGACATAATAAAAAACCCAGAAAATCCATATATCGGCAATGGTGCCTTTCTCGTGAGTTTTAAAAATTCTATTTTGACCATAACTTTTGATCCGATCTAACCAATTTTCAATAGTAATGGAGCAAGATTCCCCCTCAAAGGCAACCTGTTACGAAAAAAATGCTTAAGGATAAAGTACCAATAAAATGCGCTAATTTTTTCCCGTTTTTTTTATATAATATTTTTGCCATATATTTTTATCTAATAGTCTGATCTGGCCAATTTTCAATATATAAGAAACAATGGGACAGGTTTCGCCGTAGAGCACAATCTGTTCCAAGCCAATCTGTTGAGAATAAGTATCAAAAAAGTGAGCAAGACTTTAGAATAGACGATGCTAAGGATCCTATAGGCTGAATGGTCATTAGGCCGAACGGCCATCAAACCGAATGAGAAGTAAGAAGTGTGAGACGTGGAAAGTGAGAAGGGAGTAGTGGTATAAGAAAACTTAGAAGTGAGAAATAAGAAGTGCGAAGTGACAACTGAGAAGCGAGAAATGAGAAATTAGGAATGCGTAGTAGAGTAGAGTAGAGTAGTGAGAAGTGTGAGATAAGAAAGGATGAGTGAGAAATGCGAAATAAGTAGTGAGAAGTAAGAAATGAGAAGTGCAGAGTAAGAAGTGAGAAGGATGATATGATAACTGAGAAACTGGGTAGGGGAAGTGAAAACTGAGAAGGAAGAAAGAAGGAAGAATGAAACATAAAAAAGATCCAAAAAAGTAGAGGAAAAAGAAGGAAAGAAAGGAGAAGATAAAAAGAAAAAAAGAAGAAAAAAGAGGAAAAAGAAGTAGATAAATAAGAGAAAAAAGAGAAAAGAAGAAAGAACAAAAAAGAAGAAAAAACAAAAAAAGAAGAAAGAACAAAAAAGAAGGACAAAATAACGAAAAAAGGAAGAAAGAAAAAGATGGAAGATAAAAAGAAGGAAGAAGGAAGCTGAATAATAGAAGAGGAATAACGAAAGAAGAAATAGGGAAGAAAGAAGGTAGCAAGAAGGAAGAAAAAAGGAAGGAGGAGGAAAGAAGGAAGAAAGAATAAAGAAAGGAAATGGAAAATGGAAGGAAAAAGGAAGTAAAAAGGTAAAAAGAAGTATGAAAAAAGAAAGAGTAGAAAAAAAGGAAGAAGGAAAAAGGAAGGAAAAAAAAGAAAGGAGAAAGAAAGAACGAAAGAAAAGAGAAGACAGAAGGAAGAAAAATAAAATAAAAAATAAGGTAGAAATAAGGAATTTGGAAGATGGGAAGAAGAAAGGAAGGAAGAAACAAAAAGAAGAAGAAGAAAAAAAGAAAGAAGCAAGATGGAAAAAGGAAAAAGAAAGAAGGATGAGGGAAGAAGTAGGAAGAAAAAAGGGAGAAGGAAGAAAATCGAAGGAAAAAAGAAGAACGAAAAAATGAAGAATGAAGAGGAAAAAGGATGAACTCACCTCATTTCTGATTCGGCCTAATGGCCTGACACAAGAATAGACATACGCACACGCACATACAGACATCACCTCAATCAGACAAGAGTCCAAAAATGGCTGCCTCAAATGGCTGGTCTAGTCCTCATCTCGCGTTTTTGCTCGCTAAATGTAAGTTTATGGACGATTAGAATATCTGGAAACCATTTTTTCGTGTATGCTGCTAGTGAGCAATGGTGAAAAACTGCTTTTCGCCTCTGACTGTCGTTTGCTTTTGGAGTTATGTGCCCCTGAAAGCACACCGAGTAGCATATTTATCACATATCAGTCACTGTGACTCACATGCGAGAAATTTCAGTCACATTGGTGTTGCTATAACCAAATCGATCGGAGCTGTGCTACCTGAGACGCGCTTTGAAGAGCAATTCTGGAGTACTGCTTACTGTTTCTGGACTGGAAGCTCCCCATGGAGCGAGATTTTCTGAAAACTTTTGATCGGCATAGAAGAAATCAAAAGATTTTATGCCATTTTCTGTTTAAAAACAGTATTTTGTTGTTTTCTCAGATTAGAGTAAAATGAATATACATATGCAGTTGCTCAAGCAAATGATAAAATTATTTCTTGTCACACGAGCATTTTTCAGAAATAGATTACTTCTTCATTTTACTTATTTCCCCGAAAAAAGGTAATCGAATAGATGATTCCTTCTTTTTTAAATACGCATTTACTCGGAAAAAGGCAAATAAGCAGGTGGTTCATTCTTTTAAAGCACGAATATTTTCTCGAAGTTAAACGAAAGAGCAGGTGATGCCATATTTCCAAGCATGCATTTTCCCGGATTAAGGCGAAAAGTAAATGCTGCCTTTTTTAAACATATAAGCACGCATTTCCCCGGATTTGGGCAAGAGAGAAGATAATTTTATTTTTGAAAGCTCACATTTTTTCGGAGTAAGGAGAATGAGTAAAAGATTACTTCTTTAACCTTAGTAAGATGTTGGGGTCAATATGACCCAAAACGAAACTTCAAAGTAGAATAACTTTTTACCTGATAATCCGATCGTTCTGAAATTTCTTGACTTTTAATATTTTGTGGAAATGAAGCATCTGACATGAAAAAAGTATTTTAAGGTGCAACAGGAACGATCCCACAAAAAAAGTTACGAATAAGATATTGGGGTCATATTGACCCAGAAATGTAAATGCTTATAAAACAGTCAAATTATAACCGAATTACAAAGTTTATATACCGTTCGAAAGAAAAATTCATCAGTTTTATGGCTATGTGGTGATATGCTGGTTCTGGAGACAATGGCCACCGGGAAACGACCTCCACGGGGACCTTGTCGGTCATATAAGGGGAGCATACAAACCGCTCCATATATGCCATTCGATCGCCAATTGTTCATAGATTCTCTTAAAACGGTAATGTATGGTCCATGAAAGGGCTTCCGACGAAAGTGGCCACTCCTGGAACATGCAAGGTGCCCCCGGGGAACCCGTAGGAGGGGACATTTCCGTTTTAGCACCAAAGTATGCCGTGCGGCGGCTCGTTCGTCATGATTTTCCACATAATAAATGATTATACGCTTGAAATCGATAATTAACCACATTGGTCACTCTTGGAGCCAATGAGGTGCCCCTGGGGAACCCGTGCAAGAGGACATTTTCGTTCTAGCACCAAAATATGCCGTGCGGCGGCTCTTTCGTCATGATTTTCCACAAAATAGATGATTATGCGCTAGAAATCGATAATTAACCACATTGGCCACTCTTGGAGCCTATGAGGTGCCCTCGGGGAACCCGCAAAAAAGGACATTTCCGTTTTAACACCAAAATATGCCGTGCGGCGGTTCTTTCGTCATGATTTTCCACCAAACAGATGGTTATGCGCTTGAAATCGATAAGTGATCAAATTGGCCAATCCTGGTACAAGCAAGGATTATGCGCTTGAAATCGATAATTGACCAAATTGGCCACTCTTGGAGCCTATGAGGTTCCCCCGGGGAACCCGTGAAAAGGGACATTTCCGTTTTAACTCCAAAATATGCCATGCGGCGGCTCATTCGTCATAATTTTCCACAAATCGATAATTGACCACATTGGCCACTCTTGGAGCCTATGAGGTACCCTCGAAGAACCCGTAAAGGAGGACATTTTCGTTTTAGCACCAAAACATGCCGTGCGGCGGTTCTTTCGTCATGATTTTCCACAAAATAGATGATAATCTGCTCGAAATCGATAAGTGACCACATTGGCCGCTTTTGGAGCCTATCAGGAGCCCTCGGGGAACCCGTAGAAGGGGACATTTCCATTTTTACACCAATATAAGCCGTAAGTGGCTCTTTCGGTGTGTTTTCCCACCAAACAGATTGTTGTGCGCTCGAAATCGATAAGTGACCACATTGGTTACATTTGGAACCTATGAGGTTCCCTCGGAGAACACGTAGAAGATGACATTTCCATTTTTACACCAACATATGTTATGCGGCGGCTCTTTCGTCGTGGTTTTCCTCCAAATAGGTGCCCTCGAAATTGATTATTGACATATTTTTCACCTTTAGAACCTATGAGGTGCCCCCCGGGATCCCCTAGAGGAGTACATTTCCATTTTAATGCCAAAATATGCCGTGCGTCGGTTCTTTCGTCATGATTTTCCACCAAACAGTTGGTTATACGCTTGAAATCGATATATGACCACATTGGCCACTCCTGGTGCATTCAAGCTGCCCCCGGGGAACCCGTAGGAAAGGACATTTCCGTTTTAGCACGAAAATATGCGGTGCGGCGGCTATTTCGTCATGATTTTTCACAAAATAGATGATTATGCGCTCGAAATCGATAAGTGACCACATTGGCCACTCTTGCAGCCTATGAGGTGCACCCACCAAACAGATGGTCGTGCGCTCGAAATCGATAAGTGACCACATTGGCTACATTTGGAACCTATGAGGTTCCCTCGGAGAACACGTACACCTGTGTTCAGAATAATAGCAGTGGAAGCCGTTTTTCATACAAAATGGTCAACTTTGACAAGCTGTAACTTTGCACCCCGATGACCGATTGAGCTTAAATTTTTCCAGTGAACTACAAATATGAATTATTTTACACATACGAAGTATCATTTTTTTCGAATGACGCGTACAAAAATTACGCACTAGGTCAAATTGTTTAAAATAATAGCAGTTTTTGTTTTGGAAATATCAGGAAAACAATTAATTGAAATGTTATCAATTTGAATTCAGGTGCTGTGAGACACTAAGTTTATAATTTAAAAAATATAAATTGTTGAATTTGACATTTGAATTGGCAACTATATCAAAAATAAAAACTGCTATTTTTTTGAACAATTTGACCTAGTGCGTAATTTTTGAACGCATCATTCGAAAAAAAAGATACTTATTATGTGTAAAATAAATCATATTTATAGTTCACTGGAAAAAATTTAGCTCAGTCGGTCATCGGGGTGCAAAGTTACAGCTTGTCAAAGTTGACCATTTTGTATGAAAAACGGCTTCCACTGCTATTATGTGGAAGATGACATTTCCATTTTTACACCAACATATGTCATGCGGCGGCTCTTTCGTCGTGATTTTCCTCAAAATAGTTGCCCTAGAAATCGATTATTGACATATGGTCCACCCTTAGAACCTATGAGGTGCTTCCGGGAGCCCGTAGAGGAGTACATTTACATTACATATGCCGTGCGGTGGCGCGTTCTTTGTTATTTTCTACCAAACAGATGGTCAAGTGCTTGGAGTTGATTAGTGATATTGTCTACTTTTGGAACCTTTGAGATACCCTGTGAACCCGTAGGAGAGGACATTTTCATGGTTATATGAAATGTACTGTGCCGCTTGCGGCAGCTTTATCTCCATGTTTTCCAACATATAGATGGTTATGCGTTTGAAATCGATTTAGATCATATTGTCTACCCTGGCCACAAGTCTTCAAAAAGTTGGTTATGCGCTTAAAATTGTTCTTTATTTGAAATTGAGTACTGAGTCAAATAAAAAAAAGTTTCTGGGCTATTGTGATGGTTCCTTCGAACAGCTCTCCAAGGATTTTCTATTCCACATCTCGATATTACCATTAGTTGATGGTTCCCTTCAACTTCTTCAACAACTCATAGAAGTTTGAGGTTTTCACCGATCGCCGTGGACAATGATATGAAAATGCAACATTTTGATATAAAAAAGAAAATCTCTCCTTCTGTGAGACTCCTGCGGGTACCTTATAGGTTGTAGATATTAAGTTTAGAATGAATGACCTATTTGCTAGAAAGAAAACAAGATTAATCTACCTAGTGGTGATGGTGCCTTTATCGTTCGTTCAAAAGGGTTGAGAAATATATAAGAAAAGTTTAATATAACACTAATAGGTAGATAGCTCTTATTTTTCATATTTTTTTATTTGCATTCCAAAATTTCCTGCTGAACGCAACTTATTGCAAGCCAATCAGATGAGCATAAGTGCCAGAAAAGTGATTTTCCCATGCAGGTGCTGAAATTAGTATTTTGGCCATAACTTCGGAGCCCATAGCCCGATCTGGCCAATTTTCAATAGGAAACAAAAGGGCAAATCGGTTGAGGAAAAGTTCCTAAAAAGTGAGTGAGATTTTGTGTGCACAGACACTTTCAATGGATTCTTCGCGGCACTCCACAATTACCGAAACTCGGCCTGGGGTTCCCCCGGGTTGATATTAGATATCAAGAGCATAACCAACTATTTGATGGAAAATTATAGTGAAAGAGCCGCTACACGGCATGTCTTGGAATAAAAATGAAAATATCTCCTTGTACAGGTTCCCCGGAAGCACCTCATAGGTTTCTAAAGTGGCCAATGTGGTCGCTAATCAATTTTAAGTGAGTGAGAGTAAGCACGGAAATGTCCTCTCCTATGAGCTCCACGGCGGTACTTCATAGGTTCCAAAATAGAAAATGTGATCACTTATTAATTTCGGTATAAAAACGGAAATGTCACCATCACCATCACCATCTATTATGTGAAAAATCATGGCGAAAGAGCCGCTGCACGGCATATTTTGTTGCTAATACAAAAATGTCCCTTTCTACGGGTTCCCGGGGGCACCTCATAGGTTCCAAGAGTGGCCAATGTGGTCAATTATCGATTTCGAGCTGAATAACCATCTCTTTGATGGGAAAACACGACGAAAGAGCCGCCGCACGGCATATTTTGGTGCTGAAACGGAAATGTCCCCTCCTGCGGGTTCCCTGGGTGCCCATGATAGGCTCCAAGAGCGGCCAATGTGGTCAATTATTGATTTCGAGCGCATAATCATCTATTTTGTGGAAAATCATGACGAAAGAGCTGTCGCACGACATATTTTGGTGTTAAAACGAAAATGTCCCCTCTTACGAGTTTCCCGAGGGCACCTCATAGGCTCCAAGAGTGGCCAATGTGGTCAATTATCGATTTCGAGCTCATAATCATCTATTTTGTGGAAAATCATTACGAATGAGCCGCCGCACGGTATATTTTGGTGCTAAAACGGAAATGTCCCCTCCTGCGGGTTCCCCAGAGGCACCTTGCATGTACCATGAGTGGCCAATGTGGTCACTTATCGATTTCAAGCGCATAACCATCTGTTTGGTGGAAAATCATGACGAAAGAACCGCCGCACGGCATATTTTGGTGTTAAAACAGAAATGTCCTCTTTTACGGGTTGCCCGAGGGCACCTCATAGGCTCCAAGAGTGGCCAATTGGGTCAATTATCGATTTCAAGCGCATAATCATTTATTATGTGGAAAATCATGACGAAAGAGCCGCCGCACGGCATATTGTGGTGCTAAAACGGAAATGTCCCCTCCAGCGGGTTCCCCGGGGGCACCTTGCTTGTACCAGGAGTGGCCAATGTGGTCACTTATCGATTTCAAGCGCATAGCCATCTGTTTGGTGAAAAATCATGACGAAAGAGCCGCCGCACGGCATATTTTGGTGCTAAAACGGAAATGTCCTCTTTTACGGGTTCCCCGAGGGCACCTAATAGACTCCAAGAGTGGCCAATGTGGTTAATTATCGATTTCAAGCGCATAATCATCTATTTTGTGGAAAATCATGACGACAGAGCCGCCGCACGGCATATTTTGGTGCTAAAACGGAAATGTCCCCTCCTGCGGGTTCCCCGGGGGCACCTTGCATGTACCAGGAGTGGCCACTTTCGACGGAAGCCCTCTCATGGACCATACATTACCGTTTTAAGAGAATCTATGAAAAATTTGCGATCGAAAGGCATACATGGAGCGATTTTTATGCTCCCCTTATATGACCGACAAGGTCCCCGTGGAAGTCGTTTCCCGGTGGCCGTTGTCTCCAGAACCAGCATATCACCACATAGCCACAAAATTGATGAGTTTATCTTTCGAACGGTATATAAACTTTGTAATTCGGTTATAATCTGACTGTTTTATAAGCATTTACATTTCTGGGTCAATATGACCCTAACATCTTATTCGTAAGTTTTTTCTAATATCCGAAGAAGGTTAAGGACACTCCTCACGGAATCCAAGTTTCAAAGTGCTCACGTTTTCGGAGGCACACCACTCGATACAGAGACGGCACACAACTGCCATTTTAGTTGATTTAGCTGGTATCCTTAGAAACAAAAAAAATATCGGAATAAGGTCGGTATAAGGAAAAAGCGGAATGCGCTAATGACTTTTTTTGTTTAAGTCACGCGTTTTTATACATTGTAGGGTAAATGCTCCCATATTGATAACAGCCCGTATATTAATCACAATCGTCAATAAACCAAATTGAAAATCGATTTAATTACAATTTCTCACATCGAACGTACACCATAATGAATGGACCACATTCTTCAATGTTTGGAATATTATTTAAAATTCCGTTTAAGTAATATTTTAATTCACAAGACTCAAATTATTAAAAACAAAATTATAGAACACATTTATTTTTATTTTCCTACCTGTTTGTTTGATGCACTGCTCGATTGTTACTAGCAGATTTATCTTTTTGCACGACGTTGTTTTCCACTCAATTTAAAGCTAAAACAAATGAGGTTAAGGTTAAAAGGCTATTATTCTTCCATTTACTTCCACTATTCACTTTTTATGTATCAACAAACAGATACGAAATATTCCTACTTGGAAACTTCTTCAGTGTTTTGTTATCGATAACAAAACACTGAAGAAGTTTCCACGTAGGAAACGAAATACGTATCTGTTTGTTGATACATAAAAAGTGAATAGTGGAAGTAAATGGAAGAATAATAGCCTTTTAACCTTGTAGCATTTCCCCTAAGACGCTCTAAAATAATTAATCACTAAAACAAATGTTTACTTATCAAATTCACTTCACAACACATGAAGCACACCACATTCCCACTATAAATATAGTTATAGGGGGAATGATGGCTTTGGCAGGTTTTGTACTATTATTGTCAGGGGGTTTTTCTATAACCAACTATGCTCAAATTTGGCCTAAGCATTCTTTGCATATCAAAGAATATTGTGGCCGAATTTCATAAAATTTGGTCAACAAAAACCCCTCTGACAATAATAGAACAAAATCTGCCAAAGCCGTCATTTCCCCTACTTGAAAAACGAACGCGATTTTCTATAGTTTGGTTTAGGTTTATTTCGATCTCTGTCTCAATTATCCTTGTCCATATTCCAAACTGTTTACATGGCTTGCTGTATCCTCAAGGGTTGCTGACTTAGATTTTTAATTCAAAAATGCTTGAATGAACTTTTATTGTGAAATTCAACTGTTTTGTTTGTAAGATAAGGTATATCGAAATGATAAATTATGACAAACATAAAATTTAACTGATAGGATGGAAAACTGCAACAAAAAACTGTAATTTTGTAATTATATTTCTAATAATATTTCAGTTGTTCCTACATAAATACAAAACATTGAAGAATTCGGCATCACTGCAATCATATCGTTACGTATACACATGAGTAATAGTGTGCGTAGTTTATGTTGGAAATAGTATTATTAAATATGTACAGGCATAGGATTAACTATTTTAGAATGTTATTGAAATGGGTGCATGGTGATGATGATGTTAAATAAATCATAAATGTGATATTTATTTCATTTTTGAAGTCACCAAATTGTTCTAAGTTAAAAATTATGTGAATAAAGCATAAGTATTCTCACGGTACTTGATAATTGGTTGAGAAATCAATGTACTTTATGTGCACATTGCCTTATTGTTATTGATATAGAAACAGATACCCTAGATTCTTTTTATATTTCTGAGAAGTTCGCTTATAAGCCTATTGATAGTTAGAGTGAAGTGGTCGTTCATGCAATTCGTTGTCGAATGGAATTAAGACCATTTTTTTGCTGATTGGAATATTGTACTATAATATCTAATATAGTGAATCAATCTTTTTTTAACGTTGTAAGGATTGTTTTCTAATAAAGATCATTCAAACATCTTCTAATTTCGATAAATTCTGAACCAGTCTACTTTTGAAAAAGGTATAGAGTTATTAGTAACATTGACCCATTTCTGTTATAGTTACTGAAGCTTTCTATTTTATTAATGCTTCGTACAACCTAAAGAAGTTGCGCACAATCCCTAATGGTCCAGAATTAATTGTTCAATCGCTTCTCGCTTGCTGCTCCAACTATCGTAGCACCATATTGCTCCCATCAGTATTGGTCTTTAATGAGGTGAATCTGAGCCGAAATAATTGTGCTATTTGCTGCTCTGATGATGACCGGCTAGTTAGTTTGCAAACGCTTGTAAAGCTGGCTATAATCAAGCCAGAAAGGCCGTCGACCTGGGATACCCGGCTCGGGTTCAGCGAAGCGCAACCTGCTGACCATTGTTCTTGGATTACCAACAGCAGCGGGGCCAGAGGTTCTCAGAGCCTGTACCCGCAGCCGAGCCGGGTCGTGTGAAGGTGAATTTTAATGCATGAATATTTGCTACAGCATGTCTTCAACAAACCATCCGTGAGGCATACAAATGGCTTCCTGCTGCTGTAGCAGCAGAAAACCGTCAAAACATAAATTTGTACTTAATATGCAACACGGGGAGAATAGAGTTTCTGCATCAGCATGAAGTCTCATTAACAGAAGATCGAAGTGTCACTTTGTGTGCAGTCAACCAAAATTAGCAAGCGAACTGCTCGACTGGGGTTCGAATTGCCAAGTCCAGTGGAAACCTTCACAGTTCGCTGCCGACGATGACAGAATTGAAGGATCGAGTTGCGATAGACGACTCTCAACTCAACGTGCATGGTTGAGTTGGTTTCTGTTAAAGGTCAATTAGACGCAGATTGTTGGAATATATATTTTAGAGGGTGGAAAGTAAAAGGGTTTATGTGACAAAATCTTAGTTTCAAGGAATCAGGTTGCAAACTTTTTCGTTTTTTTTTTTCATTTCATACAAATTGTTTGAGAGTTGAAAATATCGTCTCTATTTTCCGTGCGTGATATATAGTTCACATGGTTCAGTTCAGTTCACATAAGCCATGGACACGTAAACGTTGTGTTTTTCTTCACACACATCCATCACTTTGTTTATTTTTTATTCTAATGTAACTGATAACTATTTAACAGGTTGGTAACGACACGTTCGATTATCGTGTAGCAAATTACCTTTCATCCTTTCTCTCACTTTAAATCAATCCTACCGAACCACTTTCATCTTCATTTGCTTCGAGTTGGACCTGATGGTACACTACAAATTTCATTTACACATTCACTCGACGTTTGTGTTTCCCTTTCCCCCCAATCGTTCAATTCCCCCCACTACAAAGGTAAATCCCAGCGCAAATCCACATCAGCTCGCGCGCAATCACTTCTACTCGGGCCGGATCTGGGTCAACAACCAGACCATTTCGCTTGTTGTTACTTGCTTCTCACCTTTGAGTCCATTTCTCCAGCCGGCACCCCTCTCGAGTGTTGCTGCTGTTATGCATGCATTTCTCCGCGAGCTTTTTAAAATCCGGCGGGTGACGCCGACGACGACGGCTTGTTATCCACTATCCTCGTGGGTACCGACAGGCCAGCAGCGCAGCGGCAACGTACGTTCACATTTCACTTTCTACGGTGAGCTAATGGATGGCAACGGGAACGCGGGGTTCGTTCCACTATAACCTCGCGTTTTTACGCTTCGTCGCTTATAAGCGGTCCTAATTTGGGGGGATGAGGAAACTTCACCCCAACGGTAATCGCCTAGTTGTGTTTACCTAGAATTTGACTCATATCTACGTGTGACACTCGAGAAATTGTGTTGTTGTGTCGAGCCTATGATTATTGTTGTCCGAATAACACGTGTCGAAGTAGTTTACAAAGCGGATTAGAGCATCGGCTACTAACCTACTCAAAGCACAAATTATCTTTTGAAGAATTATGTTTCGTGGAATCTTCACTGTTAAAAACAAGACAAATGGAAAAATGAAAGAAAAATAACTAGAACAGGTTATCGTTTTAGTTGCCAGAGCAAATAATCGAAACATCGAGTATAAGGAAAGATTCTCGATAAAATACTTTTTTCCTTATGTTAAAGGTAGTTTTTAGTGTACAATCTAATTATTAAATTTGCAAATGACGGAATTCAGAAACCGTCATTTTCCAGGATGCTGATGACTGTGAAATATTTCTACCCTGATGGCGACCACACGGCCGACTTCAATGTTTTAATTCGACTTCGACTTCATTGGCGTAACTACAGGCTGGAAGCTAGGAGAAGGTTCAGCCAAATAAGGCCCCCTTGATTTTTTGTCATTTTGCGTAAATATTGCACATAACTGAAAGGAATAAATCCTCTCCATAATATCTCTCTCTACGAAACACTATTGTTGAAATTATTTTATCATTTTTTCGAACTTCGTACAATTTTTATATCTTGTGATAGGAATGCTAAACATGCTCCCTTGATTCCTCAGCGCTAGATATTATTGCTTAAGAAAGATTGAATAACTAATAGAAGTTAT
This sequence comes from Armigeres subalbatus, assembly GCF_024139115.2. NCBI lineage: Eukaryota > Metazoa > Arthropoda > Insecta > Diptera > Culicidae > Armigeres > Armigeres subalbatus. Next base: position 424,791,444 of record NC_085140.1, on the reverse strand, counting down.
GAACAAAAAAAAACAAATAGAATTCTCGCTTTACTTTTCAAAAGGACCTAAGTAACATTATTTTCATGATTTAATTTGAATAGCGCAATCAACAGAACAACATGAAATCTATTGATTGCAGTGTTCAAATTAATTCATGAAAAAAATGTTACTTAGGTCCTTTTGAAAAGTTAAGCGAGAATTCCTGAGATTTTGATTGAATGTAGAAAATTGTAGTGAAATACTGAATCTAAAATTTGAGACAAACCTCTACAAACCCTGATTTTCGATTAATTTTCTCAGCAAATGGGCAACACTTTTATATATTTAAAATTTTTCTAGCGTTTTGTGAGTTTTTTTTAAACTGAACCCAGCGTGCAATCTCTAGCTTTCTAACATAGTCCTAAAAATGTATTGCTTTATTAAAGGATTATAAAGGGAACCAAGGGATTTCAAGAAGAGGTATTTAAAATCTAAATGAGAAAGCATTTGTAAATCATTCGGATGGATTTATAAAACTCCACAGACTTCTTTTACTTAGCCACCTTATAAATTCCCATTGGCGTAACTACAGGGGGCTTTAGCCCCACCTAGGACAAAATTAGACTCCCCCTAGATTTTTTGCTACTTTGCACATATTTGATTTCTCTTCACCATTTCTCTTTTCGAAGTACTACAGCAATCTATTTTATCTAGTTTTCGTATTTCGAACAATTGTTATATTTTGCGATAATAATTCTGAACAGGAAGAATTTTTCGCTCCCTTGATTCTTAGCGCCAGATGTCATTGCTCAAAGTGCTTATTGAACAAATAATAGGAGTGACAGACTAAAAACAAACACAACTTCTGAGATTTTGATTGGAAGAAGAAAATTCAAGTAAAATACTGAACTGCTTTATAGTATTAACATTGAGAGTATTAACATTGAGTAACTTTTACTAAATCAAGCGGTTAATCTCTTGCTTTCTAAAAGATGAAAAGCCTTGGCCTGTCGGGCCAAGTTTCGAACAGTATACATTAATTGGGTCGAGAGTCGAGCGAGATAGATAGCTTTTACCCAGGGCTGAAAACCTCAATAATAAAGAAAACCACATCAATCCACCTAGTGTTGGTGCTGCCTTTCTCGAGCATTAAAAAAATATGAAAAACAAATACAGGAGGTCGAAATAGCACTTCAGGGGGATAGATTTTACTTTTTTCATCAATTCATATCTATTTGCGGTCATTTGAATGCATTGCTGCAATCTTTGGAAAAAAAAATTTTTTTTACGTTTTTGAAATTTTTACCCTTGGCAAAAAACTATGTTTTTTTAATAATGTTGGAACGCAAAGGCCAATCGGGCTAATTTTCAATAGAAAACAACTAGACCGCAATCCGCGCCGATTTCAACCTCTGCGAGCAAATATGCGGATAATGCTAAGTACCAGAAAGTATGGCTCACATTTTTGTACACATACACACACATACAGACATCACCTCAATTCGTTGAGCTGAGTCAATCGATATATAACACTATGGATCTCCGAGCCTTCTATCAAAAATTCGGTTTTAGAGTGATCCAATAGCCTTTACGTGTGATCTTTATTAGCGAGACTTTCAGTCCAAGACTGGCTCGTCTCGTGACTGTTAAAATGAAAAAAAGTTATCCCCCCCAGATTTTTTTCTAATGTAAGTTCCTATATAAAATGTCAGGGTTGAATCACGATGACAGGGTTTGCAGAAATGGCTCTCAATAGGTAACGAACAACGATAAAAGAGAGGCAAAAACTGTTCCGAATCATAACAAGCCATGATAACAAATTTATCAAACTTGTATACAAGTGCGAAAAAACAGAATCGGATAGGCAGCCCCCACAGAAAAATGGTGATTCTCGCTTTGTTTTCGCTTCTTTCGTGTTGGTTACTGCACAGCTGTGTAAAACAAGTTAAAATGCATCATCAGAGCAAGTGCTCCCCGTATTTGGAGCTTTCTAAAAGAAATTTATCATGGGGTATAGCCTCCCGAATCAGTTCTCTATCATGACAGCTTGCGAAAAAAGCCTCTCGCGGTATGCTACATATCGTATATGTATACAGAAATGAAAAGTGAGAGACTTGTTCTTTCTCTTTAGGATTCAATCCCTGCTCGATGAACATTATTAGTAATGTTCAAGTCGTCAATGGTTAAAATAGTTGTATGTTAGAGAGAGAGATCGAGGAATGGAAGGAAAACTTGTTTTATATCTTTAGCAGGGTGCAGGGTTCTTATTAGGGTGTTCTTAATCTTAAAATTAAGTTTGAAGTGTCATTTTTTACGATCCTACCTTGTTGTCTGTATACCGTTAGTAAACGTAACAGGACATGGCCACGTAAGGGCATCATTGCGATTTATAATTCTGCAGTCAAGTGAAGTTTCCTCTCAAGTTTATGTTTTTAGTTGGTTGACTGCTACTGATGCCATCTATGTGGATAAATTTTTGCAGCGTCTCTACCAGACGCGCGCTCATGATTCTGCCACCGACGGCAAATTCCTGCCGTCGCCAAACGATTATGATTTGCAATATGTCTCCGCTCAACCTTCTCTTCTATAAAATTGTGGTCTTGAAAAGAACGGATTTATTTTCAATAATGCTTTTTCCCAATCAGTAACAGCAACGAAACCAAAAAAAAAACAATGAAAATTTCACTTAACTGATACTGCTATTCATGTCTTCTTCTGATGCGTGCTTGTGATTCTGCTGCCGAAAGCACTTGGTGTCACCAAGTGATTATGATTTGCACTTTGAAAATTTGACTGGGCTCAATCTTCTCTTCTATAAAATTGTGGTGATAGAATCCAATTTATTTTCCATAATGCCCCTCTCCAACCACTAACAGCGGCAAAACCAAAATCCCGAACAAAAAATGTCACTTGGCGGCCACTGATGCCATGCATGTAAAATTTTGTTTTGCGGCCCCTCCCTCCGACACGCGCATGTGATTCTGCTGCCAACAGCAGGAAAACCAAAATGGGAAGCTTGGGAGACAATTTCACTTCCTCCGTCGAGCGCTTTGATTCTGCTGCCTAAAGCAAATTTCTGCTGTCTTCAAGCGTTTAAAATTTGAAGAAAATTCGACTCCGCTCAACCTTTCCTTGTATTAAATGGTGTGAAATGGTATGAAAAGAACCGATTTAGTCTCCCATATTGCGCGCTTTCTATCACTAACTGCAGCAAAACAAGAGGCAAGCGAGAAAATTTCACTAAATTGCTACTGACGCCGACGACAGCAATTCGATAGTTTGCCGTTTCAGTGGCTACAGATGCAGGAACCACTGTAATCGATGCTGGGACCGCTACCGACGCAAACCTTTTGTCCGCTCTCCGTGCCCGTTCTCTGTATCCACTAACCGCGGATTCTCGAATTGTTATGATGGGCGAGCGCGCCAAACACGGGTCTTTTGGCCTGAGAAAATTAAACGGTGTGCAACTTACATCATTCTGATGTCCGTGTTTGGAATGCATAAACGGGATCGGTAGGTTCTGAAATTTTTACTGGGTATGACAAGAACTGAAATTTTCAACAGTTTATCATAAATGATCTAAAGTTTCCATGAAATTACCAAATTGAAAGAGAGTTCCCGTGTAGATTGATTGATAAAAAATGATAAGAAAATAAGATAATCTTAAAGGAATCGCGATTTACGCAACGGAAAGAGCAAATTCGCGACAAATCCATGAAATCCGCGAAAGTTGTAACAGCTTTGTATATTGCAAACTAATTTGTTGTTGTTTTTTCGGCCAAGATTCATCATTTTTGGGATCCCCACGAAATTTCCACAAAAAATTACTTTAATTTTTTGCCGGCCTAATAAATTCCGAGATTTTTTCTATTCTATTGATCCATCTCGATTGAAAGACAACCATATTGCACGATTTTATTGCCGAGGTCTCTTCACAAAATAGTCATTATCTTGAATTTGGGTTCGCCTTCTTGGATTCCAAAATGGCCTCAAAATGGCCTCAAATATTCATCGATATCGGTTAGTAGGCATTCATATTGCCTCGAGATATACAAATTATATTTGAAACCATCATTCTTTCAATAAATACTTTTGTAAAAAATCGCGTTGAATCCGAAATCCGCGTAATTAACATCGTCAAAAATCATAATATCATAATTATAGCATACCGTGAGAGACTTTTTTTTTGCAATCATAAAATGATAAATATATTTTAAAAAGCTCCAAACGCGGGGAGCACTGGTTCTGATTATGTACTTCAACTTGTTCTACACAGTTGTGCGGTCCCCAACACAAAATGAGCGAGAAATTTATTATCATGGCTTAATTGTTATGATTCGGAACAGTGTTTGCTTTTCTTTTATCGCTGTTCGTTATCTATTTCTGCAAATCCAGAACGGTTCACGAATTGTGTCAACGTTTAGACACATACCTACATGATTTTCCATGAAATAGGAAAATATAAAAAGTTTCAAACCCAGGAATTGTAGGAAGAGTCTGTTATCCTGTTGAAATGGATAGAATTCAAAACAGAAGAGTAAACTACCCAACATAGCTTAGCAAATAGCAAGAATATCATAAGGAAAGCAGTATCGGACAATTTTCTTCATTTACTGAAGTAAATATGAAACATGTTTGTTTTAGTATAGATGAAATGTTGGTTATAGGAAGCAATCATTTCCTCTAAGTTGTAAGTTAAATTGCAGGCATTATTAGTGTTACGAAATTTTCTCTACTTGCTATTATTGAAGTTGTCCCGTGATAAATATTTCTTGCCCTTCCGTAAGTTGGGTGCATGATTACAAGTACTCGGGGCTTCTTATAGCATAATGAAGTGTTTCTAATTTAATTCCATCTGCCGCAAATTATTATTTTTTAAAGTATAATAAAATAGTTAAAATACTAATGATAATTCGGCATTAAGAGGAAGGAACATGTGTCATAAAGTTATTTCCTGAATTAAAGTTTATTTCATTTTTTGCACCTACCCAATCAATCTTCCAATCAACCGAATCAAATTCACACGATCAACCCGGCAAGCTTTGAGCAACAAAGTAAAGTACTTTCCTCGGAGATGGACGCATCACACCATTTCACCAATAGAGTAGTGCAAACAATAATGAGATTACGTAACCCACATACGTACATCAGAAATACACAATCAGTCATGGGTGCACGAGCATAACAAAAGCCGCGGCGACGCGTAACAAAACTATTTTCACTGAAGCTCTGTTCGTCTCGTCGTCGATTCTCCGGACCGTTGAACCGTGCATGAAAAAAAAACATAATCGCGCACAGATTCGCTGTTACGTTGCGTATCAAGTATAAACAGAAAATCTGCCTATACCGCAAACCCAAGCACCTGATCCTAGACCTACTCAACGTTGAAGACCCAATGTCGAAGAGCTCGTTGGTGCTAGGGGGAGTTGCTTAGAGGGGGTGGGCGGGTAATACGAAAAACAACATGCTACAAACACCATTTAACTGTGCACATGATATTTCATTAGTGCACGGTTCATTAATATGCTTAATGAAAAGCGAAAGAGGGCGATACCCAGCCCTGCAGCAGTGGTGGGTAATGGTATCGAAGTTGTTGCACTTCCCTCGAAGCGCAACAGAATGGGGATCAAGTGGGTGATCAGCGCGAGAGAAAATTTACCCTTTTTCCTCATGTTTTCCATTCTTTCACAAGTCAAGTCACGAGGTAATGTGGATGCACCAGACGGATCGAGATTTTTCATCTCATGTGCGCGCGTTATTGCGGTGGCCATGGCATTACGGAAAAGCCAATTGACTGAGTAACTGACTGACTGACTCTTGTGGGTAATGGAACTGCATACGATACGCACCGACCGTCGCGTCGTTGCTGTTGTTTTTGTCGGTGGAGCCAGCCTATTGTTGCACAGCGCGGAAAACGGGCCTCCCCCGTTTGGGTAAAGTAGATTTTCCTTTCCGTTGTGCATCAATGATGATGGTAATAATAGTGATGCCGACAATGGATGTTTCATCACTTCATATTGAAATGAAAACCGAATATTAACTCAGACTCTGACGCATTCATGCGTGGAATGGTTTTGACCGAGTGGAAGTGTTGCGATTGTATGCAAATTTTCTAATAACCACCAATCGAATGGAGGAAATTTTCTTTTCGTAAAACAATCAACTTCAAGAACGCTGGTTGGTGGAGACTTTTCCTGCCCTGTCAGTACAGTTGCATTGGCAGCGATGTGTTCGATAACCCTTCAGTGGGTGAAATTGTGCTTCTGGGTTACGTGCGGAGTGCATTACATGTGTACGTACCATACATGAAGCTAACAACAATAGACTCGCAGAACAATTGAGTACTTGTCGATGTAACTGTCTGTCTGAACGTGTATGATTTATGACGACTACTTTAGACTACATCATCAGTTCATAACCCCCCGACAGTGGTAACAAGAAAAAGGCGGCTTTATTGATACTGCCAGTATAGATATTTGGATTTTATTTTATATTTCTTATGTAAGGGATTGAAAGAAGAGGCAGAGTTATACACTCTAAATAATAATGAAAATTACTTGCGACCTAATCTCTTAAACTCTTAAATATTCGGAGACGGAATGAATAATATGACTTAAAATTACACTCTGATGGATGTATCAAGATAATGAACTCTGATCTTATGACCGATACATACAATATTTTAGTTTTACGATTTGCAAGATTTAAATTTACATGACTTTTTTCTTTGATGACGGCACCATCGCATGTACAGCGTCCAGTCTAACACGAACAATGGTGACGAAGGGAAGCATTTCTCTACTTTTTTGTTGGGCTTAAAAAGTGTCGTTTCAAAAAAGCTTTGAATATGCGAGTTGTGGTGTGAAAACTAATTAATGAAGAACCTTCTCGTGGATGTGTCTTGTTTTACGAAATGTTGCTGGCTCATGAGTAGCAGCAGCAGTTTAAGGAGTCGTTATGTAGTGCCGATGTGAAAACATCGTTTTCGATGGCGTTCTGCAGTGCCGATGCGTTGACAAAATGCATCCCCGTTGTACGGATGTTGATTGATAAAAGGTGGACAATCTGTACGCAAATGACGAAGACGGTGTAAATAAATAAATATCTGACTGTACTAAATTGTGAATCATTACTAACTAATCGGTGTGTAACCATTATTTTTTGTGTGATGTGAGGGATTGATTAGCGTCTGCGTCTTGAGGAGTGCATCTGGTAAGTTAGTGGCCATTTAATTTGATTGATTTGAGTGAAGCGAAACAAAACATTTTATACACTAGCCTTATGCGATGTTGATTTTTGTATTATTATTGTTTTGTGTAAAGTACGAAAAGATTAAATGAAGCCAAAAATTATATACTTGACTTCTATCAATTCCATACGGATATGGGATTACATCGTCTTTTTGTCAATTGACGAATTATTTAATATATGGGTTATATCGATAATCATAATCATGCGCATGTTTACAAATCAGGACTTTTTTCCAACTTATATTTTCATCTATTTTTTTCCAGATCAACGATAATGTAATAATTACACGTCATGATGTAGAAGAAGCTAGCTTACTTTTACGTCATGACGTGTAATTTTTTTTTGGATTTTCTGATCATGTAATTTTAAGATCAGACATAAATTTTTGTCTTAGAAGCCGCTCCTTTTATGTGCATGAGATATGATTTAAAATTACATTAAATTTTTTAAGTGTGAAGTTAAATTTTATCAATTTTTTTTGCTTTGTATTTTGTTAATGGAAATATCCTTTTAATGGCTCTTTTTTTAATTATTTTTTGGAAAATTTCAATTTTTTTTGTGGAAAAATATTTATTTTGTGGAATATTTTGTAATTGTTTATTGCTAATATTGATTTATTTATGGAAATGTTGTATTTTTTGCGTGGAACTTTGATTTCTTTACGGAAAATTATTTTTTTATAATTGCATTTTATGCTTTTAAAAGTTTCTCAGTTTCTCAATTGTTCATGAAAATTTTCATTATTCTGTTGAAATTTTATATATATTTATTGCTCATAACCTGATTTCTTTGTTGGCAATTTCCTATTTTTTTATGGAAAATTACTAATTCTTCATGGATATTTTATTTCGCTGCCAATGGTCATTGCAATATTCCTTCATCAAAAATTTTGAGTAAAAAACATAATGGTAGATGTGATCCCTTCTTTAGAAGTATGCATTACGATAATAACAGTTAAGACTCCATCTTTAACAAGAGTGCATCCGCCCGATTGTGAATGTGTTTTTTTGTAATTATTCTGTCCGGAATGAGGCCATATGGCTGATGTGATCCTTCTTTAGAGGAACGTTTGGCCTGGAAGACAATAGTGAATGATTTTGGAAAATAATGTTCAGAAAAAGGCAATGGTGATGTGTTTTTTTTTTATGAGCAATGCACAGTGTGTGAAAGATTTAATAGTCTAAAAATGTAATGGAAGTAACTACTTTACTATGTTGGGATTGGAACCTACGACCCTACGACGTTAAACTGGTGCTTTAACCAACTAAGCTAGGTGGGTTCATGTCAGGTGGTCAATATGTGGAGAACTAATTTTGATTGAATAATGCTGAATGTGATCCTTCTCTTGGAAATTCTCGGAAGAAAGTAATGTTAGATGAAAATTTTCGTATTGGGGTTTCGCCTTCTTCAGGGTTTGATTAATGTTGTTTGATATTATTTCTTCATTGGATAAAATGGATAAAAAATGATAAAACAATATGAACCATTCGTAGTCTTAGCCAAATACTATGAGGCGAGTGTTGATGTTATCCCTTTTTTGACAAAACACGTTTGCTTGATATAAAGATGGATGTTATTCCCTTTAGATCTCTTTGTAGATAGTACGTAGGTATGCGGTTTACGGAAATGGCGGATTTTTTTTGTGATGCAATTTGTTCAGTAATAGGCACATACATATGATATTTCTTCTAATAGCTTATATTCACTAAAATAAAAACTCCTCCAGAAAGTTTGAAATTTTCCATAAAAAATTAGAAAATTATAAATCAGGGTATGAGCAACAAATAAAATAAAATTTCCACAAATAATGCAAAATTTCCGTGAACAGTTGAGAACTTTGCACAAAATTAAAACTAGCATTTTTAAAAGCAAAAAATGCAATTATGAACAGTGTTGGGGAAAACTCAAAGTCTCAAAGCTCATGGATGATTCAAATCAATCGTGAGTTGAAACGCATCAACTCAGCACCTGAAAACTCATGGCTGAGTTGATTCATCCATTTGAATCATCGTAAGTTTTCTTTTATTCTGCTTCGTTAAAAACCGTTAATTGACGTTCGTCACATAGAACAATGAATACTCTGGCTTGTGTAAACAATAAATTTCCTGCAAATTGATTTTTAACGCTTTTTATAGCGAAATGATTTTTTAACAAATGAGTGATCATTTTTTCCATGAAAAATTCAGGCGTGATGCAAATCTTTAAATTCGCAAACGAATTTGCTCGTGCGGGAGAGCTCGATGAATGAGTTCAATGAATGATTTTAGCAACACTGATTATAAAAGAAGAATTTTTCATAAAGAAATCAAAATGTTCCACAGAAAAAATACAAAATTTCCCCTAAAGATAGTATTCTAACGATATGCTGAAGAACGTCATTTACGTTCATTTGTCTAATTCTCCGAGAACTGACGATTAATTGTTCCTACACACTTAAAAAATTTAATGTAATTTTAAATCATATCTCATGCACATAAAAGGAGCGGCTTATAAGACAAAAATTTAGGTCTGATCTTAAAATTACATGATCCGAAAATCCAAAAAAAAATTACACGTCATGACGTAAAAGTAAGCTAGCTTCTTCTACATCATGACGTGTAATTATTACATTATCGTTGATCTGGAAAAAAATAGATGAAAAGATAAGTTGGAAAAAAGTCCTGATTTGTAAACATGCGCATGATTATGATTATCGATATAACCCATATATTAAATAATTCGTCAATTGACAAGAAGACGATGTAATCCCGTATCCGTATGGAATTGATAGAAGTCAAGTATATAATTTTTGGCTTCATTTAATCTTTTCGTACTTTACACAAAACAATAATAATCCAAAAATCAACATCGCATAAGGCTAGTGTATAAAATGTTTTGTTTCGCTTCACTCAAATCAATCAAATTAAATGGCCACTAACTTACCAGATGCACTCCTCAAGACGCAGACGCTAATCAATCCCTCACATCACACAAAAAATAATGGTTACACACCTATTAGTTAGTAATGATTCACAATTTAGTACAGTCAGATATTTATTTATTTACACCGTCTTCGTCATTTGCGTACAGATTGTCCACCTTTTATCAATCAACATCCGTACAACGGGGATGCATTTTGTCAACGCATCGGCACTGCAGAACGCCATCGAACGCCATGTTTTCACATCGGCACTACATCATAACGACTCCTTAAACTGCTGCTGCTACTCATGAGCCAGCAACATTTCGTAAAACAAGACACATCCACGAGAAGGTTCTTCATTAATTAGTTTTCACACCACAACTCGCATATTCAAAGCTTTTTTGAAACGACACTTTTTAAGCCCAACAAAAAAGTAGAGGATGCTTCCCTTCGTCACCATTGTTCGTGTTAGACTGGACGCTGTACATGCGATGGTGCCGTCATCAAAGAAAAAAGTCATGTAAATTTAAATCTTGCAAATCGTAAAACTAAAATATTGTATGTATCGGTCATAAGATCAGAGTTCATTATCTTGATACATCCATCAGAGTGTAATTTTAAGTCATATTATTCATTCCGTCTCCGAATATTTAAGAGTTTAAGAGATTAGGTCGCAAGTAATTTTCATTATTATTTAGAGTGTTTAAACGCTTTCAAGGAAGGGATCAACTATGAAAAAGTGCTCAGTTTTATTGCTGTTTTTTATTTCTGTATGGAATATTTCATGTTTTTTATTGATCTTTATTGATTTTTTCATGTTGGTTTATTTGGTAGGCTCAGGTGTGTATGACTTTTTACGGAGCCATTGTTCTTTGTGACATATACAATCAATATCATTCTATTATACAGTTAGTAAGAGAGGGGTAGAAGCTAGCGTACTCGTGGTGACTTGAGGTTAGTTTACAATTTTTAAGGATGGACGGGGTTAAGGATTTGGGATCAGGAAATTTCAGCTTCTCATCCGGGCATTTGGCGTGCACGAGACTGGGAGCATCTTCCGGATGGCCAGAGCTGCGGAGCTCTACGGTACAAAAAGGCAGAGACTAAACAAGAAAAAAAAACACAATAAAGGAAGAGAAAAAAACAAAATATTAGATTTTGATGTCGGAAGTATAAAGAAAACTATTAATGGCCTGTATATAGACAACATCACGATCTCCCAAAACTCCTCGAACTTCCCTGAGTTATTTACCTCGGGCCACAAGGGTATCCAACAATTAACAAAAATGCATTTTTTTCTTGTTTTCAATACTTTTCACATGACATCAGGCATCTACTAAATCATTGGAAAATTAATAATAATCGTTTCTATAATCATATACCCTGTTTGAATGAAATTTTCTTGTATGCCAAGAAGTATTTTGACACCTTTTGATTAATATTACAGGCACTCAAACGCCGGTTTCGACTCAAATTGCATCTCTCATTTCATGGCTAATTGAAATACTTCTTCCTTAAGGACAATCCTCACGGAATCCAAATTTCAAAGTACTCGCGTTTTCAAGGGCACACCAATTAATACGGAAGCAAGGCACAACTGTCATTTTTATTATTTCACGTATGCAGCAAAGCTGAAATAATAAAAATGACAGTTGTGCCCTGCTTCAATATTGAGTGGTGTGCCCTTGAAAACGGGGCCCTCCTTAGCCGTGCGGTAAGACGCGCGGCTACAAAGCAAGACTATGCTGAGGGTGGCTGGGTTCAATTCCTGGTGCCAGTCTAGGCAATTTTCGGATTGGAAATTTTCTCGACTTCTCTGAGCATAAAAGTATCATCGTGTAAACCTCATGATTTACGAATGCAAAATTGGTAACCTGGCTTAGAAACCTCGCAGTTAATAACTGTGGAAGTGCTTAATGAACACTAAGCTGCGAGGCGGCTCTGTCCCAGTGTGGGGATGTAATGCCAATAATAATAATAAGAAGAAGAAGCCCTTGTAAATGCGAGTGCTTTGAAATTTGGAGTCCGTGAGGATTGTCCCTAAGATCTTCCTTACTGGAAACCGTAGAAAATATTAGAATAAGACCACTTGAACGTATGCTTTGAACACAATCTATTCTATGAGTCACACAGAGCATGTACCATATTTGAATCAGGCTTTGAAAACAATCTTTTCTATGAGTCACACAGAGCATGTATCATATTTGACACAGGCTGATAGATTTTTGGTTACGCGTATAGATCTAAAGGCCTTACTTCGGGATTTTTTTTGGATGACCAAGAACTTATGCTTTGAACACAATCTATTCTATGAGTCACACAGAGCATGTACCATATTTGAAACAGGCTGATAGATCTTTGGTTACGCGTATAGATCTAAAGGCCTTACTTCGGGATTTTTATGGATGACCAAGAACTTATGCTTTGAACACAATCTATTCTATGAGTCACACAGAGCATGTATCATATTTGACACAGGCTGATAGATTTTTGGTTACGCGTATAGATCTAAAGGCCTTACTTCGGGATTTTTATGGATGACCAAGAACTTATGCTTTGAAAACAACCTTTTCATGAGTCACACAGAGCATGTATCATATTTGACACAGGCTGTTAGATCTTTGGTTACGAGTATAGATCTAAAGGCCTTACTTCAGGATTTTTATGGATGACCAAGAACTTATGCGTTGAACACAATCTATTCTATGAGTCACACAGAGCATGTACCATATTCGAAACAGGCTGATTGATATTTGGTTACGCTTATAGATCTCAAGGCCTTATTTCAGGAAATTCTTGGATGAGTTCGGATTCGGAACACATTCCTGTTTTCATATCACAAAAATCATGTACCATATCACGATCCATACTAGCGTACTATGATCTACAAACAACACCTAACGAACAAGTCCCCAGTAGGCACCGACATAAAAAATTTTCTAAGTCCCCCAATAGGTTTTTTTTAAATAGCGCGTTTTTTTACGTCGTTTTTTTTAAATAACGCGGTTTATTTTTACGTCGTTTTATTTTAAAAACGCGGTTTTTTTTACGCGGTACATGAAGCGACGTAAAAAAAACCTTAGTGTATTTAACTGCTGAAAGTGATCAAAACAGCACGAGGCACCCCCAGTGCTTGGAGTTTCTAAAATCTTAGTATTCGATGGTAAAACGAATTAACATGGTATACAAAAAGGAACTGAGTAATGCTCTGATGAATATTTAACTATTTTGTGTTGATAAAGTGTACCTATTAATGTCAGACACCCCTTTTTTCATATATTTATTTTTAAATAAATGAACGAATAGAGCGAGCTAGCCAAACTTTGCTAAACATGGTTAATTTAATCCCTGAATCCACACAAAACATTTGGTGAAGATCGGTGCAACAGAAAAAAAGTTATCCTATAAAAATGGGGTGTACCTTTTAATGTGGGACGATATTGATATTGAACGATGTGTATAGCGATATTGAACGATTTGTCAACAAAAAGAGGGTGCCGTACCATTAGGGGGCCAACAACTCAATTTTGCGTCCTGTTTTTAGAATTTGATGAAAAAAAAAATTGTTTCAAAATTTCAATGGCAATAGTCGTCGATCTCAAAATAGATAAAATTTACTGTTTACGCATTGGTACTCACTTTTTCAATCAAATCACTTTCTTGTATGACACTTTGAAAGAGGCTAGTTGTTTATAAGTACAAAATAGAGGTGTCTTTCTGTTCTGATCGAGCACAAAGCATCGTGTTGCTATAGCAAACGAATGACAGCATCTGCTTTCAGTCAAAAGATACGTAGGGCTGCCCATAACCGAACGATACCCACAACTGAATCACTTCCCATATTATCACCGACAGGTGTTATATTCACCATTCCGGGTTTATTCCAGCACCAGTCGATTATATTACGAATTCAGAATTTCTTGAACGATTTGATAATAATTAACAATTATAAAAAAAATATTAAATTTAAAAAAAAATATTATAAAAAATAACGGTTATAAATCCACAAAAAATGTTAGAGGTGAAAGTTTCTTTGTGATTCGATCAATTTCCCTTCCAGAGTGAATGAAGTCAAAGGCCTCCTACACTACTCCAGTTACAACTGGATTGAGTTGGTGCTGGCTTTGTAGTCGGGCGACACTGTCGCCGCTTTTCGTGGTCGTGATCTTCTCTTGAGCTCAAGAAGCACGGACATGATCTGAATCCGGCTCGACCGTTTGATTTATGTATTTGCAATCAAAAGAAATGAAATTAAAAAAAAACATTTTCAACCTTTTGGAGAAAAAAATTGTGACTCAAACAATGTTATGTATTATTATACCGTATTCCATCATTAGTTCTGATGAGTAAGAGTTCTGTTAAAATGTCCCAAACACTGTTTTGATTGTCATTCTTTATTCGGGAAAGGATTACGATTTTTTCCGAATCTAACTGTTTATGTTTTTATTATATAGGTAGAATGCTCTAAATTATTGAGCTGACGAACTTGTCTTATTATTTGTGATTTTTTTGGAACTGCTATACATTAGTTTGTGAGTGAAAATGGTTTCATTTGTTTGGTTTTGAAAAACTTTGACTACATAACTAATGAGTGTCTCTAAGCTTAAAGTTATCTCTTTGAAAGGTTAGTTTCAAATTGTGTAGATTTATCCACATAAAAGTATTTTCCTTCAGACGGAGTAGACGTTGGTATAACAATTTACCGAGCTGTTGAGCATGAAATAATTGTATCGTATTCAAAGCACCATCGTTGTGAAACCATTTTTGAAGAGTAGGTACCCGTACGAAGAAAAGCAATGCCAGTCAAGAAGCCGAAGTCGAACACTTACCCCGTGAAATGGTTTAATTGTTTCAATTGCAATAACCAACCACCCCGCTATGCCAGCCCACCACCCCGAACCGATGCTTGCAATCAAGGTTCAAGTCAAGTACTTACCGGCTCGTTTGGAAACTGTTGAAAAAAATTATCTCCCCCCAATCTTAAAATGCGCGAGCCTTTCGGTTTCGTAGGTGCCACACACTACTGAATCATCGAGCTAATGTAAACATCAAAAATCACGAAAATAATTTCTCGGAACGTTAAATCCCCTCGTATAGCAACAAGCGCATCAGCTCACCACCATGCAGCCGCCCGTCGTCGGCTTGTTGGTAGGAAAAATGGCTGAAGCATTAATAAACATCAAACAGTGGTACCTCATCGGTAAGTGCTAAGCAACCAGTCATTCATTTGCGTTCGGACGCAGTTCCGCCGTGAGCCAAGACCCGCGAGGTCGTTCGTAACTAATTAAAAACATTGATGACCGCAAGAAATTAGGCGTAAGAAACGGCTAATATAACAGTGTCGAATTGTTATTTATATGTTACAGTGGAATCGTATTTTTGTGCAACATAATTTATTAAAAATCTCAAAGTCTTGTTGAAGGTATTCCTCATAATCACAATAGTTGAGAATTGTACTAAATTTTCATTAAATCAGTTTTTTCTCACATCAATATGTGTTCTTATCGTAGAAGTAATATTCTCGGCATGTTTCTTTATCTCAACAATGAATTGGTGCGCCGAGCGTTCCCTTCTACCGTTTCACCGTCGCTGATGATGTCATCGGTCAGTGTGAACTGCTTACTACCCGACAATCTAAACAGTTTCAATCAATCCAATACAAAAATCTCCCAAGAGCAATCATGAAACTAATTAATTGACACATTCCACCCTAATCTATGCATCTATGGCCCAACAATCAACAACCATCAATTAAACCAGGCAATTGATCATCCCAATATCTATTAGCATATCGCCTCGAACAGCCTCGAGTTATCATAGTTTCTAGGCACCATCATCTACGTCGTGGCCCTATTTCACGCGACACCCTGATCAACATAAGAACGCTGGAGAAAATGCGCTTGCTGCAGCGGCACCAACAAAAGATCAAGCTTTGCATCATCTGCTCTAAGCCATGAAATTGAATCATTAATTAAACCTATTATTTGCTGTTGTCTGTCGTGCAGGCTGAGCAAAAGCGCCGCCGAGGGCACTCCAATGTTACTGATCGAAAGGCATTCATTACGGATCTTTATTAGAATTAGGGTCTTTAATGTTTTCAATCAAATGCTATTACGGTCAACTGAGCACATTTTTTTTCGGACAAAAGCGTATAATCAGCTAATTGGAAATCTGCTCACACCCTCTTATTTAACAACATTCACTCATGAACCTATTCTCAAACTATCGTCAATATCAAACCACATTTTTGCACAAAGCCGCTCAGCGTGCTTTGGAGTGCACTACTTTCTGACAGCTTCGAGGTCTTTGCCGAAGCACTACAACACAGATCAGGTCTAAACAGCTAGAGCCGAATCCTACGCACTTCGGGAACCTTCTCGGATTGCGTTTGGACCGGTACGAACTTACTAGACAGAAGACTAAACCGGTGCTTAGGTCCCACACTGCTTTGGCAGCGCACCGGGCGCCGATCTGGGCGCCACTGCCGCCACCGGAGATGGAGACAGATCGCTTTTCGTAATTCAAGCCAAGCACGATCACTGCACTGGTGGACCCCTATAGTAGTGGGCCCTCAGCAAGAGGCCAATTACTTTCGTAACGTTTGTTGTCGGCAACGGTTTGACAGCTGGCATACGCGGGTGTGTGCTATTGGTGGATTGGTTTCGATCTTGATGCCTCTGGCGATGACTCACTTACTCAACTCGATCGAATCAGATCTAAATAGCGCTGCAAGACGAAGCTGTGGTTCTCGTGAGGAAGTGATGCCGAAATTAGGATCAATACCGGCTGGACTGCTGGTACAAATTGTTAAATTAGACGCGACCTATTTTTTCTTACGAAGCACGCACGACAAAAAATTGAAGAGTTTATTCCGAGCTTCTTTGAATTTATTGTGGGCCAGACTGATCGGCTCCATTACCGTTCATTGCATAAAGCGGTACACTTATTTAATCAACTGAGCGTGTTTTGACGGCCGTACATGGTTGTTCATCGTATCGCCGCTGTCGAAGCTATATATCGCTTACGTGTTATCGATCGTGGTGAAAGAGTCAATAATTTCCTTTCTTATCAATAAATTTGTTTTTTTTTTCTGTCGTTTATAAAAAGTTGCGACACGACGAATCGATAGACGTATGACGTCGAGTTTCAGTGCACTCGCTCGTTGGTGGAACCATCCGGATATTATTAGGTAACTAGTTTGAGTTTGCCCTAATTGAACAAGCTCAACAGCGCTAGGTTTCACTTTTAAAATGACCAATAGGGAACCCTGTAGTGGTTGAATTTTGCTGTTGCAGCTATTTAGAGGTTTAGGTGTGGCTTTTTTTAATCATAAATCGTAGAATACTTTACCTAACGATAGTGGAGATAGGTTTCAAGTATTTTAATCTTATGCATTCATTTATAAACATGTAGGCTCTTTTTGAAGCCTTTTTATTTTTTTAAATAAAATTTTTTTCCAAAAGAGTACCCTAATGCAAAAACAGTGATTTGGCCATAATTACCTAAACACCGATTCGCTCTATTTTGAATAGTTAAAAAATAGGCCGTCGAATGCAACTTATTTTCAGCAATAGCTAAATCGGTGAATGCTTAGTTCAAAAAAGTAAATAAATCTTCCAGGTCTAAAGTAACACATGCTATGAGAGCTATTTTTTTGTAGAATCCGACAAAAGAATGTTTTATAATTATAACTAGCCTTTTTATTCTAGTTTATGATTGTTTGAACCAAATTAACATATTCTGATTTGAATTAAATCTTGTTTATGGTTAGAGTAACAAAAAAAATACAATGAAAAAACGAATCATACATATCTAGCTATTTTTGTTAAAATATTTCCAAATTCCATTTCAGGTCATCCAAAAATTCCCTGGAGTATAGGTCTTGAGGTAACCAAAAGACTGTTATCTCTTTTTTTAAAATGGTTCATGCCCTATATGATCTATTTAACTAAACTCAATATACCTCAAGCAGCCGTTCCTTTCCAGGTCATCCAAGAATCCCCTAGACTCCTCAGCCGCGGTTTCATCCCAAATATGTCCTCCGAGTATTTGTCTTTCACTTGCGTCTCAAATCCAGGCAAATGAGTTGTTCTAAGATCTCCAAATTGTCCTGGAGTTTGAAGTATCAATACTACAGTTGTTATGAACATCTACAACATATGATTTATTGTTTCAAAATATTCATTCGCCCGGAATTAGGTTAAACAGAAAAAGATTGAATTGTCAAAATTTGCGTTTTCCCGGTAAAAGGCAAGTCAGCAGTAAAAGCACGCATTTTCACCGCGTATCACACTTTTTCTGATAAATGATTGGAATTACAAAATTAGCGAGTACTCTCGCTCAATTTAGTGGACATTCTTGATGTTCTGTTGAAAAGTATTTTCCAGAATTACATTTTTTTGCCAACGTATGGTGTTCAATTTTATTTTTCTACTAATTTTAACATTACTTTGTGTTTTCTATAACAAAAATAAATATGAAAGACTATAAACATTAATATCTCAGCAGTTTCTCTATGGATTTTCAATTTGTTTTGACCAATCGATTAACGCAGAGTCAGCCCTTCTATATAGTAAAGCGGTCCATTTCAGGGCCAAACATTTTTACATGAGAAAAGGAGAGAGTGAGAGTAAATCGGACAGGAAATATATTCGCGAAGTCGAAGCAAAATTCTTCACACAACCAATGACAGTTCTTTTTTGCAGTTGAGGAGGGGATAGTAATAGATTTCCCATAGGAGGGATCCCGGGCAGAACCCATGAACAGAATAACAAAACATGATATGGACTTGATTGATATAAGAGATAAGAGAACAGGCAACAATATCAAATATTTGCTCCGAAATATCATTTAAATATCAAGATATGCTATGGATAAGAACAAACTAATGGCACATGATATTGATTACTTCTTACAAATAGCATAACTTGATCTACTCATGATATTTTAGTGCAATATATTGATATTGTCGATATTGATCTCATATCAATCATTTCCATATCTCATTTTGCTATCTTATCAACATTTGATATTATTGAGCCAGTGGCGTAGCCACGGGGGTGATTTTGGACATAACCCCCCCCCCCCCCCAGAGACAAATTTTTAGAAGAATTTTTTTTTCAAAGGTAAATAAATGTTCAGAAAACCTCCTCAGACCAATTTTCTGGCTACGCCACTGTGTTGAGCTATTTTCGTCTACTCGGGAAGAGCTGAATTTGCTTCGACTTTGCGAATCCGAGTGTGCTTTTTGTTATTTTGTGGCAATGTTAGTAATTGCAACGGGGCATTTATAAAATAAATCGGTCCTTGTCAGTGCCACCATTTTACACAGAAGAAAGTTTAATTTGCCGTATTTGGATTTGACGCTCAACTGAAAAAATTCTCGCAAAATTCCCCTGTCAACACAAGATCGTAAATGCTGCCATATGGAGGCAATATTTGTACTTCCCCATACAACTTGTACTTATATCGCCTCCACTTTAGCATCTTATGTGTCATTATATACGAGTTTGTGCTGTTTTACTGGAGAGAACTTTTTTGGAGATTGATCAGATCCACTGGCGGGCGTCGGTGGGTGCTTGTTGCCAAAACTATATTTGGCGTCTGTAGAAATTCAGCAGTAAATTATCAAGTGGCTGTCGTCGGCGACAGCAGATTTTTTTTTTTTGCAAGGTTTCGCATTTAGTTTTGTTGACCAAGTGATTGAAAATTGGGAATAATTGATCTTAAAAAACACCAGAACAACTGGGAAGTGCTCTAATGTTGAATGAATTCACGGAATTGCAAATAGATTCAAAATATTAAAAGTATTCTTCCTCATGAAACTTTTACTTTTTGTGCTCTTCCCGTGTTATTAATTGCGATTCAATCAGCTCAACGTGGGAGTCTGTTGCGGCCATCATGTTATCAGCATCAGCAGCAATCAAGTGACATTTTCTTGTCGGCAGTAACAAAAAAATTGTCGCAAGGTTCGAACAATCGTTTAGTTTCTGTTTTATTCTGGTTGTAAAGGAGCATCCATAATTAAGGTAACGCTTAGAGGGGAACCGGCTCCGGATCTCCAGGAAATCCAGAAGGAGATTGGCCGGCTGAAGAACAACAAAGCCCCTGGGGTTGACCAACTACCAGGAGAGCTATTTAAACACGGTAGTGAGGCACTGGCTAGAGCGCTGCACTGGGTCATTACCAAGATTTGGGAGGAGGAAGTTTTGCCGCAGGAGTGGATGGAAGGTGTCGTGTGTCCCATCTACAAAAAGGGCGATAAGCTGGATTGTAGCAACTACCGCGCAATCACATTGCTGAACGCCGCCTACAAGGTACTATCCCAAATTTTATGCCTTCGACTAGCACCAACTGCAAGGGAGTTCGTGGGGCAGTACCAGGCGGGTTTTATGGGCGAACGCTCCACTACGGACCAGGTGTTCGCCATTCGCCAAGTACTGCAGAAATGCCGCGAATACAACGTGCCCACACATCATCTATTCATCGACTTCAAAGCCGCATATGATACAATCGATCGGGACCAGCTATGGCAGCTAATGCACGAACACGGTTTTCTGGATAAACTGACACGGTTGATCAAAGCGACGATGGATCGGGTGATGTGCGTAGTTCGAGTTTCAGGGGCATTCTCGAGTCCCTTCGAAACCCGCAGAGGTTACGGCAAGGTGATGGTCTTTCGTGTTTGCTATTCAACATCGCTTTGGAAGGGTAATACGAAGAGCAGGGATTAACACGAGTGGTACAATTTTCAATAAGTCCGTCCAGCTATTTGGTTTCGCCGACGACATAGATATTATGGCACGTAACTTTGAGAAGATGGAGGAAGCCTACATCAGACTGAAGAGGGAAGCTAAGCGGATCGGACTAGTCATCAACACGTCGAAGACGAAGTACATGATAGGAAGAGGTTCAAGAGAAGACAATGTGAGCCACCCACCGCGAGTTTGCATCGGTGGTGACGAAATCGAGGTGGTAGAAGAATTTGTGTACTTGGGCTCACTGGTGACTGCCGAAAATGACACCAGCAGAGAAATTCGGAGACGCATAGTGGCTGGAAATCGTACGTACTTTGGACTCCGCAAGACGCTCCGATCGAATAGAGTTCGCCGCCGTACCAAACTAACAATCTACAAAACGCTAATTAGACCGGAGGTCCTCTACGGACACGAGACCTGGACGATGCTCGTGGAGGACCAACGCGCACTTGGAGTTTTCGAAAGGAAAGTGCTGCGTACCATCTATGGTGGTGTGCAGATGGCGGACGGTACGTGGAGGAGGCGAATGAACCACGAATTGCATCAGCTGTTGGGAGAACCATCCATCGTTCACACCGCGAAAATCGGACGACTGCGATGGGCCGGGCACGTAGCCAGAATGTCGGACAGTAACCCGGTGAAAATGGTTCTCGACAACGATCCGACGGGCACAAGAAGGCGAGGTGCGCAGCGGGCAAGGTGGATCGATCAGGTGGAAGATGACTTGCGGACCCTCCGTAGACTGCGTGATTGGCGACGTGTAGCCATGGACCGAGCCGAATGGAGAAGACTCTTATATACCCAAGCAGCACAAATTGTTTCACTACTGAACATTTCACTTTGTTGCAACTACTCGGAAAGAAACAATCTTTGCGAATGTGCCATCAAATTTAACTCTCTTGCAATCTTAAAAGCGCAAGAGGTGGAGCCTACGGAAACATCCTTCGATTGCAGTAAAATTGCAATACTGTTGCAAAATACTACAGCGGAAAAAAATAAAATAAAAATATAAAACTGGATTCGATTTATGGATCTTGTGATTGATAGTCCTTCACTCTACCACAACACCATTCAACACTTCGAAGGGATTGCATGTTGACTCACAATAAAAACCATACGATTATGAAGTTTTGTACTCAGGTTTCCTGTTACTTGATTGCACCATCACAGGAAAAAATGTGAGTTGTCAAAACGTTGAACGATGCTAAATTAAACATGAAGACACATTCAACTTATCTGCAACTTAATTTAAACAAACAATTAAATTTTTAAAGACGCATTGAAGTTACATGGTAAAAAATATGCAACTTAATGATTTTGTTTCGTGTCTGCAACATGAAGTGCAGTATTCTTGGTTTGTTTGTTTACAAATGTCAAACACGTACTGCATTGCAATTTTAATGAAACATTGATCACAATTCGAACTTTTTTGTCATCTAGATGCGATCCAAATAGCATCGTTGATTTCTATAGGCGTTGGTTGCTGCAGAAAAATTTCTCGCAATCGACATTTGGTTGATATTAATCTTAAGGAACGGTGCAAAAAAGAGTTGAACATAGTTTATTGGATCGCAATAACAAACTCAGGAAAAGCTCAAAAGGCCATGGCCACTCTGAATTCATTTTTAATTCAACGAATTTGTTCAAAACCAAAACTTTTTTTTTGGCTATTCTGGTGTTTGCTAAAATCAATTATTTTCAATAATGCATATTGCCAAACAACAAACCCAAAGTAGGAATCTTTTGAGAAAATTTGACTAGAGTTGGATTAAGAGCTGGATTTTTTTTTAAATCTTTATTAAAGCAATTTCGATTAAGAGTTGGACAAGAAGGCGAGGTGCATAGCGGGCAAGGTGATCAGGCGGAGGACGTTTTGCGGACCCTGCGCAGAATGCGTGGTTGGCGAAATACAGCCATGGACCGAGCTGAATGGAGAAGACTTTTATGTATTGCACAGGCCACTCCGGCCTTAGTCTGGTAATACATAAATAAATGGATTAAGGTGATTATAGAATGAAGCCCGTGGTGAATTTCAAATTCACCACACGTTTATCTACATACATTTCTTAAAGCCCAAATCTGGCGTAATAGTTTTCGTACAGTGCCGAAACTCAAATTATGATTGTTCAGCATAACTAAGCAAACGATCTACCATTATTTCAGCCCCATACACTTTCTGGATCTTTCATCTCGTGCTCTTGAAAAAAATATTGGAAAAGCACGTGATTTACAAAATGGCCGATTTCTGGCTTCATTCTATAATCACCTTAAGAATGCGTAAATTCAATACAATCAAATAGAAAATGTTCGAGAGTGCCGAGAGTGCATTCAATTGACATACGATAACATATATAACCAACCAATAAGCAACGCAGGATCCGTTCTGCTGCTACTCATAAAATTCGTTACATATAGCTACGTAGTTCTATGTCACCTTTGCATACAACCCGTTTGATTTTTTTTCTCTTTTTTCAAAGCAACATTTTTAATAGCTATCGCAACCAAAATCCCTATTCCTTGCGGGCACATACTCCAAATTTGCCCTACCAGACAATGCAGAATAAAATATTTCTGATGATCGCGCAATCGTTTTGCATGCTAAAGGGAACACGATCGAACGCGCACTAAATTAGTTTTTACTAATTAATTTAATCACCGAACAAAGCAGAACGAAATATTCATGATCAACCTGTGTGCTCACGATGGTCGAGCATCTCGTGGTATCAATAACAGAAATATTGGAAAGAATTATTGAAAAATTTATGTGTTGATAAAAATGTAAAGAGCCTGTACTATGAAAAGAATTTTCATTTCAGCAGTAGGGCCGTTTTCAGTGAATCTATGACAAAACTAATGTCGAAAGACAAAGGTTGAAATGAAAAAAGGTCGAAAAGACAAAGCGTCCAAAAGCACAGAAGGACAAAAGGTCGAAAAGATAAAACGTCGAAAAGGTCAAAAGGTCGATCAAAAACAAGTTGATAACAAGTTGCGTGTTCAATAGAATTCGTGTAATGCATTTGATTTCAAGCAGAAGTAATACACCCATCTCATCAATAAAAGTTGAAGAATGAACTATTTCCAAAGAAGGATTAATTACTATGAAATAATATTATGATTATCCAGATAGTTCTGTTATAGATAAAAAATGATTGCTGATTTAAGAAATGAATAAAACTTGTATTGTGCGAGATTGATTCTCTCCGTCTCAATGTCTTGTCTGTTTTGTCCTTTTGTCCCGTTCGACCTTTTGTCCTTTTTGACCTTTTGTTCCTTTGACTTTTCGTCCATAACTCTGTGTTGAAACACATAAATAAAGAATTTTAAAAATCTTCCATACCTCGTTTTCAGTGTCGAGTCAAGTCAAAATACGTAAAAAAATACACACAGTAATGAGAATAAATGGAATAGTATTATGAATTCTATTCCTTATAAATAAATAAATTTACAAAAGTTGTACGACTTTCAGATTTATTCATTCGTGTTTTCTCAGATATGTGTTTATTAGGAATTGGGCACCGTTCTCTAAAACAGGACTGTCAAAATTTCTTTTTTATTATGGTGTTCAACATTTTTGTCTGTGTTCTTATTTAGAGGATAACATTATTTAACCCTTTTGTTACCGACAAAAAAAAAACACTCTTACGTTACCGACAGGGTACCCGGGTACCCACGGACTTAAACTGATTATAACATTGTCAGTTTTTCACCGATTTTGATGATTTTGATTGCTACGGATGCAGGAACTTACCCACCATTCGATACATGTTACAGAGAATCGATTCGGATTACCTGGTAACCGGAATTCCGGATTAACTGGGCCAAGTCCCAAAGTATGTGTAAATTGAAGATATATATTCAACCAAATGAAGATTTCTTGCGTCATGACTAATAAACTTCGTTGGAAATTCAAAGCATACAACTTAACTAGGTTACAGGACCATCTAATGAATTAATCCCGGAACGGTTATTCCGGAAACAGGTTCCCGTGGGGCCTTAAGTGGTCACAAACTTATTCTGAAGAAACCCTGGCAATATGGGTATCAAAATTCATGAAATTGTTTCGGAAGCATGATCTGATAAGTAATTGGACTATTGGATGGTTTGACAACGGACCGGTCATCCTGGAACAGGTTCCCGTGGGGCCTAAAGTGGCCACAAACTCATTTTGAAGAAACCCTGGCAATGTGGGTATCAAAATTCATGAAATTGTTTCGGAAGCATGATCTGATAAGTAATTGGACCATTGGATGTTTTGACAATGGATGGGTATCAAAATTCATGAAATTGTCTCGGAAGCATGATCTTTTGGGTTATTAGGCCATAAGATGGTTTGACAGTGGACCGGTCAATCTCAAACAGGTTTCCGAGGGGACCCTCATTTAGAAGAAACACTTGCTATCTTCTTTTTCCGTTAGTTCTTGTCAAAAAGACTTAAAAATTCTTAACAGGTAATCAGAAATGATTTATAATGAACCACAGGCGCTGTATCATTGGTGTTTGCTGAATAATTTACAAAAATAAAAAAAACGGCTAAAAATTTCTAAATGTTTTGTGGTGACAATATGGGTCAAAAACGTGACAAAAGCGGGACGTGATAAAGTCGGGTCGAAAATGTGATAAAGTCGGAGGTAGATAAAATCGGGGAGTGACAAAATCGGGTCAACACTGTGTAACTTTTCTCATTTAACTTTTCACTTTTTACTTTCCACTTCTCACTGCTCACTTCTCATTCGACCCAATAACCATTCGGCCTTACAGCCATTCAGCCAACATCAGTCCCATCTTCTTGGAAAAACAAGAATTTTGATGCCAGGGTGTCTTTTAAATGAGTTTGTGGCCACTAAAGGCCTTTCGGGAACTTGTTCTAGGATGACTGTTCTGGTAGATATCCATCCTATGGTTTCAACTTTATGGATAACATATTTCCGAAACAATTCCAAGAGTTTTGATACCCATATTGCCAGGGTTTATTTTAAATGAGTTTTTGGTTCGTACGAGCCCTCCGGGAACCTGTTCCAGAATGACCGTTCCGGTTCATATCCATCCTATGGTCTCAACTACATGAATAACATGTTTCCGGAAAAAAAATCCAAGAATTTTGATACCCATATTGCCAGGGTTTATTCTAAATGAGTTTTTGGCCCCTACTTGCCTTCCGGGAACTTGTTCCAGAATGACCATTCCGGTTCATATCCATCCTATGGTCTCAACTACATGGAAAACATGTTTCCGGAACAATTCCAAGAATTTTGATACCCATATTGCTAGGGTTTATTCTAAATGAATGTTTGGCCCCTACGGACCCTCCGGGAACCTGTTCCAAAATGACCGTTCCGGTTCATATCCATCCTATGGTCTCAACTGCATGGAAATTATGTTTCCGGAACAATTCCAAGAATGTTGATACCCATATTGCCAGGAATGAATTTGCGGCCACTATAGGGCCCACGGGAACCTATTCCGGGATGTCCGTTCCGAGTCCATATGATCACGTGGTCCTAATACGTTGGGAAGTCTTAATCCTCGAATTTTCTGCGAAACTGGTAACTCAATCATCATTTGGATTCTATAAGATCAACTTCTCTATTTTTGAGACATGGTCTAGCAAATCCGGAACTCCGGTAACCAGGTAATCCGGATCGGTCCTATGTGACATGGATCGGATAGAGGATGAATTTCTTAATCCATAGCAAACGGAATCGTCCAAATCGGTTGAAAACTGACGAAGTTATGGTCATACCAAAACGTGGGTACCCGGTACGTTACGGGGTAAAAATATTCAGAAGCCCCTCCCCAAGCCCCCCCTTACTGGATTTTCATTTTCGTACCACCCAAACCTTAATTTTGCCGAGTTTGAAGATGTCACGGAGTTTCAATTTCCTGCGATGTTCAGAACCCTAAAAAAATTTCACTTGAAAACGAAAAAGTTTAAATTAATTTATCACTGAGGTATTTCTTCTATGGCTCCACATTCCAACTGGAACTTGGCCCGTTTTTCAACTTAGTGTTCTATTAGCATTTCCACAGTTTAAATTGAAAGCTTTCTATGCCCGCCAATGCATGAATATGTCTCTTGTGTATTAAGTACAATGGATAAACAATGCCCAGGGAGTCAAGAATGTTTCCCACCCAAAAACATCCTGGACCGGACCTTTAATCAAACTCGCCATCTCCGGATTGGCAATCCTACGCCGTTGCATGATATGTAACAAAATTAAAGTGTTTTCTTTTGTTTATAGCAATACGTGTTTCTAAACGTCTCCAATTGTTAATTCTCCAATTTGTATATAATGATATACAAATTAACCCTTAAAGGCGCAAGGCGATTTTTTCAGAAATCGTCGGAAATATTTTTACGGTAAATAACCATTGAAATTATTAACATTAAAGGTATTTTCGGTTTGTTGTTTTAAAACAACATTGCGCATTTAAGGGTTAATATGAACTTCAACTACAAAAATCTTCGCATTTTTTGAGCTTGTAAGCTCATGAATTTTTAAATTCTGTTTAAACACAGATTTACAACATCAAAGTACCACCAATGAGTCGATCTTTAATTGGTGACACCTATCGCTAGATAAGCATCAATCAATCATCATCCAGACAATCCTAATAGCCATCATACCAAACCTCATAAATATTGCCAAAGGCTTTCCAGGATTGGTTAATATCATTATCAAATCTATATTTGTGAAGCGATAATGCTATTTTTATTATATTTATAATTTCATTAATTTTATTTCTAATATTCTATATCTTCTATTTTCAGGTAAGTTTCCGCATCAAAAAAGTCCAGTCATAATTCTTTCACAATGAGTAAGTAATGTCATGGTTATTTGGCTTTTTAGCAGACTTCCTTAATGTAGTGAATGTCAGCACATTAATGGATAAAATGTCAAAAAGCTCAACTATTTGGAGCTGACTATTGTTTCGAATGATTTTCCCCGTTCTCACATCAAAACTAAGTACTTATTGGAATCCTTCCGGTAACTGATTAGCAACTGCATCTATATCGGCTGTTTAATTCCGTAGTCGAAAAACGTCTTCTATTCGTTGTACTGCGCACAGCATCCGATCATTAAACTTTACCACTCTTCGCATGTTTGCCCATTGTCAATAAAAATAATAGCAACATTTTTCGTATCGTACTAATTGGATTGTTACTTAAAAGTTAATGGTCCTACAATCACGCGGAATTCTCATTATGACACCGTCAAGTCATCCGCCATTGTGTCCAGCCCATAGGTCACCCACCCCCTGCCCGGATGCACGCGATCGCGTCGAAATGATCGTGATTTATTAGGATCGCATCATTTTCTCACCCGGAATTTTCGGCGATCCAATTGTATTCATATCATGCGACATTTGACAACTCTATTAGCTCTGAATTTTTTTCGTGGCTACGCAACAACGAACCACCAGCTACAATAGAACATTGTCTTGCTTATTGGTTTATGACTTCGAATTTAGTTAACAACATGCCGCTAGCCGTTACCGGGTTGCCACTTGTGCCGCCATATAACAGCCAGAAACAATGTGAACAGCACCTTGCATCACGCGCCTGCATGCTTCCGCCATTCCAGCGCCGAATAATCAAGCCGCCCCCTAAATGGCAATCGGATCGCGACTCGCAGCGCTACCGAAACAATAGAATTGAAGATCTATCCATTTGCATCACTAATCCGTCACCTGTCGCCAACCGCTGGCTGATGGTGCGATGCGTATCTCAACAACAGCATTGAGTCTTCTGGCTTTAATTGATCGACTCTACGCGGAGGTTTCTCCAGCTGATTTATAAACGAGTTAATAGTTTTATGGCTTTATTCGTAACCAAAAAAGCACAGATGACAAGCGATGAATCACACAGTCAGTGACGCTTTGTAAAATACGGACAGAAAATTAAATGTTAATTATGCAGTACGTTAGTAGGAGGTGTTAATAAGCATCTGTACCGAATATTCATTTCTACCTTTTCTATGAAAGTTTTCGTCTTCACCGCAAAACTCAAGAGAACGAAAATTGGTGATTCATGCAACATATGCTGTATGTGTATATAAAAAACGAGGCACGTTTTTTGGAACTTTACATTGTCGGTTTCGATTATAGTACTGAACTAGCACTGAACTGAATACGAATGCAAAAATGGTAACCTGGCTTAGAAACCTCGCAGTTAATAACTGTGGAAGTGCTTAATGAACACTAAGCTGCGAGGCGGCTCTGTCCCAGTGTGGGGATGTAATGCCAAGAAGAAGAAGAAGCACTGAACTATGTTGCAGAAATTGCAAACTGTAACTTTTGAGCGCATAGTCTGATTTGGTCCATTTTCATTTAGAAATAATGCGACGGGATTGTTTTTCGAATCGGTAGGAAAGGATATTACATCACAGGACCATTAAAAAAATTCAATTTATTTGAAATCATTCTAGTTTTAATTTAGGCAAAAACAGTACTTGTTTGGTAGTTTCAACGCATATCATTCCCGTTCAGTGCCATGATTAAAAAACTATTTACTGCGATTGACATATGTCCCTCCATGCTTCATAAATAAAAATGGACTGTCCACGTGGATTAAGTGATAATGTCGCTCGAAGATTTTTTTTTCAAATTGCGTCCATTAACAATTGGAAAAGGCTATGTTTGGAAGATCTAAGCAGAAAATACTATTCCAATGAGCATTGCCCCTTATAATAACATAATCTGCCAGAATGATTAATTGAATCACCGCAAAACAAATATGGGTAGAAACTTAGCAATGGGACAATGGTTTACCAAACAAAGTGAGACTTTTTGAGAAAAAAAATACACCAAATAGGCTACTCTATGGATAAAGTCAAAATCCACAAAAACTAACAAACATGGGACAATTATGCGTAGAAAAGCAGTATATCGTTCAAAGCTGGGGAATGAGTCATCAATCCTATCGAAATTCCAAACACTTGGAGCTATATTGGAGATCAAGTTCTGAATAAAATTATTTGAACATTTTGGGACTATTTTATTATCAGATAAGAAAACTTATTTATGTAACTTTTTTATTCAAAACTTGCTCATTTGAATAATATTATCAATATTTTCAATATATTCAAACCGATGGAGCCAATAAATTAGTCAGCACATTATTATAAAGTATGAAGGTAATAAAAATATTGAACCAAATAGTAGCAATATGAAATAGTTCTAATTAAATTTGGATTAAATGTGAATATTTTTTTCCAAGCTTGTTTTACTGTCGATAGTATTAGGCTTCCTATACACTCTTTAGCTATGCTTCTCTTACGACAAACATTTAATATAGATTGTCATTCTACAGCAGATGAAAAGAACTCAAACAACGCGAAAACATTCCCTTTCCCATTTGAATTTCAATGTTTCCAAGTAAACTCCAACAGCGCACCCGCGGGTAGCCGGCTCATTAAAATCGAAGACAAAACAAAGCAGAATTTGACAGCCCCAAGCACGTCTAGTTCTGCTATTCCATTCGTCGTAAATCGAGTCAATGATTGTTATCTTAAATGCCTTAAATCGTTCGGCGAGACAATGTTTAAATCAAAATCAATAGAGCTATGGAGAATAACTGACAAAACGGTTCGACCATGACTTGAGGAAGTGGCGTAATCCATCTCCATCGTGGTGAATTAAAAAATATGATGAATATGGGTACATATATGTATTAAACTGGGTGTATGGGGCAAATTGGACAAATTGTAAAATTTGGCACGGTGTAAAAAAAATGGATTATTATCGAAGTTTCATGTACCACTGAATTTTTTTCACTGATAGTTGAACAAGGTCACTAGAAATGAGATTTTTATTGTTTTCTTCCCCAATATACCGTATAAAAAGTCAATTGATAACTCAGCAATGGATAAATCATTATAGTAAGCCCTCAAAATTGAAAATATATATATTTGTGGCCTTTTGTGTATAGAAAACCTATCTTGAAACGGATCTAAAATTTTGAAAAATATGTTTTTTTCTGTGATTCAAGCGTTTTTAAAGTATGTTTTCGGATATTTTTTTTATGTTTGCCTTATTGACAATCTTTCTTAAATTTTTTCAGCAAGTATCATCTATTTCCAACCTTGGTTATCTGTTGTTTTCACAATTCTTTCTTCCGACATTCGCACTAGATGGCCAGCCCTTTGTCAGTCTGCCATATTTTATAGGATTCATAATATTTTCCTCTAGATACAGTGTCTCATCATTTCTGTGGTACAAAAACCTCACTGAATATTGTTCGTAGCAAATTACCGAAGCTAAGCTGTTGCTACAAGCACAACTATCCTATATTTGAGAGCTTCCAATTTTGTGTGGGTCATTCATACTTTTATGGGCAGTAAGTTGGTCACGTAAGTCGTAGAAAACCGTATTCGCAACAGCAATCCACAAGCATTCTAAGGAAAACAATTTCTCCACACCTCCAACCACATTTCTATTTCTATCCATTACAATCTTGATTACAATGTTCTTCGTATTTGTAGAGTGAATTACCGTCTCAATCTTCAGTGTGACAAAAGCTTCCACCACTTCGTCTGCAAAACCCAAGAGCATATGCGTAAGTACTGCCGAGATGAAGTACATGGTTGCGTGTAGAGACAGAGTTAAGCTTAGTGTTACTTGTGCTGAAATAGTGCTTGAAGGGGATGGTGAAGGTGTAGAAAAAAATACCTTTGAAATGTTTTTGACCTCTGTCGTACATAGCCAGTTTTAGGCCTAAGTTAGGTCTCGTATAATACAGACGGAAACGAAATTCGCTCTTTATAATACTTTAATTTTACCGGTGGGCAATTACGCACATGGAACGTAACTGACTATGACTATGAAGCTTTCGTACAATACCTACGTAGTGAGGGGGCAGTAAATTTCGCGTGGCGCATTCGCATGAGTTACAAGGAATAATATATGTTCAAAGGAAAAAAATGAATCTAATGAAATACGGTGCACTTCAGTGTGCATGTCATCTGGTGTAAATATCAGAAAATAGAATTGCAAAAATAATACTCATCAGACAACAGTATAGATGCCGGAGATAGATGATTGTTAATAACGCAAAAATAAATAAAACACAAGAAATACATGAAAAAACACCTTAACCACAGAAAAACAATGTTCTTCAAAATTTTAGACCCGTTTCATTTAGATAGATAGATCCGGTTCAAGATTTTCTATGCAGAAAGGCTACAAATATGTATATTTTTAATTTTGAGGGCTACTTTCAATGTAATTGCCTACATCACGTATAAAAATCTGGTACGCTACAACGACGGTTTCCATTCATAATGTAGGCAATTAAATTTGTACTAGGGTCGGTGTACCAATTGTCGCCATACATAAGAACAACTATTTTAAAAAAATAAGTATAAGGCATGTGGGTGGACTTTATATATCAAACAAAAGGTTTTACTTCCTGCTCCTTAGAACAGCTGTGAAAACCACAATACAATTTGTTATTATCCTCAAAATTGTTTAATCCATAATAGGAACGCATGCACCAGTTGTGTCACTATTCTTAATTTTGGTTCCTTATTTGGCAAATCCCATTGTTTTCTTATGGGACTGGCCAAATTGAGACCACTAGTGCCACAACTGGTGCAAAGGACGTTAAAAATTAAGCAAAATCAATTTTTACAATTATGCTTTGCTTGTTTTGGAGGAAATCGAAGGTGTTATCATGTCATATTAATATGCTTTATCGATATGAACTTGGTTTGCGGTGATTTGATTGGTCATTTGGCATATAAAGCACTAGTGCGACAACTGGTGCTATAGCCACAACTGGTACACCTAGCCTAGCTATTACAGGCCTGGTAGCGGGTCACTTTTTTCGACCTCAAGTCACTAAAGTCACTTTTTCTCGCAAAAAGTCACTATTTTCAACTATTTTGAAACTATTGACTAAGATTTATGAATGAAGCTTTATGTATCCGTCGGATGATGCTTTGTTCATGGCGGAAATGAAATTACGGATCTTGGGAAAATGATTGCTCTGAAACTTCGCCAGCCATTTTACTCGCTGCTCTTATTGGCATTTCACCAGTAGCTAATTGAAGGTGTTTTACGTCAGAATTTATAAATTGGTATATGGTCATGCAAGCAGGAGACCTGCCTATTTGGATGTTTTTAACTATCAGACTTTCTACAGAAAGGGAAGGTGGAGAGACTTGATTCCTTGAGAGACTTGACCCCTTGGGAGACTTGAGCGTATTTTTCTAATAAATCCTCTAGACAAATGATCGTTATGTGGCGAGTTATTTTTTGGATTGACAATCTTATTTATTTTATTATTTGCTGTGTTTTGTCCCTCTTGAAGATTGTTTCAGTGGCCACGAAAAATTTTAACAACTCCTCTCAAGAATGACCAAATGCTATCATTTTTTTCACAGCACAAAGCCATCAGTATACTAAATTGTTTTTACTGATAAAAAATCCTACATTCCATTATAATTTCAGAATATTTGGATTTTTAATTGTTGCAATATGAGAAGACTTGATCTCTCATTAGTCACACATAAAATTGCCGAGAAAATTCAAGAAAATATAAATTGTGCTAAAGCGGATAATTTTTTGTAGATATAGATGTAATGAAGGGTTCGCTCGAAAAAATATTTATTGAGTAGATATCATTTAAAGGGGATTAAGACTCCCCAATTTTGAAGATTGCATGTGCTGTCGAATACCATAGCAAAAATCATTCATGAATATGCACAGCAAGTCGAAAAATCTGCGTTTTTTGGAGGAAAAATATTTAAAAGTTCAGGGAGCACTTTTCTACTTTCATGAAAGCAAGTTCTTGGAGAAGGAACAATGCCCTCCGAATATTTTCAAATTCGACTTTTGACAGCACTCCAAAAAATCAATTATGTATCAATAACAACAACAGTTACAGCCTGTAACTTACAGGCTATCATACATCCGTGAAGTTAAGGTCACTCCTGACGGAATCCAAGTTTAAAAGTGCTCGCGTTTTCGGGGGTACACCACTCGATACGGAAACAACGCACAACTGTCATTTTTATTTTATCACGCATGCTGCGACGCAGCAAAACTAAATCAACAAGAATGACAGTTGTGCGTTGCTTCCGTATCGACTGGTGTGCCCCCGAAAACGCGAGCACTTTGAAACTTGGATTCCGTCAGGAGTGACCTTAAATTATACATTTCATGGAGAGAAAAAGAAAGAAAAATGTTTCATCACAAACCTCGTGCTTGAAATCATAACTGCATTAATTCGTTGTTCTTCGTCGATGTTCTCTTTTATTTTTATCAATGTAGCGAATTGCGGTAGTTTGCCGAAGATTGAATGGTTTGGTGTGATAAAGGATGATTGTATCTTGCACTTGCACCAGACGCAACAATCTCGGTTGTAACTTTGGGAACAGTTGAGTTATTAACGAAACAAATCGATTAATACCCTTATGATTCTCAGCGCGTGATATTTTGGTAAAATAAAAATAGTTATTTTTAAATCTAAATAATGATATTTGCATCTATGATTGTACTGCAATCGAATTGAGGGGAGGTACATTAAATATGTAAGGGATCCCCAAAGTAGTTTTGCTGCAAGAACATGAGAAAAAGCCGTTTTTTCCTCCCAACATCCACTTCGATCAATATTTTAGAATTTTCCAAAATATATTATGATGATAATTTATACATTTTAAATGGCATAAATGTAAAAGATTCCAATATGAAAAATTGTGATTTTTTTTAGATTTTGTTAGATTTATTAGCTTTTGATAACTTTTGAATCTGAAGTCGAGCCCGATGGTTCTGCATTATAAGCAGGAGGTCGAGCGATTAATCCCAGGCTCGTTGTTTCGTTTTCTACCAAAACGATCCGTACTGTTGTTTCTTTCGCACTAACAATTCCAAAAAAATCAATGGCACATATGACAAATCTGCATCTTTCTTAAGTAGGTGTTCAGCTAATCCAATGATCGTGATTTTCACTCATTCTCACAAGAAGAGAATATTCCTTCACGCAGATTTTTGCCGAGAAATCATTTCAAGCATTGTTTCGTTCACTTCCAGTGGCGCAAATATTTGATTTGCTAGCAGGACTACTAATAATTTTGAGTAATCCTGCTTTTGACTGACTGACTGATATTTAGTTTCCGTGGGATAAAAAAAGAGCGGCCAATACAATTTTACTTAGTAACTGAGTAGATAAAAGTTAGCTTGCACGGTTTTCGTTTCTCTTCTGAGTTTGTTATGAGATTGTGGTGAGTGAAAGTTATTCTCCGCCACAAATTACGAAAAAAGATTCTCCTTCGACCCAAAAACGCTTGAATTCGTCTCATCAAACTTGGAACTGAAACTAAAAGTCACTATTTGGTCACTTTTTCTGCAACTGAAAGTCACTATTTGGTCCCTTTTTTCGTCAGCTTTGGTCACTAAAGTCACTATTTTGAGCAGCATTGGTTGCTACCAGCCCTGCTATTAATATTGAACATAGATACAAGTTATACTGGAGGTGGTTACCTCCGCTTTTTTCCAATATCTACAAAAAATGTAGACAATTGTATTGTGTAAATATACATAACTAATGTTGTTAGAATTTTGATATGACATAGAACTGGCCGAAGACACATTTTTATCGAATTATCTAATTTTACCACATGTTATTTTAAATAACAACCATTGATAGAATTGAGTTATAATTTTGTTATGCATTGCTGATCGGGTATGAGTCAAAAAGTAATTGATTTGGAATTCTTCCATTTGGTGGTTCTAGTGTTTCGATCGAAATTTCGGGATCTGTGGGAAGAAGATAGTTGCCGTCTTCTACAAAGTTGTTCGGAGATTGGAAACCATTTTATTGAAAAACAGTTTAGTTTGGAATTCATCTGCAAGACGTCGCTAGTGTATATGAGAGATCAGTTTGGTAGGATATCTTGGAATCTGTATGATTTTGAAAGTTGCCGTATTCTACAAAGTTTTTTGGAGATTGTAAGTTGTAGTTGGAATGTAGAGCTCTTGAAGCAGAAGAAGAAGGTGCCCGAGCAAAGTCTGAAAACATAAAGACAGCATATAGAGAACATATTTTGATATAGATATCAAATTGAAATCATAATTTGTTCTCAAATATGAATCATCATGACTGATTACATATTTAGATCTCATTTTGCTGCTGATTTCTAAATTATATGATCTGACACCAAACTGTCTACTTATTTTGTTATCGGAACCAATATCAAAATCAGTTTTCGATTTGCTCTCATCGATTTCAGGAATAGTTTTCGATTTGCTCTCATCGATTTCAGGAATAGTTTTCGATTTGATGTCACAGTAAGATTTTTCTGCTGTAGATTTTGATCTTTCAACCGTTAAAACGACCAAAAGGATATCAACCTAACCTAAGTTATCAAAATTAGTCGATTTCACAAGAACAAAATTAGTTATCGATTTGCTCTCAAGCTTTGCTCGGGTGTCCCACAGAATCTTAGTGGACACCATGGGTTTGTATCGAGCAGAATTTATTTATTTATTTATTCATTCATTTATTTATTTATTTAGGCTCTTACAAATATTTTCAGTCGACTCTCTACAGTTCGATGTTCCTTATTTCAATATCTCTTCATATGCCGACGATTTCCTCAGTACCTTCAATCTACATACATTTGAGCTTTCTACATCTCGAGAACCTCCCTATCTCGATATATCTCGATGTGTTCTGATCATATTTTGTTCAGGATTCACTATCCTTATGTCAATATCACAGAGAAACAGACGTCTCACTTAGAACAAAAAGCAATCAAAATCATCGTCACGAAAACATTGTCGCCCAATGCCAAAATCACGATGAGTGGCCAAGCGGCAAGCAGATGGCGGTAGTGCGTAAACGTCAAACACAAGCAAAATCGACGGAAGCGCCACATCGGTGGCCGATTGACCACCTACAAAAAATTAAATCAACCGTTAAAAAGGTGAACGATGGAGCATGTGTTGAGTGAGACGTCTGTTTATCTGTGTCAATATGTTCCAATTTTATGTTTTGGGGAAGCTTGATATTGACTACATGGCCATTGTTCACAATTTTTTGGAGCGCATCAACGTCATTGTTTGATTCCCTCTCCCCCCATTCGTAGGGCCATGTCCACCTTGTATTCTCCCACTCCGCTCGGTAGAAACGTTTTGCTTGTATCATTGCAGTTTGTCCCTGTTCTGAACCACACCTATCATCATGGGAAGACTGCATCAACGCTACCTACGGACACCAGTATAATCCCAAGCCCCAATCCCATCCAATTTTTTTTGTGTGTCACTCCTTAGCCTCGACCAAGCCGCGAGTTTTTCGGCTCCCCAAAACTAACATAAGAACATAAGAAGCAAAAGATGAAATTGTAATAAAATTTCAATTGACTTTCGGCTCCGTTATGCCTTAGAGCGCTTGAGCCTTCAAGTAAACGCTAATTGAAAAAAAAAATGTTCCAATTTTTAGGCTACTAGATCATATTTGGACAATAACAATAACATCAATAATAGGAAACGACATCTGTATTGTTGTCGTTTTTCAAAACAACGACCTTTTTTTCCCATTCCTCGATCTCTCCCTATCTCGATGGTCCCTTGAATATCGTGATGTCGTGGAAAGGCGACTGTAATAAAAAATATGACC
This sequence comes from Armigeres subalbatus, assembly GCF_024139115.2. NCBI lineage: Eukaryota > Metazoa > Arthropoda > Insecta > Diptera > Culicidae > Armigeres > Armigeres subalbatus. The sequence continues at coordinate 424,753,955 of NC_085140.1, read as the reverse complement.
TACTAATCGCCGAAAAGTCAAAGGTCAAATAAATATTAAAAAGAAAACAATCTAGAAACTCCTAGGATTTGTGAAAGAACTTCCTCCACCACCTCCACCAACCTCCAAAGTGACCAAAAAAAATTGTTGCCTCTCACAATATTATTTTTTGGCAAAAAATCCGAGACATAATTGTTTATAAATATTTGTATCGACCTTATTTGAACAGGTTTACAATATACACCCCAATGACAGCCTTAATATTAAACATTACCAGAAACTTAATTAGCATCTAACGCTAACCTAAAAAAAAAAGACAGGATCACCGTCTTCGACCAGAGGTCGCACAGACTGAACACTTAATATCTAGCATGAGACAACGGACAAAACATTCACACAACACCCAGTGGACCAGTGGAGAACTTTTTCGTTTTACGACAAGTTTTCTCCTTGCCGGGGTGGGAATCGAACCCACACTCCACAGCACATGCGCCTAGACGATTGACGTCGCTAACCGCACGGCCACGAAGCCCACAAAGAAATCTTAATCCTGTTCTTATTAACCACAAGGGAAACATAAAAGTCAAACTCCCCGTAACATTGATTAACACACAACACATAATTTTAATTGGTTCGTTTAAACCGTAATTAATTCTAGAAATTCTTAAATATAAGATTGTTTGTGACCGAAGACTGCGATTACGAGTGTTAACAATAATTTAATCGAGCAAATCAGAACATTTGACATTACCTTGTAGTAAATGGCCGACAAACCATGCCTCTGCGATATCACGTCTTATTTGAAATTTGAATTGCTTTAACATGCAGGACATCGTTTTGATAGTTTGATAGTAGTTTGAACAATACAGAGCTTTCAAACATGTAATGTCACGGATTTTTTTTAGCAAAACGAAATACAAAACCTAGACAAAGACGTAAAAACGCCTTGGACAAGATATAGGAGATATGATTCTTGAAAGGTAATTTGGGAATCTTATATTATGCCTAAAGCATTCACTGTAGTCTCTCGGAGCAGATCTGTATTATTCAAGTGATAATCCGATCGAACGCAATAATCGAACATATTGTTGAGATATTGCGAAGTCAAATCCGGATCAATATGACCCGAATACCGCAAGTGTGAGTTTTTTAGACATTCAGGAACGTCGTACAAAGTTGGTCAACATTCAGGAACATAGTTTTCCACGAAATAGGAAAAGTTAAGATGTTTCAGATCTCCACATTCTCGAGTTTAATTTATTGGCTTTTTTCTTCATTGTCTTGGTACAGTGATCACCACATCCAAGCCATTCCTGGGTGGACGTTAGGTGCGATTCGGGTCATACTGACCCGAACACGTTATGGCTTAGGAAGGTTAAGATCGCCAACGAGTTTGCTCGCCCGTGTCTGCTTGTTAGTTTGCTTGATAACAATGCTTGTTATTGTGAATTTCTTCCTTATTCCAGTAAGAGCAAACTAGCATGACATATACAGTCATCACTTTTTATACCTCTCAACAGTAAGAAAGAACGATTTATCTGACTCAACAAAAAATTATATAATTTTAAGCTATCGTATCTACGTTTCCTGTTACTTGATTATCCTACCTATAAGACTTGTTAAAACAATGATACACTAAACATTAAGATTTTATCAACTCTACTGTAACTCAGTTTATTTAAACTTTGTTATTTTGGGAAATGCATTATGACCTTACATATACTTTTTGAAGTTTTGTTAACACCTTTCATGTAATTAATTCGATACAAAGAGCTTCCAGGAAGATGCTGCATGTGATATGACCGTAATCTTGTAGTAAGAAGTTATGAAAACCTCATTATCCATAACCTTTGTTCGACATGTAAGAAGAACTAAATAAATGCATGATTGTTGAATTAATTCTCAAAGGTGAGCTCTTTCATGCTTTGACATGGCTGTAAATGATGTTTGAATTAATTGTAAATGTAAATGTAAATTACACCACGAGTTATCCCGATAAAAAGATTTAAATTGATAATGGGTTTTGATATGCCATGTGAGAAATGATTACTATTAAGCCATTCTACTATTAATAAATCGTTTACATCCTATGTGGAAAAAATCAGCTATTTACAACAAAAGAACTTCTGATGCTGTTTTTATTTCTGATAGCTATTCCAAATGACCTCTTCGGTTAGGGTTCAACGATTACTTCAGGTGTAAGGCAGTTCTGACGTATATTGTAGCCCTCAGCGAGCACTCCCACAAGAAATGCTACATTTAAAGCTTTTAATTCCATGTTGCTCAGGCAGTCGAACTTGGTTTTTTTTTCTTCTGTTTGCTATTTCTTTTGCGATTTGTCTATTTTTTCCCCCTTTTACCATTTATTACGCGCTTCTTAAGCATAACATGCTTCCAGGTGAAGGCACTTCTTTACAAGCGCATACATAATTATTTACGTGCGCTGCTTGTTCGAGTAGCTACGAACATGAATTCTCCCAGTTAGGTGCTTTGTTTCAGAAGTTTGTTTTTTTCCTTTCTTTTACTGCTTTGGGCGAATAGGGGTCCGTCCGTCGGAGGAAAAAAATCATCCACAACCACAGAAGACCCGTAGGCACACCTGGGTCTGAAGTCGTGATTCATTGAAGAAGCAGGCAATGGGGGTTACTATCTGGTTGTGGAGCAAACACACAAAAAACGGAGAAGGAAATTGTGCGAAGTGCGGTGCGGTGAAGATCTTCGCTTCCAGATTATGCGGGCTTTTAAATTTAGAAACGACTCGTTTGGAAGGGTAAGAATAAGAACCAGTTGTGATATGCTGATGATTTTTTTAGTTCGCAACGTGACTCAGATATTCGCTATGAATTCGTCAAATATTTGCTAGATGCTTAAACCCAGATATCTTCAAATCGTGTCAGATTGAACAAGGAACAGTTTTTAAGTGTTTCACTTCAACAGTTGAAAAAATGGGAAATATAGCGATTTGAAAGGTACATAATAAAAATCAAAAAAGAGAACAAAAACAGAAATAAGTATCAATAGTGAAGATAGAAATATGAGTTCAATCGAAGTTAGTTGCCCATTTTTCTGGTATTGGACCTAACCTCACATCTAAAGTATTCAGAACTTTGTAATAAAATGTGAGCTTCCTTAGCAAAGTTGGTTTTATGCATTCGTTTGTATGTGGCTAGTCCGCACATATAGTCTATCTTTTAAAATGGACCAGGATTTAAACCCAGTCACTTTCATTGTGGTCTGCTTTAGCCACGCAACATAATTAATACAGTATTAGGAAACCTAGGTACCTTGCTAGGTATTCTGCAATACAAATCGTTTAAATCGTATACGATACCATAGCATAGCTTACTGAGATGAGTCCTGATTTATGTAGCTGCAAGTCCTTTTCCACTTTCAAAATAGGGGAACTGTTCCGATCTCCATCTCACTGTACATATATCCATCTCATCGCTAAACAAAGAAATACGGAACCAAATTCGTCGCTTCTTTTTGTCAACATACGTGCTCACTGAAAAAATCACAAAAATGATAAACAAACACAATTCCTTTCCTTTGCTTTATTTTTGATGGAAATAGAAGCTATGAGATGAAATGGCGAACCGTTCCCCTATTTGTCCCGTGGAAATTTTAGAGATGCAGAGGTGTAATCAGAATCTATCATTATATGTTGTTGTTTTTGACTAGTTTATAGCTAGCGCAATTTTATAGGTTTTCTATGCTATTTCGCTAGTTCTTGTAAATTGCGGAGTAGCAACGAATCGAACGGCCAGCATGCTCATGTAATATATCTATAGCATTTAACATTCTTGCAGGTGTCAGCCAAGTTCCTTCCTACTATCCGAATGCAATGAATCAGCTTATTCAACAGACTCTCGATGGTGACCCATCTAGCCCTTTGCGCCGGTCTTCGTCGACAAAAATCAAAACAAAACAGAGATAACATATTGAACGAAGGGACTATCCCCGTCCAGAGGACAGTTAGAGGGCCCCAATAATTCTCTCGTCTGATGCTCTGTGCTTGTGTACACGGATGCAGCACGTTTTCAAAGTCCCAGTCGAGTTCGGCACATAAACATAAACCAGAAAAGAAACGGGTTAAATAAAGCAACATCATGCGGTAACAGAACTACTGCCTGCCGCGGCAAGAGCCATACGTCGTCGTCGGAAGGTGGAAATCTGGAAGACAAGCACGGATGACGAGACGGGTGGCGGCGCTCGACGAACCCGCCACACAGTAGAAAACCGGTTCTGCGGGTCCTGCTGGCGTGCGGAGAGAGCGAGTGTTTGTGTCGCCCGTGATCTCTGTTATTGGCGTCGTGCCCCGTCTGGATCATCAGATGAACCTGGTGGGACCTCTCGGGACCATTTCGAGTGTCGTGTGTGATGAGCGAACCACACAAATACAGTGCAATGCCAAGTCTTCGGGGTTTTTGTTTGATAGGATGGAAGAAAGCTTGAATCAAAAAGGGCCATTCAACAGATGAACATAAGGCGCACGACCGGGTGACGGTGGGTTTGTGTGGTGGGATGAATTAAGCGCATAAAACTAATGGCAAAAAAGGGAAACCAACATCAATGCAACGGCGTGGTTTCTTTGTGCCTCTCTTGGCGCGGGTTTTATGTTCAATTTATTGTTATTGATTGTAACAAGACGCGTCCGGTCGGAGGTGGGAGGACAATATAGGCATGATGGAGGCCAATTATGCTCGCAAGGGACAAATCAAAACGTGTGCGGATGTATAAAAACAATTCTTTATGATTGGCTGAGACATTTAGCAAGTACAGTAACGGAGAGCAAAGAAGAGTTAAAACTTACAATCAGTGTTGGTAAAATCATTCACAAATCTCAATCATCGAGCCCTCCCGCACGAACAAACTTCTTTGGGAATCTGAAGGAGTGATGCACGTGTTTTACGCGAAATCACATAGTTTTACTCATTTGCAAAAAAAAAAGCGTCAATCAGTTTGGGGGCAATTCATTGCTTACACTCGTAAAAGTACCCATTGTGATATGCGACGAACGTCAATTGTTTGTTTGTCTTTATTTTTAGAGATTTTCAGCCCTAGGCTGGCTCATCTCTAAGAACGTCAATTCATTGTTTTCAACGGAGAGTGCAAAAAAACCTACGATGGTTCAGATGGATGATTCAACTCAGTCATGAATTTTTCGGTGCTGAGTTGGGTGAGTTATAACACACGATTGGTTTGAATCGTTCATGAATTTTGAGATTTAGAATTTTTCGCAACACTACCTATAGCAGGTGGTTGACCATTGTTGTTCTCTTTTTGTTTTTCTAGTACGCTAAGTGTACGTTTCAAAAACAAACCAAATTACAGCAAACATCAAAGCAAGTTGAGTGTTCTATTAGGTAGCCAAATATTTGTAACGCACAAAGCGGAAAAGACTTAGGAAAACAATATAATTTGCAACCCATACCAGCGTTGCATCATATCGACTAACAAAAATATTCCTTACCAGTTAGGGTCAAACCCTCCCCCAAGACCAAAATTTTATTAACGCCTAAGGGGGGACTCAACTGACAGGCACCTGGAGTCACCACACTCGCACACAACGCTGCCGAAGGTGACCACGCGCTATGCTGCTTTTGCCTTTCGCATATACTAAGTATACGCTATAAGTATAAAGGCTATAGGATCACTCCAAAACCGAACTTTTGATAGAAGGCTCGGAAACCCATAGTGTTATATACCAATCGACTCAGCTCGACGAATTGAGGTGATGTCTGTATGTGAGTGTGTGTGTGTGTGTATGTGTACAGAAAATGTGAGACAAACTTTTTTGTACTTAACATTATCCGATTTTCTCGCAAAAAGTTGCATTTGACGCAGATTGTGGCCTAGTTAGACCCTATTGAGAATTAGATCGATCGGACATTGCGTTCCAGAGTTATTAAAAAAACATTGTTTTTTCTCCATTTTTCCCAGGGAAAAAAGTTTCAAAATCAAACTTTTTTTTTTCAAAAACTGCTGCAATGCATTCAAACAAATGCAAATAAATGTGAGTTGATGGAAATAACTGAATCTATTTCCCTAAAGTGCAATTTTTACCTCTCTTATGTGCTTTTCTTGTTTCATTTTACAATATACGCCATCAACGCTAGGTGGATTATTCTGGGTTTTTATTTTGCGAGATAGAATTCCTTTACGCATTAGCCCAGCGCTCGTGTTTAGAAGATTGCTATACCTCCCACCCTTTCGTGCACTAAATTGTGGTACTCGTCGTGACAGAAAAGTGAAAAAGTCGTCACACAAAAATAAGAAGACATAGGGTATAGGTCCTTTTAACTACCTCTAGGTACTACTTCGGAAGGTAGGCTCTTCGTGCATTCAGTACCCTTCCTAAATTGGCGTCTCCTCCGTTCTGACTAGCGTCATTTCGTTTGATCCCTTGGGCTCCCCAAAGGTCCCTTTTTCTTAATCCCTTTTGCTTTTTTTTCGCTCCTTTTGAGTTCATCTACCCTGTCGAGCCATTCAGCTCCCGTCTCGCAACTATTCGGATAGTCCACAGCACTCTATGGGGAATCAGGTGGCCGAAAATCAAAAAGTGACTTTCTCCGATTCGTAAATCAAGTTGACCTTCTATTTATAAGCTAATGCTTTGAAGCAGTGAAATAGCGCTACAACTCCTCGATGAGCCTACGTCGAATGCAATATCCTCCTCCACTGGACTTGATTCTGGGCCAATCGCTACCAGTTGGCCTGAACGTTTAGCACCCTCAGGTCCTTTTCTGCTGCAAAATGCTATCATCTCCCGTGAAGTCTACGGCTTCTTCCGGGTTCTCTACTGTGTATTATCTTCGCTTGACTTCTTTCGGCATACGAACAACGTGTCTAGTCCACCTCAGTCTTCCGTATTGTATAAGCTCAACAATATTTAGTCCTTTTGTACATCTGGTATAACTCCTGATTCGTGCCGCCAGATGCCATTCTCCTGTTTACCGCCGAGTATTGCCGATCAGCCTCCTTTAACGTCCATGTTTCATGGCCGTATAAAGCCACCGGAAGAATTGGAGTAGTATACAGCACAAATTTCGTTTTCGGTTGCAGACTACGGGACTTAAGCTGGTTACGAAGTCCGTAATAAGCCATATACGCAGCTGCAATACGGCTTTCCACCTCGCGGGTAACATCATTATCGTACGGTGACCATTATCGTATGGTGACCAGAGTTCAAAGGTACAGCATTTTTTCACTATCCAGTAACTATCACCACCACTAATGAACCCAAGTTGATTGCCAGAGATATTGAACAGTAAATTCGAGAGTGCATCACCCTGCTTCAATCCATCTAAGGTTACAAATGATGTCGAAATTTCATCTGCAACCCTTACATTGATTTTTATCCGTCCAACGTAACACGAATCTGCCGTATCAGTTTCGCCGGAAAACCATGTTCTAGCATAATTCGACATAATTCATTTCGTTTTACTGAATCGTACGCCTACTTAAAATCAATAAACGGATGATGTGTCTGCAAGTTGTACTCCCGGGATTTGCTCAAGGATTTGTCTCAGGGTAGACAAGTGATCCGACGATGATCGGCCCTCACGAAAATCTGCCTGGTATTCGCCGACAAATGACTCTTAAAGCGGATTCAATCTGTTGAATAAAATACCAGATATAATTTTTGTACGCCGAATTATGGAAGGTTAGTCCTCGGTAATTGGCGCACTTCAGTCTGTCTTCATAAAGCTGCTCACTGTCATGTTTGAGAAGTTTAGCCGTGAGCTGATCCTTCCCCGCAATTTTATTATTTTTCAGCTCATTTGGCTTTTCTAACCTCATTTAGTGTAGGCGGCTCCACAGCTGGTCCATCGTCGCTAATGTTGATATTGTTCACCGATACACCGTCACTTCCATCGTTTAACAGTCCAGAAGTTCAATCAAAGTATTAAACCGGATATTAAACCATCCGACATGGACATTAATTTACAATGTTCTGGAAACACAGATGTGAATGTACAGTATGTAGAATATTTTGATTTGAAAAATGTATTGGAGGTAATCACTTCCCTTCGATGGGACTCGAACCCACAATCCTCAGTACGCTAGATTGGTGCTTTTAACTAACTAAGCGAAGGACCTCCGTCAGCCTTCTAATGTGAACGTATACTATATACATGTGAAAGTGTTGGTTTGACAAATGGATTGTGAGTGATTCAATTATGCGTCCAATTTGGGAATCTCTGTTATATATAGAACTTTTTGATGCAGAAATCAATCTGACTGGTTTTCCAAGAGGTCAAAACCATTATTCGAATAAATTTTACACATGTGAACTTTCGATTCGCCGTAAAACCATGTTCGGACATTATCTGCCACAGCTCATCGTACGCTGCTTTGAAATCAATGAACAGATGGTGAGGAAATTACCAAAGATCATCCGCAGGCTAAACATCTGGTTCGCCGTTGATTGACCCCTCACGAAAACCAGCCTGGTATTTGCCGACGAATGACCAAGCGATCTAAGTCTGTTGAACAGGATACGCGACAGAATTGTGTACGCCTAGTTCAAAAGGGTGATCCCTCTGTAATTGGCACACTCTAGTCTGTGCCCTTTCTTATAGATTGGGCTTATGAGGCCATCCGACCAGCCGGCCGGCAGTTCTTCATCACTTCATATTTTCTGGATAATGTGGTGGATCGATTGATGCATCTACTCACTTCCGTGTTTGAAAGGCTCGATCGGGATCTCGTCCTTCCCAGCAGCTTTCCTTTTTGATTTAGCTCGTTTAGAGTCTTCTTTAACTCGTCCAGCATTGGTGGTTACACAGCTTGACCGTCGCCGACTATGTCCATCCTGCTTCTTAATACACCTTGATTTTCATCGTTCAACAAATCTTTGATGTGCTTCTTCCACCTGGCTGCCACCGTAGTCTTGTCAGCGAATTCTCCTCTCAGTCATTCCACATGGCGGGCACTGGCGCAGTCTTATGTCGCGCGCCATTGACAGTTGCGTTGGGGCATAGATGCTGTTCAACCTATAGTTGATGAATTTGCCCTTCATTCTGAACACGCAAATGCGGTCGCTTATCGGCTTCCACCGGATAACACGCTTCATATGCTTCCCAACTCCTCGTTCTGCTCTGTCACCGCCGCTATAGTAGATGTGATATTTGAATGAAGTGTTAGCTATAGGATCCACCGCCTGGAATTCACGTTCTCCAGTTCTGGGCCACCGTATTTCCTGGATTGCTGCCATACTCACGCCGAGCAGCTCACGAACAAGAGCCCAACACGTGCGGGTTCATTCAAAGTTCTTACGTTCCAAGATCCGACTTTCCAATCGTTGTCATTTATTCGTTGCCGGATCTGTTGCCATTGAATTAATCCGTTTGCTCTACTTTTGCTTCTCTTGGTAACTGTAAAATCTTCGGTAGAGAGAAAGTGAGAATAAGTTCCTTGTTAAGTCTTGATTTACCAGCAAGCAGAGCGATCGGCCGATCGTCGAAATTTAGTTTTACTTTGTGCGGAAAGCAATACGATCGGCCGGTCACCAAAATTTTGTTCTGCTTTGTGCGTGAGTTAATCAGAAAGTGAAAATTTAGTTCGCATCCAGCTGTGTAGTGCGGTAGATAACTAAAATAATTAGTCGAACAGGCGAACGATGTTTTTGTTTTAAATCAAACTACCAAAACGAATCCTGCCACACTCCCTGCCCCATATATCCAACATCCCAGTGATTTCTCGTCGGCTTGACTCGCAGATGACTGGTCGGCTTCTATCAAAACGAGCATCACGTCAACAATTTCCTACCTATTCCTTAATTGACCTGACACGGCCGGCGCTGGTATTGCTTATTTTTGGGTCACCAGTTCTTACACATTGAAGATGATGTTAATCCCAAACTTCATCTGTTGGTTCTCTGTGTAGTTACAGCTGACCTGGCAATAACGGAGTAGCAACCGTGGGCGGTCAATCATGCTCATACTCATGCTCATGCTCTTGGTAACTGTAAAATCTTCGGAAGACTACCTTACCAGGGCTCCGCTGCCTACATCGCGTTGAAGGGGCTGCCTTCTCGAAGCTGACACTATGCAACATGGTGTGCGCAGCTTTGCTTAGAGTCCCTCGCTGGCACTCGGACGATGATCAGCCGCTCCTAACATGGGGAACAGACGCTCGATCAGATTTGCACCTCCTGAGAGGAGCAAATCCCCCTTTCCCTGTCAGCATACGACCATAGTTCTCACCGGGGTTGGTTACCCGATCTTCCCTAAGGTTGCTCGTATCCCGGCCAGCGCCACGAGGAGTTAGGGATAGGAGTTACAGTGCCTTCCCGATTTTGGCAACACGACCGGATTTTAATGTTGCCAAAATGGGGATGTTGCCAAAAACGGGAAAAAAATTTCATACAAAATTTCAATTTTTTTTTCGGAAAAATATATTAAGCTCGTTTAGTGGAATGTATTAAACCGTCTAAGACGAATTAAGTACTGTCCATTTAATTCCACCAGTTAATTTTCGTTATCTTTGCAGATACGTATTTCGACCACAACTGTGTGGTCGTCTTCAGTGTCTTGTACTTGACTCGACTTAGTCGAGTCGACTAAATTTTCAGCTCTAAAGTGTAATAAAAAAAATATTTTCGAGGTTGTTGCCAAAATCGGGAAGAAAATGTTGCCAAAAACGGGTGTTGCCAAAATCGGGGGTAGACAAAAACGGGTGTTGCCAAAATCGTGATGGGACTGTACGGGGTAAGAGGCTAAGGACCGCGAAATGGGGTCTATTTTATTCCTTCAGGTACGCATTACCAAGCATTTGCCGTGCAGAAGAATCGATTTCAATTTTAGCACAATACAAAAATCATTACGTCAAGTTTAGACTTTTGAAAATGGGAGTAGAAAACCATGTGGTGAATTTGAAATTCACCACGGGATTTATTGTATAATCACCTTAAAATCATTGTATAAAAGAAATGGGGCCGTGTCCTCGCTTATCAGGGTAAATCCAGGTCAAGCGATGCCTACCAACTAACTGATAACCCTTCCAATAATTTTTATGATGAACACAGTCTTCAAATAGCAAAAATCACCTACTAATATTCCTTGCGCTTGCCTCTTCCTAGCTGACTACAAGGACGTGGTCGGCGCCGTTATTGATCATTCGAATATTTGAGTCACTGAAATTTGCACAATGCACACCGAGTATGCTTGAACAATTCCAGTCAATCATTCAGTTGATACTTTGTGCAGTTCCACTGCTATCGGCCGATGGTGACAACGACGATGAAGCTCGTTCTTTGACATCCAGTTGTGAGGCCACCAGGTTCGAATTATGTACCGCAGGCATCTGTTGATAAATACCTGTCGTTGAGTGTTCTCAACTGATACACACCACGTTTCGCTGGCGTATTGCAGGACAGATTTCACGTTAAAATTCGGATTTTGGTGCGTTCACTTATCTGCCTGTTTATCCAGATATTTCGTAAACTCACAAAGGCACGTACGGTCTACTACTTTGTGATTATCACTACATCGTTGTTTTTACATGTTCGATGTTGTTCTTGGCATGGTAAAATAGGAATGAATAATTTATCCAGTTTTGTGTCAGAATCTTTTACGCCCTATTATCATATACCGATCGATATACATTATAAAATGCTACATTTAATTGTTAATCATCTTCCCAACAAGCCGAAGCACCCCATTATTGGGACGATAATGAATCCATGACGACGATGGCATTGCGGCATCGTCGAAACACGCGAACATCGTCAGAAATCGATCGATGATCGTGGGAACCCAAAAGTCCTGCGCACCCGGAGGAGAAAGAAGATCCTCCAATGCCCAACAACTCACATGCTCACACAGCACATCCCTTGGCCCGGCGTGCGGCGGCTGACCGAAGTCGAGTAATTCAGTATAATTTGATTGTTAATAGTTTCGAGTTTCCCCCGATTCAGAGTAGCTGCGGCACCGGACCGGTTCATGTCAGTAAGCGATCGAGTTCTTGGCCCCAGCCCAGCTCAATTCCAAACGTATAAGTATAGTTACCTATAGATCCAAATTTATTAATGAACCAATTTCCTGCTTCGGTTCCTCGTTGAACTTACCCCCGCCTCTAGCGGGACGATGTCTCTGGTCTGGTTGTAAATTAATATTCATGCGGGTTCAACCGACGGAATGAGTAGAAAGCATAAAAGAGCGCCACACCCGATCCAGGAGCCGCACTCACCTACCGGGTCAGAAGCTCTCTGCGGGCTTTTGTGGCACAAGACCTCCTGTGCGGTTCTTACGCACCGACCGCATCTTCAGTCGCCGGAAAACAACGTGCATAGTCGAGAAACTGGTTCTCCGCGGTCTTCTTCATATTCATATCATTTCTGCCGGTTGGATGAGATTCGTTGTTTACATCCGCTGCGGACCCATAGCCTTTTGGATGGTTTAAAAATCGATAAATTTGATCTTTTTACTCGCGTTTCCACGGGGTAAAAAGAAAATGGCACAAGCTTTTGCTACACTGCTGCGTAGTTGGCATGCATAATTTATGCTGTAGTAACCCGTTCAATCGTGGTATAACCAAATGAACTCAATCTCCGAGCAGAGAGGGCAATAATTGCCTTAACCGGCGCGATCCGGTACAGATCCCAGAAATTTGGTGAAAGAGCGGAAAGAATTGATTCTGTTTCCGCCTCTTAGCGTGCCTGATCCAGGCATTCGGTCGGCAATTTTATGATTTCCTACAGTGCGCTTCTTCTCAATTGTAGTGTGATTTTTATTTGTTCGACCCGTGAGGAAGCACTTCTTTACAAATTATCTTTTTACCAAATCTGTTTCTCAGATCGTTCCAGCTTCAATGAAGTGCTTCTCGTGTGTTATTGTGCCAATGTGAATTCTCAATTGCAGCCGTAACAGAATCAATAATTCAGCCATCAGCGGGGGTCTAATTGGCACCCCCAGTCTCTCGATTTATCATCGTATCTTCATATTGTTGCCTAATGAGATTTTCTTTCCAATAATATTAAGAATGGTCGATCAATTTCACATCAGGATGATGGATAGAAATCTAGAACCTGTTGCTACTTGTGTCCGAACGGGTGCTGTTGCTGAGTCAGTGCCATCTGTTCAATAGGTTTAACGAAGTCTGCAGTATCGATGATTCGTTGGCATTACGTGATTAAAATCTATTTTCCACTTTCAATGAGCTTTTTGATGTACCAAAATGAAAAAAAAGGACTTGGTGGGCATATGAAACACTTTGACTTTAGCAATAAATCCGACAAGATCGAATCTTTGACCAGGCAGCATACAGAATGATGGTGTTTAATTGATAAACGAATACAGCTTTTGTTTGATCACCAGTTCCCCAAGAGTTAGTTTTGAGTAAATTGACAAGCATTCAAACAACAAAATGGTTTGTACGATGTACTTCAAGCATACTCTACCGGTTATTGATATTTGTATACGATACTTATTTAGTCAAGATAAATAGTCTACGTGTCAATTACGTTTGTTTTGATACAATTTTCCTAACAAGCCTTCCCCACAAAACAAGAATTAGGCAGATCAAAATACTCGCTATCATCTTTGTTGCAAAATTTCTCCGCACCTTCTACTCCAGCAGATCAGAATAACAAACATCGAAAAATGTTCGTAAAGCTACGTAAAGCCATTCGGGTTAATGTGGAAAGTGACATTTTAAGGCTATGAAAAATGTTTCTAGCAAATGCTCATGAAATTTTTCTCGCATCCTAAAAGAAAAGTGACAAAACTTGATCATGAAATCAACATGGGATATTGTGTAAGGTGTTTTATTTTGTATCCTAAAAGTTTCATACTTGTCGAGGAAACACCTGATTTTTACAGAATAGATTTGCGTGTTGCAATTTTATCGTGGACACTCTTTATTAATATGATGCAATCCAATATAATTATGTATACTGTGTCTGTGGTTAGTAATTAACACTATGCTGATATTTTTATATCTGTTTATTTTTTTACAGGTACGTATTTCGGATCGCCTTATCAACATTTATCAACATTATCCGTAAGTTATTGAAAAAATCAAAGTTAATTTAAATTCGTAACCGAAAAATTTAATTGAAATCTTGAGTTAGAACATCGATTTTTAACCATGCAATATCAATGAAAAATGCTTCATGCATCTTGTCATCCAAATTGTCTTGCAATGTGAATCTGGTTTCCATCAAACCCAAGAACCCTAAATCCTTTCTATCGATCGAGTCCTACCAAGACTCACCTACTTTCGCATTGGCAGTACCAATCAACCCCTCCGTCATAGTCTTTTTCCAATCCTGACGCGCAACATGATCTTGATCGTACAACTGCCATGCCAAATGCATAAGTTTACTGACTATTCAACCAGTGAAGACTTTGAACTACAGCAACTACGTATAGTTGCGGTTTTTCCTCGGCGCCCCATTACACTTCCTCGAATAGGTTTAACGCTTGGAAAACCGGTCCCACCATCGAGCCCACAAACTAGGCTCAGTGGGTCTCTGTCTAGGTTTGTTTACACTTTGCGAGTCTCGCGTCTCATCTCGGCGAAGTTGTTTACAACAAGATAGAGAAGACACGTTTTCCCGATGTTCGCGCGAGTCGACTTCACGGCACGAGGAATAGGGCTGGCAGACCCTCACTCTAATTGGATTTGTAAATTGGCGCAAAATCTTCAATTGTCGAAATTGAAACAATCGAATCAGTTCGAATCTAAATGGGTGTAATCAATCCATCAATCACCGTACCCTACCAGCCGACCGCAATGGAGGTAGAAATCGATGAAAATTGTTCCAATCCCCAAATGGGGTATTAGTAATTGGAGCTGACTCGGGTGAGCCAGAACCCAAAAGCTAAATGCGCCCCATCCCCATCCTACGACACACGTTCGGAAACTACAAATTGAACCAATTCGTTCACCGAAGTCATCAATGCATCCGTACAACAGAACCAATTGAGCCGGTTCGAATTGGGCCACGGGTTGGGTGCAGTCGGACGGTGCGATGCCAGAGAATCGCTCGATATTTTACTGTGGTAAAAAAAAGCAAGAACGAATGGAATCAAGAACTGAATCGAATCCGGTGTTTGTCTGAAGCTAGTCGCATCATTGCGATTGATCTCCGGAAGGTGAGTGGAGTGCGCATCCAGGCAGTCAGTGTGTTACTTAATTTTATTACGTTTTCACTGCTTTGCTCCAACGCGCCCCGGGTTTTATGGACCATGATGGATGTTTCTTATAAACCATGATTTTCAAAGGCGGGCACGATGCTGATGCTGGATGGAGAAACCAAGGTGTAACTAATGTTTTGTTTACTTCTGTCTGAGAACTCTACTGGATTCAGTTTTGTTTCACCGGAGTGAACTCGGGGGAGAGTAACCTCGAATGCGGGTTTCTTTTATAGATCAATTTTAGTAACTGTTAAAAGATCTTTTCAGCGGTAGGGTTTCCCGGTTCTGGAGGCGCACTTAATGTTGCGTAAAATTGCATTAGGTTTGAACTCATTTGAATAAATAATGAGGCAAATTAGGAACACAACTGTTGCGTGATCTTTCAATTAAATATACAATATTACGGGCAATTAAAAATAAGGCTTGAACAATATGACTGGAAACATACATCGACTTGAATTATTGACTCTATATTAGCCGTCAGTTTTGGCTGTTTAAAATCTGTTACCCGGCAGATTTATATTTATTGTCGACTGTAAACATTTTTTACAAACCTTCTACAATTTTCAACAACTGCACTTACAGTAAACTCAGAAGTGATGAAGTGCATGACGAGAATGAGTTTAAATCTTGAACGTGCATTTGTCCAGTACATCATATCGGATTAATATTGTGCATTTAGTCTAAAACTGTTTGCATGGCACTGGCAGCAAGGTCCATTCCCGATTCATACAAAAAAGGTATGAAACACTGCACGGTGTTATCATGAGCATGATTGACCGGTCGCGATTGCTACTCCAATATTGCTGGATTAGCTGTCGTTACACAAGGAACCAGCAGATGATACTCGGGTTCAGTAAACATCCTCAGTGTGTAAATACTGGTAATCCAATATTCTATGAAAGGGAAGGATGATTGGGAAGGAAAATAATTAAATGAAAAGAAAATTATTTTGAGCTTTTTAGTGGAATGTCTTCACTTGTCATAAGACGAGTTAATACAGTCCCATTGAATTCCACCACTTAATTGTATCTTGACAGATACGTATTTCGACCTCAAAAGTAAGGCCGTCATCAGTGTCTCGTACTTGACTCGACGATACAATTAAGTGGTGGAATTCAATGGGACTGTATTAACTCGTCTTATGACAAGTGAATTAAATGAAACTCGTTGGGATGAAAGCCAAGGAATCTTCTACACTTTCGCGAGTATTCATTGGGAGTTAGGAATAGGGCAGGATTGTGTTAGGATCGTTTTGGAAAACGATTTGCAAAACTACATGTAGAACATTATCATTCATAATTATGACTTACATTTGTTTAGGAATATAAACCAAGATTAACACAGTAATCTATTATTCAAATTGAGGTGTACAGTGACATAAACTTGTACAACGGCGAGAAACATTCAGTACTTGTGCTAAGAAAACAAGAATGTAAAAAACCACCTTTAAATACAATAATAATGCACGGCTTAATTTTGTCGCTGACAACGTGGCTGGAACTGGAACGTGGCTGGAAAGTCGATTCCGAACACTCTTCCAACAATGCAATGTGTTGGTGTCAAACTCAAATTTTGTTTCGACAATCAGGATGTCGGATTTAAGTTCGGAACTAAAACGGAAGACGGGAGTCGAATATCAATTTGGTGCTGGCGACACAATAGTTCAGTTCCACTAAATAAAGGTTTGAACTACGAGTAGTAGATCGTGTGATTCAAAACTTTTTCAATGGTGCCCGATTGCTGAAAAAGGGTTTATTTCCTAATCGAAGTCAGTTTTGGGACAAGCATTATATCGAGAAGGCCGCTTTGTCCGCATGATTTGATCTGAAACCCTTTTCAGGTGATCCATAATCATGAAATGTATTGCCTGCTTTAAGGCCTATTCTCATTGCTCATTGGGTCAGGAAGCTATCATTTTTATGTTGGGATTTTTGCCAGTTCACATTGCAGGTGGCCTGAATACACGCACACTGATGTTCGAATAGAAGCGTCAAACTGAAAAACCGAACAAATAACACTTATTGATTCACCTAGCGGCGATGATGCTTTTATCGTGCATTAAAATATGACATTTATTTACATTATTTTAATGTATTCCAGGAATTTCAAAAAAAAAAAAAAATCGGTGCAACAGAAGTTCTTAGAATTCGTCCAGAATTATTCTTAGGGAATGCCTATAACAAAAAAGTGAATGCCTATAACAAGACATCTTTAGTTCTACATAAACTTAAGTTAATGGAGGATTATTTATTAATTCAATTGAATATTTTATTGAACAATTCTCATTTAGGTAAAATATTACTATCAGGACTCACAATATTTATATCTCGGTTAGTGGCATATTTTGATTTTGATTTGTAGAAAATTATTGCTTCAACAACATCAATTCAGAAAGTTTCACAGAAATTTATAGAAATTTAAACGAAATCCCCAGAAATTCAAGTATATGCTAATTTTTCCAGAAATTACTCCGGGACATCCTCCAGGAGTTCCTCCGGGAAATTCTCCAGGAATTTCTTCAGAAACTCTTTAGAAAATTCCTCCAAAAAATCCTCCGGGATTTCCTCCAAAAGTTCCACCGGCATTTCCTCCGGGAATTCCTCCAAAAATTCCTCAGGGAATCCCTCTCTGGGAATTCCTCCAAGAATACCTTCAAGAATTCCTCCAAGAATTCCTCCAGGAATTCCTCCAAGAATTCCTTCGAGAAATCCTGAAAAAGATTCCTCAGGGAACTGCTCAGGCAGGGAATGCTTCAAGCAGTTTCTCCAGAAATTCCTTCAAGAACTCTTCCGAGAATTCCTCCAAGAATTTCTCCGGGATTTCCTCCAAGAATTCCACCGTAAGTTCCTTCTAGAATCAATCCCTCCGTGAGTTCCTCCAGAATTTTTTCCAACAGTTCTTCCAGAAATTCCTCCGAGAGTTCCTCCAGAAATTGCTCTGCAAATTCCTTTACGATTTCCTCCAGGAACTCCTCTGAAAATAACTCCAGGAATCCTTCCGATGTAATTCCCGGAAGAATTTCCGTAGGAATTCCCGCAGTAATTTCCGAAGGAATTCCCGGAGCGATTCCCGACGGATTTCCCGAAGAATTTCCCGAAGAATTTCGCAGAAGAATTTCCGAAGGTATTCCCGAAGAAATTCCCGAAGGAATTCCCTGAGCAATTTCCGAAGGAATTCCCGGAGCGATTCCCGAAGAAACTCCCGAAGGAATTTGCGAAGGAATTAGCGGAGGAATTTCTGGAGGAATTCTTCAAGGGGTTTCCGGAGAAACTCTTGGAAAAATGTCTTGAGAAACTCACAAAGGAATTCCAGAAGGAACTCACGGTGGAGTTAGAAAAAAATATCCCGGCGAAATTCTTGGAGGAATTTCCGGAGAAACCCTTGGAGGAATTCCCGGAGAAATTCTTGGAGGAATTCTCGGAAGAGTTCTTGGAGGAGTTCCTGGAGAAATTCCTTGAAGAAATCCCTGAGGAATTCCATGAAGAATTCCCTGAGGAATACCTAGAGGAATTCTCTGGTGAATCCTTGGAGGACACCCCGAAGGAGTTCTTAGAAGAAATTTTCGGTGGAATTCTGGGAATAATTTTCGAAGGAGTTCCTGGAGGAAATCGTAGAAATTTGCGGAAGAATTTTCGGAGAAATTTGTGGATGAATTCTTCGAAGAACTCCCCCGAAAGAATTTCCAGATGATACTTCCCGAAGGGTTTCCGTAAGATATTTCGGGGGAATTCACCGTGGAATTCCTGGAAAAACTCCCGCAGGAATTCCCGGAGGAATTCCTGGAGGAAATCTCAGAGGTTTTCAGAAATCAAAGAAATTTCCTGAGGAATTCATAGAGAAATTTCTGGAAGAAATCATGGAGGAAATCGTGGAGGAATTTTTGGATGGATTTCCGAAGGGTTTCCGGAAGAAATTATCGGATGGTTTCTGGAAGGATTTCTAGGAGGGTTTCCGGAAGGAATTCTTGGATGAATTCCCTGAGCACCCTAAACAATCTTGAAGGAATTCCCTGAGGAATTTTTCAAAAGTTTTCCGGAAGAAGTTTTGGAGAAATATCCAGAGGTATTTTCGGAGGAATTCCTTAAGGAATTGTCAAAGCAATTCTGGTGGAATTTTCAGGCGAATTCCTGAAGGAATTTACGGAGAAATTCCTGAAAGTATTTCAGGAGGAAGTTCTGGAGGAATTACTGATAAAAAAGTAAGAATTTTTGGAGGAATTTCTGAAGGAATTCCCAGAAGAATTTATGAGCAAGCTCTCGGAGAAATTCCGGAAGGAACTTCCGAAAGCATTCCTGAGGGAACTTCCGAAAGTTGTTCTGGTGGAATTTCTATAGAGATTCCAGGAGGAATAACATGTAGAACTCCCGGAGACATTCGCGGAAAAATTTTTGGAAGTGTTTTCGGAGGAATTTTTGGAGAAATTGCATGATCAATTTTTAGTGGAATGTTTGTGAGAACTCCCGGTAAAAAATCCTTGAAGGAATTTAGGGAGAAATTCCCGAATGCATTTCCAGAGGAATTTCCAAAAAAATGGAATAATTCCTGAGCGAATTTCCGAAAAACACTCGAGAAAAAAAAGCACGCATTTCAATTTATCAGCTGAAGTTGCCAATACACTGATATCGTCAGTATACCGCATACTTGTTCCAGCTTACAAAGGAGTGGATATAATAGAGCACGAACAAAGACATTGACAGGGGATCGGCTTGTCGAACCGATCTTTGAATGGGAAACGACTGGGATAGCATACCATTGATCATTATCCGTCATGTTGATCGGGCTGCAATGTTATCAGCTGTCCGTTGAAGCCGAAAGACGTCATAGTTTTTGAGAGAAATCGTCGAGAAACTCTATAGAAAGCATTTTCCGAATCAAACGAAACCAGTTGACCTTTTTGCTTTTGCTGTATCATTGTGTTTTCTAATAACGGCCTCGAGTCTCTGTTTTAAAAAGCGAGATAGGACCTTAATACTAAAGTGCTAACCTGAACTTTTTGCTCCATATTTACATAAGGTACACTGGGGGAAGTGGAAAAAGGGGGTAAGTGTAAAAATCGACTCCAAAAATTGGAATTGTACATACTTTACAGTTTTTACCACATCATAACATTATGCAAGAATATACTTTGATGCTCACACTAATACTATGTTGAAATTTGTATAATCAGTGTTGTGCTTAATCATTATCAGACGATCATGATTGCAATTTTCATGTGAAAACTTCTCACGTGAAAACAGTAGGCGGATTGTCACCGGCGACAACTTCTCAAATTTTGTACTCAAACGATAATAAACACAGAATTTTCATTCAATCATTAATCTTCACTAATAATAGCTAATTGTTAACAGTCCCGTTATAACTTCTATTTGGCGTTATAGCTTCATGCTAGTGTGGAAAAAGAGTTCAAAATGAAACGGTAAATGCTTCAAATCAAGATACGATTTTCAAACGATTCTTAATCGCTGGCGAGTTTAAATCACTTGATAATTTAAAAGTAAAATCGCGGGTGAGTTTGATCATTCTCGATTTTTCGAAAATTTGATTTTTCCCAACCCTGTAAGTATAATACATACACTAACACGGTTAACGCTTGAACTGTAATTTTAGGTTTCGTGAAAAGTTGATTTTTGCATTCATAAAGCGAACTAGCGTTTTTTTAGGTCCCACTTGCCCCGGGGTACCTTATCAGAATTGAACAACAGTTCAGTTTGCCATAATGTGTATTAACTATGTGTATCAAAATTAAATCCTATCCCAAGACAATCGTGGAGATGTAGTGGTTACTCGGTTTCTAGTAGCAACAAGATGTGACCTTCCTATATGACAGTAAGGATGTTGCCGGTGCCGTTATTGACTTAAAATATTTGAGTTCCAGAAAAGTGTACATTGAGAATGGATAGCTATACCCCAGCCTCATTCATTTGATTCTCTGTACAATTTCGCAAGTTCTAGTCAATCACGACGTAGCAACTACGAATTAAACAGTCATAATTATGATGCTCATGTTATCGTTTTTGGCGGTCACCAGTAACCCCAAGCACACGAATTCTTCAACAGTATTGATTTCGTCACCACCGCTACAAACATCAGAATATTTTTCCATTGAAATTTGGAAGATTGGAAGAAGTATTTTTAATTCAGAACAGTTTGCTTAATTTGAAATTCAGAAGTATTAACCGAAGAGAATATCTCACTGAATTACGGAATACGTCATCGCCGACGTTCTCCCGACCGGAGCACAGTTCTAGCTGCCTTGGGGCGATTTGTCATTTTCAACTAAGGATGTAGAAATTAAAGAACTTGACGAAATATAGCAGTCGTGAAAAAATCACAATGTAGAGTACAAGTTGGACGTAAGAAGGGTAATCTGATCATTTTACCACGCGGAGAACGAAAAACGGTTCCCAGGTACTCAAAATATATTTTATTAAAACATTTTTAAAGTGATTTTTTTAAATTAAACTCAGAAATAATTATAACAGAATATTAATAACGCTTTGTTTCCCATAAATCTGGATTTTCTGAGTCAAATCGAATCAGAATAAAATCTGAAATATGATACTTAGATCTGTATGTTTTGCAGCGAAAGTTTACTTCCAGCATAACCATGTTGTATGAGAAAAGCAAAACATTAGAACTCCTCAATCGTTTACAATACTATTTTAATATTACTTGAAATACCCATTTGTATGTATGATTCAGAACAGAGCTCCATTTAAAGCATATACAGAAAAACAAATTCAGTACAGAGTTGAGAATGTTTAAGAGCTTTGCATGTTTCCTTTCAGCTTCCAAATGAAGTTATACCTACCAATCAATAAACAAACAAGCAACACTTTATTATTAGCTCTATAATTTTCTGTTCCTGCTCTCGTCTCGCCCGCGCGAAGTTTAGATCACGAAGCGAGCTTCAAATCATCGCATCCGTTGAGATGTGACGCGAACAAGATGCGCTTTTATGGTCTCTGTTCAACAGTCAGCAGCAACAACACCAACAACAACAATGAGAATTGTACTACAGTACATGAACCATCTTCGGTCTGCCACGGTCGTAATCCCTATACTGGTCCTCCGTCCCACTACATGTTATTACCCATCATTACAAACTATTTATGAAATCTAATATCCATCACACGATCATCGCCCTGCTGCCTGCCATCCATGGCATGGGGGCAAACAAACATAGATTCACGACGACTGACTGCTCTTCTACATATAGAGTATAGGTCGTCGTCGTCGTCGGCGGCTGTCAGTCAGTGCCACATATGCTTCCTGAACTCCGGCGGTCGGCGACGTTGCCCTAACCTGTTGCCACCACCGCAATCCGTCCGTCCAACCAACTATCAAGTCGTAGTTTTGAACAAGGTTCAGATCCACCACCGCATCATCATCATCGTCTTCGTCATTGCACTTTATTGCTACTCAATTTAGCATGGACGACTTGCCGTAGGTGATGAAGTAAGGTGTTGAAAAGGGCGATTTCCTAAATCTTCCTCATCTAACACTGAATCGCAGCCAGCTTGGTATGGTATGAAGCTACGGAACCGAATGTGTAGACTGCGGGCCTAACATCAAACAAGTACCTATATGAACAAACAACGTGTGCAGACTGCATTTGAGGACTGCTTCATAAATATGCTTTGTGGATTGTGCACTGTGTAGGTTCTCACTTGTTCATAGGAGATGTTGGGGTTTGTAATTCACCAAAAACCTCAATCCGCACAATCCAACACCAATCGTGCCTAATGTCCGCTATTATATAGCTAGGATAACAGAACAGGTGACGACGACGAAGATGATGATGATGGATAAACGAATTGGACTTCACAAATCAAATATAAAATAGTTAAGAGAACCTACTTCTCAGGAATACCGCCATCGTATGTACATTCGAGCCCGGTTATATTTATCAATGCTAGTTACGTTCGGTCGGTGGAACAGAAGGCCCACATCATGTTGCCTACCCGGAATGACCAAGGCACGAGCAGTTTGGTTGGATGGAACCGTAAAAAGAAAATAAACAACAGCAACAACTATTCTCGTTTAGCGCACAGCACATAGAATGATCTCCTCTACATCTACGTGATGGGCAAAGCGAGAGAGAGTTAGGTTCGTTGCCCTGTGCTAGCAAAGCTGACCGCGTGCTGCACGCTTATGATGCCGTGATATCAATCTAGGCGCAGAGAACTAGAAGTGCGACGTATTTCGCGGTATCAGATGCTCTGTTATTTAGCACAGTTTTCCGTTGAAGATAGACACTAACCGACACCTAATTTTTACTTGGTTCTCTTCTACCTTGTGGACATTTTTGAGACTTTGGAACTAAAGGGAAATTAAAGTTTGGGTAATTTGATATTATGTAATTGATCGAATCAATATTGTAGCGCTTGTTTCTGTTTACTAAATCTTTCTATAGAATATTCGCAGCAAATTCGTCAGAAGTTTAACGGAATATCTGCTGAATTTACGTAGGAAATCTAAAAGGATTAATGTACACTCCATGGGCCCCCAAACCCGACATCATGTGATGGGATACAGTTTTTAATCCAAGTAGTAAAAATTAATATTTCTAGGCCAACATTTGAAAAGGGCGTAACAGCCAAAAATTATTCCTCCTGATTCTTCTATGTAGACGAAGAATCAGGAGGAATAATTTTTGTCTATTACGCCTTTTCAAATGTTGGTCTAGATTCGTGTACAATTTCTTATTTAAGATATGAAAAGCTTCGAGCGAAATGGACTGTATGTTCGGCAAATTGTCCTAGTACAGATCTGGTGGTGTTATTGCTATTGTATTTATTTATTTTTCCTTAATGCTTATACATGTTAAATCTAGCCAATAGAAAAAGTGATAATTAGTTTCCGACGATGTATCAAACACTCAAAACGAACCATACAGTATGAAGATAATCGACCAATAAAATGAAAAACAATTTTGACGGTAAGAAAATTATTTTGAGCTTTTTAGTGGAATGTCTTCACTTGTCATAAGACGAGTTTATACAATCCCATTGATTTCCACCACTTAATTGTATCTTGACAGATACGTATTTCGACCTCAACAGTAAGGCCGTCTTCAGTGTCTTGTACTTGCCGAGTCAAGTACAAGACACTGAAGACGGCCTTACTGTTGAGGTCGAAATACGTATCTGTCAAGATACAATTAAGTGATGGAATTCAATGGGATGGTATAAACTCGTCTTATGACAAGTGAATTTTGACGGTCTAAGACGAGTTAAGTACTCTCCATTTAATTCCACCAATTATTTAGATATCTTTGCAGATACGTATTTAGACCACAACTGTGTGGTCGTCTTCAGTGTCTCGTACTTGACTCGACTTTCGACTTTGTTCAAGATCTGGCAAATGTAACTTGTAAACTTGAAAAACTGCACTTTTTAGATTTTTTGTGTAATTTTGACGTTAAATAAATTTAAGAATCGATTCAGCGAATTTTTTTTTTACGGCAGAGGTCAATTGTTCTAAACAGTTTTATTTGACGTAATTCTCGTTATTCTCGGATCATACACTAAGTGCACGAAAGCACCATAGGGCTTGTTTCTTTTGTAGCTGTTAAAGGCTGTTGGCTGTTTGAGAATGAATGTTTGGAAGCCGAAAACAAGTCTTCTATTCATGGCGTCCCCGGTTCTGGACACAAGCCGCAATGCGATCAATTTCCTGAGTGATAACTAGATTTATTTTCAAACACTTTCTGTATTTCGAAACAATAGTGAGATATAAACTTAAGAGTGCAAGATTGGACGTGTTCGATTGTCCACTAGCGAAATCCGAGTTTGTGCGATCGGTGGATAAATAAATTAGTGTATGATGGGACGCGTTTGTATTCAGTGATGCAAAGTGTCACCGTTCAAGTCACGCAAAGCGTGACAATAACAAAATCCAGGTCATGTGTCAAGCACTCAATTGTGATGCTCAATGTGGATCTCACATGCTTGGTGTAACGATCACCATGAAAGTGACATTTTAGCAACTAGCTCTTGGTCACTCACCATGTCTTCACTTCTTCTGCCTGTGATCACCAGCATGAATGATAGGAAAACTTTCCTGATGTTGTGGTTGTCATATCCGTGTCATCTTGACTATCGTGATGATCACTTGACCTATGCGGTGTTTGGTTCGAAATCAACGCTCGTCAGCAATGGAATAATCCACTTAGCGGAAATTAATGGATTTTTGCTGTAATAAAAATGCATGAAGCCAAAATAGAACTTTTGGGAACATTTAAGTGTTATTATTGTTTATGTTGACTTTTTGTGCAATATTTTAAGAGGTGCTGTAAAAAGAAAAGTACATACATAGTTTTTCCAAATTTGATCCAGACTATCTTTTGAAAAAGGCCAATTTTTTTTTATTGAATTTTTCAAATGGATACAATTAAAAAACGACGCATCCTACAAAAAATTTTGTATACTATAAGGCTATCTGACGTTTAATCATCTTTCTCTTGCACGCGCACGTAAAGGATAGGATTTGTTTTCATACGGAAACGCTTCGGAAGCGTTTCCGTATGAAAACAAACCCTATCCCGTCTGTGCGCGTGCAAGAGAAAGATGATAAACGTCAGATAGCCTTATACTATCGCAAAATCAGTCAAAGTTTCTAATAAAGATATCGGAAACAATTCAAATTGAGCCCTACACTGAAAAAAATCAGCTTTTAAAATTAAAACTTGATTTGCGAAAAAAACGCTTTTTTGATTTGTATGAAACTGTGTCTCAAGATAGGTGATTATGTTCCCTACCAACCGTCCATACATCGCAAGCTTGACACTTTTAAGGAAAAAAAGTTTTTCTAACAAAAATTTTCAGTGGATTTAACATATACATACATACATACATATATTGAAATATTCCTGTACAGTCAAGCAGAGTACAATATTTAGGTCGTAACTAATTGCAACGGATAAATATACACTGAAAATAATTTCGACAAGAAAAAGTTTTTGTTAGAAAAACTTTTTTTCCTTCAAAGTGCCCAGCTTGCGATGTATGGACGGTTGGTAGGGAACATAATCACCTATCGTGAGGCACAATTTCATTCAAATTAAAAAGAGCGTTTTTTTGCAAATCGAGTTTTAATTTTTAAAACTGATTTTTTTCAGTGTGCGGCTCAATTTGAATTGTTTCCGATATCTTTATTAGAAATTTTGCCTGATTTTGCGATAGTCACCTATATAAATTTTTTTCGTAGGATGCGTCGTTTTTTGATTGTATCCATTTGAAAAAAACCTTTTAAAAAATTTGGCCTTTTTCAAAAGATAGTCTGGATCAAATTTGTAAAAACTTAGTTAGGGAAGATCCATAAAGATCCGCCTCCCCCTTCGTCACACGTTTTTCATTAAACCTCTAAAATTTTTGTATGAGTCGTCACGCTGCACGGAACCCCCTCCCTTCCCTTTAAGAGCGTGACGTACTTTGTGGATGACCCCTTAGAGCCATTCACAAATACGGCCCATACAAATTTCAGAACCCTTCCATACAAAATACGTTACGAGAGGGTGAGTGGGGGCTGAAAATGGTCCATTTTAGCGTTATGTAATTTGTGAATGAACCCTTAATTTAACTATTGATTTATCCGATTTATCAATTAAAAACGACGTCAGTCCAATCAAACGACAACAAAATCAATCAATAACGGTGCTCACCGGCACTTTTGACAGCTGACCGACCTGATGCTCTTTATGGCTCTCAGCTTGTGGTTGTCAATCTGGGTGTCACGCTTACCTAAGGTACTCACGTGTCAGCTTCTACATGTCACTATGCGCTTGCAGTGATTGTCAGTAAAGAACATCGTTTAAAAGCGTGGTGGTTTTTGTTTTCATATCTGATCATCTGGTGATGGTCACGACATTTTGCAAGACTGTTCGTATTAGAACGAAAAATAGTCGTGAAAACCGGGTTTGTGCTTTGCGCGGTCGGTGAGTAAATAAATTACTGCTGCATTATTGGCTGCGTTCGTATTAGATCGCCTCGCGGGATCCGGGTTTGTGCATTGTGCGGTCGATGAGCAAATAAATTATTGCACGATTGAATGTGTTTGTACTAAGATACAGAACAGTCGCGAGATCCGGGTTTATGCTTGGCGTGGTCGGTGAGTAAATAAACTAGTGCAGGATTGGACGTGTTCGTGTTAGACCCAAAACAGTTGCGGAATCTGGGTTTGTGCTTTGTGGCGTCAGTGATTAAATAAATTTGTGCATTATTGGACGCGTTCTCATTAGAACGCAGAATTGCCGTGAGATGCGGGTTTGTGCTTTATGCAGTCGGTGAATAAATAAATTAGTGCAAGATTGGACGCGTCCACAACGAGCTCGGTGGTCTAATGACTACCATTTCTGCCTTATAAGCAGGAGCAAAGCAATTTAAAAAAAAATGTGGCGGACACTACATCGCTTTTTTAGGTTAATCCTCGATCTATGTTTTTGTTATACTCTACCTATTTTACAAAACTTCCTTTTCGTGGTATTGTGAGGATCCAGAGATATTCTCGATCTCTAGTAGTAACAATAACTATACAATAACATTCCCCTCCTTTCTCAACTGACTGTAAGGACTTGGTCGGCGCCGTTATTGATCTACATTTGTGAGCTGCTAAAACGTATACTTCGAGAATAGTTTTTTATACCTCTATTCATTTGGATTGCAGAACAATTTGCACTAGTTCTGATCAAGAAAGTTCTACGCATAATCGTCCCATGTTACCTTTGATGGAAAAATCTCAAACTCGAATCAATTTGTCCTACTGCAAAAAATAAGTTGTTGTTTGATGATAATGGAAATTGAAAAACGTTCACATAAGTAACGATCCGTTTTATTTTCTGGAAAAGTGTTGTCTTCGTGCATTACAATTAATGAGACTAATTGACGTTAGTTTGTTTTTTTAAAGGTAGCATGAGAAAGTTATGCGTAGAACGGCCGCATCAGTCTAAGCTAAGCTGAGTAATAGTTTGATAAATTGTGTTCATATTGAGAGTATTTTATTGGCCTTTCTGGAACATTTTGTTTATGTTTATTGTAGTTAGGGGAAAAGACGTGACTACTTCGTGATTTACTATTATAACTTGCAAAATTGTACAGATAATCAATTGAATGGTTCTTGGGGTTAGCTATTCATTCTCAAAGAACACGTTTCATAGGCTCATATACTTTCAGTCAATAACGGCGCCGTTCATGTCCTTACAATTATACTACCGCTAACCGCAAGTCGAGCACATCTGTATATGGAGGCACATATACAGATGTGCTCGACTTGCGGTTAGCGGCAGTATATCGCTTTTTGCTACTACTAGAGACCGAGTATACCTTTACATCTCCACGATTGTCTTGGGAAAGGATATTGTGTGAGTTACAAAATATGCGATGCGATCTATGGGATATATTACGTGCATTTAAAATGCTCACTTACGTACCTTTCTATCGAACTGGTGTGCATAACCGAAACCACGATTCCTCAACTTACCGGCTGCACAATGCAGGAGAACATATTTTGGATAATCGTGTGATCATTTTGAGTACGAAAAACGATCGATCGCGCACTAATCAATTTGTTCATCGACCACTCAAAACAGAACAATATCACCCGGTTCTTGAAAATGTCCCGCGTCCTCAACGAAACACAATTGATCGCGCACTAATTAATTTGCTCTCCGACCGCACAAAACAGAACAAAATCACCAGGATCTCGTAAGTGTTCCGCGTTTTAAACGAAACACTTTCGATCGCGCACTAATTATTTTTTTCATCGAGCACACAAAACAGAGAGTTTGTGATTGTTCATGTGTCGTATTGGAGGCGGAATCCTGGTCCGGGATATTTTGTTCTGTGCAGTGCGTCGGTAAGCAAATTAAATAGTCCGTGATTATTTATGTTTTGTATTAGAGTCAGAATCGAGATCTAGGTATTTTGGTCTATGCGCTGCGTCAGTAATCAAATTAATTGATTGATTCGTAATTGTTCATGTCTTGTATTGGATGCGGAATCGAGATCCGGGATATATTGTTCTGTTCGAACTGCACCGACACCGTCGGTAAGCAAGTTAATTAGTTCTTGATTGTTTATGTTTCGCATTGGACGCGGAATCTAGATCAGCGATATTTTATTCTGTGCAGGACGCCGGCAGTGTTAGTTCAAATCTCAATCATCGAGGCATCATGCACGAGCTATTAACTCGCTTGCGATCCTGTAGGGAGAGCATAGCACTTGAGTTTCTTAGACAGAATCGCATCGCTTCGTTCGCTCGCCGAAAAATGATTTCGCTGTAAAAAGCATCAAAACGCAATCGATGCGTATGTTTTGTTTTCATGTTATCTGCCAATTTTTTAGCGAAAAAAGTTAATTCATTTCATTCAGCAATGAAGAACACGCAAAAAACATGCAAATAGCGATTCGAATCATGAGCGATCCTCTGGGCCATGATTATGATGCGATTTGACTCACGCATGCTTTGAATCGCCGATGAGGTTTGAGAATTTGAGATTTTACCAACACTGGTCGACGCCGGTAAGCAAATTAAATAGTTCGTGATTGTTCATGTTTCGTATTGGATGCTGAATCAATATCCGTGGTACACTGGATTCTGTTTTTACACGATTTACATTTTCTCAATTTTCCGCTCATCCTAAATGTTAAGCGTATATTAATTATCATGTGATTTTTCTTTGATTTATTCTGGATTTTTTGAAACATGTTGCGAAGAGTTTGGTGGCAAATTGAAGTCACACGATCAAAAATACGAGCGAAAAAAAATCGTGTAAAAACAAAATCCTGTGTATTTTGTTTTGTGTGGTGCATCGATAGTCGAATCATTAGGTGCGCGTTCCAGCATGATTTGGATATGTGCAGAATGGTTTCGACACAATCGTTATTTTGTTCTGCTGTATAAATTTGAAAAGGTAATCAATTGGTGAGTGATTGGTTGTGCAGAACGGTCTCGAGACTCGCGTTATTTCACTCTGTTTTGTGCGGTAATACTACACATTAAGAACCTCGCTACCTCCCTACCCCACATCCAACCAGCGGATGGCAGATTTTAATACAGTTCTGCATAAGAACTTAACAGAAATTGTATAATAATACAATTTCGGAAGATTTTAATACAATTGTTGTGTTGAAATCTTACAGATTTGTATTATTTTAACGCAATATCTGTATAAAAAGCTTACAGAATTATAGGGGAACGGTTCGCCACTTCATCTCATAGCTCCTATTTCCATCCCATCAAAAACAAAAGCAATGGAAAGGAATTTGGTTTGTTTATTATGTTAAGAAAATTATTTTGAGCTTTTTAGTGGAATGTCTTCACTTGTCATAAAACGAGTTTGTACAATCCCATTGAATTCCACCACTTAATTGTATCTTGACAGATACGTATTTCGACCTCAACAGTAATGCCGTCTTCAGTGTCTCGTACTTGACTCGACTTCGAATCAAGTATGAGACACTGGAGACGGCCTCACTGTTGAGGTCGAAATACGTATCTGTCAAGATACAATTAAGTGGTGGAATTCAATGGGATTGTACAAACTCGTCTTATGACAAGTTGTTTATTATTTTTGTGATTTCTTTCAGCAGTGAGCACGCATGTTGACAAAAAGAACCGACGAATTTGCTGCCGTACTTCTTTGATTAGCGAAGAGATGGATATATGTACAGTGATATGGAGTTCGGCAGATTTCTCCTATACACAGGATTTTGTTTTAACACGATTTTTTTTTCGCTCGTATTTTTGATCGTGTGACTTCAATTTACCACCAAACTCTTCGCAACATGTTTCAAAAAATCCAGAATAAATCGAAGAAAAATCACATGATAATTAATATGCGTTAAACATTTAGGATGAGTGGAAAATTGAGAAAATGTAAATCGTGTAAAAACAAAATCCAGTGTATACCAAGATTTTATAAGGTGAATGACTATTAACAAGGAGTTCCAACGGCTTGATAATTGATTCCTAAAGAATTTTTGTATAATTTTGTAGAAAGTTTACCAAAACAATTAATGGCAGGACTGAACAATCACGGTGGTAATAAGAACCACGAAGCATTGGGATGTTTCTGAAGAATCTGCTTGTTTTCTTTTTTTTTTAATCTTCAAGCTCATTATAACATGAAAACAGCAACAAAGACACAAAAACCAAATAGATAGACTGCATATTAGTAGCTGTGGGATCAAGATATAGTACTGTTTAAAAATTATTCAGACGTGCAGAATCTACAATCTACATACAAGTTGTACTCTCTACTGAATAATGCACTTGAAGCAACTTTTTTTACTCTTTCATTTCCAACACTGTATTGGATGGAATTGGAAAGAGGACGAATAGTAATTTTTATTCATTTATGTGACTTTTTATCCATTTGATCCATTTCATAGAAGTTTTGGTTGTCAAGTTAAAGAAATAAAAATCTAGAATAATAAATGTTGTTATGATGATATAGCCCAGGCAAATAAATAGTCCTATCAGCATGATCTGCTTTGTAAACACAAGTCTTACCGCTTAGCTACGGATGACGATTTCACACCTTCAATATTGATCACTTTTATATTTTTTCTGTAGAATAAGGCTTGTTGTATCAGCCTAAAGTCAACAATTCGAAAAAAGCAAAAAAAAAACATTTTTCTTGGAATAAACAAATGGCCTTTCGGTACCCCTTGGTGAGAAGAGAAGCTGATGATACAAACAATTTTCAAGCCTTCAGTCACTTCGATGGATTTGAACTACTTAAAAGTAGGCAACCTTAAACGATCGAGATCTTGATCGTGAACTTCTCCATCGGAAACAAACCGCAAAAGGAATTCACCCAAATTGGCAATCCAATGGTGAAAACCTAATTATCATCGATTTGCTCTGTTTTTACTTCTCTGTTTCTGATGGACATTCCACTCAACTGTTCAAACCCCAAAAAAAACAACTGTCCGATTGGTAAACGCCCTCCATCATCAGAAGCCGTAATGAGTGCTAGGCTAGTCATGACCTACGAGGCGCCTCCGCGGGGTTTATTTTCGATGATCTACGCGTGTTTAGTGCAAATGGTATTCAGTACGGTGCACAGATCTCGCTGGCAATAACATTCAAAATTGTCATTAAAAAGAAAGCGAACAATATTTCGTCCACATTGGATTTAGGCGCGAAACGCGCCGGTTGCTCTCCGACCTGGTTTACATCCACTATCTTTCTGCTATTGACTGGCACATGCATGGTAGACAGCGCGACTCCAGCACTCGCCATATATATTGCGTTGATCGTCGTCGTGGATGTCACTGAAGACGACATGTGTGTCACGCGTGAAATTACTTAAACATGGTATATCGCACAAATCTCCGCGTCGTATATCGGTTTCTAATTCACCATTCTGTCATCAGGGTAATAAGCGTGATAGTAGATTCAATTCATTCCGGAAACAACAGCAACGGTGATGGCCCATAAAAGTCACCAGACTGGCACCGAACCAATAATGCGAGCTGGGGGGAAAGTGCAAAAACCCACCCAGGCTTGCAGATGCCATCAAAGGAGAAATAGGGTTTTATAGTTGAGCTTGCCAAACACAAAAACTACAATAAACAACGAAAGAAGAGTGCATTACGTTGTCGGTCGGATGAGTGAAAACGAAAACAAAACTCCGTAAATACCGCATCCATCGTCGGATGCGTTGCCAGATGTTGTCAATTTAATTTATGCAAGTAAACGTGCACGATTTCGTAAATTATCCCATACCAAGGGAGAGCTGGGTCACTGTACGTACCATCATCATCAGGAATATGCTTTGGCAGTAACTATCGGTCGGCAAGGGTAGAGATCGTGCGGTCGACGTAAAGGGGGGTCGTTGCCTGGTATGGGATCAACTAAACGTGAATTCTTCCTCAGATTCCAACTCCAATATAGGGCGAAATGCGTGACGACACGATTATAGTTTGAAAGTTGTTGATGCTCGGAATTTGGTTTAAAATTTCAGCAGACACCTCTATTCCTATTATAAACCTAAAAACTTTTAAATATTGAGTCTCAAATTATAGAATTATATTTTTACGAGACAATTTTTACACGGTTTTGGGGATTTACGCTAATCTTTCATCAAGTATCAATTACACGGTTCGATGTTTGAGACAAAATTCGGTCTATTCGGTTATTCTAATGGCATTACTTACTTTCTATAAAGAGCTAGGAGTTCAAAAATACTAATCATGAAAATAGAATAGAAGCAGCAATTTAGAACTTTTCTTTTTAAAAATGAAGTAGGTTGTTACTAAAGTGGAGATTGACTTGGACGTTGTTTGAAAAATTTCTGTGAACATTGTTATAAAATATCGAAATTTTGAATATCTAATATCTTTACTATTACTATGATTTTTCTGATAGAGTCCAATAACCAGCTGTATTTATTTGAGTTCTTATCAGAAAAACTCTTCTCCACTCCCCACCCATTACAACTGTCGTCCCTGGGAATGTAAATAATCAAACTGACACACAATTACTCGATTGTATGTCTATATTTATCATCAAGCAAATAGATTCTGATTCCCCTTTACTTCGCTGAGTGCGGGGGGTCGGTAATCAAGTTTACGCCGATTCGACATGACTTGATTTCAGATTCAAACGTGGACAATGAACATAACACTAACACTGGGAGTAAAAGTATCATGGCATCAAGATCGACGCCAATTTATTGCTTCTTCATTAGAATACAACCAATTGGACAACGCAACGATTGATCGCCTATGTAGAAACTGGTGTCACCTTCCCACACTCGCATACACACTGATTGATGGTGAAGGCACGTTAGTGCAGTCGTTTTCCGCAACTCAAGTATGAATTCATAAATGAAGGTACAATTGAACTTTTAAATTAAGTTCCAACCGACGAACGCTATAATCAGATTAGCGCCAAGCTGGGGCCATCGACATCACATGCTTATAGTTGATTTGCATCCAAGTCCTCGCCATAGCCGGACATCAAAACTGGGTTCATTCCAGCTCCCATACCTGGCGAGCACAAGTCCCACGCTGAACTCGCTGTTGCAAACAATCCGAGTTCGTTGGCATACTTTTCGATGGGCCTTGATTTATTTCGTAAACCCGGAGCCGTGGGATGCCGCGTGCTCAGTCAAGTTCCAGGGATTAGACTGGTCTTCCGAAATAGGTTTAGACGACCTCTTTATATTTTGGGGAGACGACTGCTTGGCGACACTTTCGCTTTCAGGCAAGTTTATTTATTGTTATTGTTGACACTGAACGAACGCTCGCCAGCTTTATTCTGATTGATAAGCACGTGTGATGTGTGGATGATGGCAAAAAGGCTCGTTCACGTAAACCGGGAAGCGTCGTTCGAGGAATGCAACATTGGCCGATAATGAAACGATTGTGGAATATGGAAGAGCTTCGACTGAGCTATTTCCGCACGTCCGTCGTGATAGACTGTATTTACTTCGCTATGTGGAATAATTGTTTGCAGTGCAAACCATTACTCAAACAGAAAATAGATAATCCTTCGAGGCAAATTGAATAGCAGGAATTGACACGCTTTCATTACGCGATATTTGCTGCGCTAGATAGAAGAGATGCTCTAAAAGTGCATGATGGGTGTCAAGTAGATGTATTAGAGTCAAAGATATAAGGGCTATTAAGAAACCAGTAAGAACGGGCCATAATCCGAATCGAGCTAACATATTTTCGAATAGAAAGTAACGTGAGCTTTTCTATCGGCACATTCCAGACATGCTATAATTCAAACAGTAAATACATGTATATGCATTATCTTCTTCTTCTTCTTCTTCTTCTTCTTATTCTTGGCATTACATCTCCACACTGTAACATTTTATGAGAAATACTTCAGATTTAGAATTCTGGATAATATTCAACAAAACTTGAGTAACTATGAAGAATTTCGAATAATTTTCCCTGACTATAACTTAAACATTTTGTACACAGACATTTAATGTTTTGAACGTATATTTGTACACTCCCCCCATAGTTATGGAACAATTGACGACGTTCTCAATATTTAATTACTATTATCTCGCCATAGAATCAACCGATTATAGATATTCATACATAAATATTATCGTTAGGATCTAAGCTTTCGACCCGCTATGAAATATCCAGTCTAAAATTGGTTTGATTATGAGAAAATTAATGAACTTTCAATCGATGGCAAATAACCATATTATGGAACACTTTGTGTCCAAGATGGCGGCGAATGTAAACAACGCCATTTAATATTAGTTTCAAACTTGTTCATACCGCCAATGCAATACAGGAAAGACTAAAAAATAATAATTTAATAACCTAGTTACCATAAACACAAAAAAAAAATAAAAAAACCTAGGGTCGGACACAGGCTGGTCGGATTGCAAGTAATGAACCATTAATCGATCTTTACACTCACCAAAGCGCTCGTATAGTGTTGTTATACCGGCCAGGCGATGGACCTCAGATGTTCTTGTTGTGGAAGGGATATTGAGGATCATCCGCAGGAACTTATTTTGGACCGGCTGAAGTTTAGAGTAGTGTGTTTTGGCGCAGCTCTTCCATATCGGCAAGTTGTATTCCATCACGGGTAGGATGTTTTGTTTCCAAACAGCGAGCTTATTTTACAAGGACAATGACGAGCTGGTGGATTTTGAATGGGGGAAGATAATGGCCTGGGTTTTCGCCGCGTTGATACAAACCATCCAGCTGATGAGGTACTCTGTCTGGAAATTTGCGAACATCATCTGCGAACATCTGCCTCCTTCTATATGTATGTTCTGGTATGTCAGAGGTGAACAGATTAAACAGCATGGGTCCGAGGATACTACCCTAGAGGTCGCCTCTGTGATGATGCCATGCGCATTGATGGAGACTCGGAATTTCTTGGTTGACATCTAGTTGTGGATAATTTTCACCAGATAGTTGGGAATATTGTAGCGTTGTAGTTTGTTCACCAGGCCATCATAAAAATATTGTCGAATGCCTTCTCGACATCGAGTAAGGCGGATGTTTTGGAGACTAACTTTTTCCATCTGAGATAACTCAGGTCAGTTGGTGTACGGTTGATCGATCGCGTCGAGAACCAAACTTCACCTCGAGCAAGATATTGCGACGTTCGGAAGACTTAAGTAGCTAGCGATAAATCGCAGTTTCAAACAGTTTTTACAACCCTGAGAAAAGACTGAGGAGTTGATAGTTTTTTAAAGAGAAAGCGTCCTTTACAGGATTCTGGATGGGGATGACTTTTGCTGATTTCTAGAAGGATATGAAGTTGCTGAGTCAGAGACATTCATTTAAGATCAGCGAAAGGTGATTGAAGAACGGAGCACTCATATCCCGAGCGGTACACTTATCGTGGATAAGTTACTGTAACTCATATACAATAGACTATAGAATATGAATTGCTGCAACCAAATTGGTCAGAGCGTTGTTGCTGTGTTGGAATGTTTGAGTACGAAGTTCAGGGTGCTGTTGAACCCAGGGCCTCCAAGTTTTTTGATGATTTAATAAAGGTCGGCACCTGAGATTTCCATTGCTGTTCGCATGCTCATTAACAACTGCTTCAGAATGACTTCCAATGACCAATTGGCACAGTCTGGAAGAACGTGGATCTTCTTGTAAATTCCACTATTTTGGTCATGCGATTGCAGCGTGTTTTAACCGTCGGCAGCCCAGTACCTTACATATCACAGACTATTCAGATCTCTGTTGGTTATACCATTTGATTACAGTGTTGCTTATTTGGCGGCACAGGTAGCACACTTGTCAAATATCAGTCACTATGACTCAAATTCGGTCACATTGAAGTTGCTGCAACAAAATCAATTTTAAATGTGCCTTTGGTACGCGTTGTCCAGGCCTGGAAAAGTGCCTCCAAAATAATGATTAGCTGATCATCGACGTGTTTAGGTGTGGCCGAAAGTTTCTGGTAACTGATATTTTCGTCCTCGCAGCTTCGAAGCCGACCCCAGTGATAGCTGGTGCCGATTTATCAAAGTCACAACGGCTACCACTGGATAGTAGTGGTCAGAGCTGAGCTTCTGACTAAGCTTCTGATGATGAAGATGCCGTGCGTAACGTGGGCCCCCAGCCGTGTCAACCGGATGGGACTGTCAGGCTGTCACGATGGGACTGTCAGGGTGTAATGGCCTTCCATTGAGTCGTAAGATCACACTATTTATAACGGAGAGTTGCCCAATGCTTGATGACTTTGGCTTGCATGGGGCAATACGCCACGATGAATGCGGTGACACCGGCGGAGGTAGTAACTAACACTCCAAGGGCTTCGAAGTCTGTCCAGCCTGAAATCGAACTGGAGTGTTCGCCCGAAATCTTCACACAGTTTTGCATACCATCCACCGTTGCTTTGATCAGTCTGATAATCTTCCCAGCGAAGCTGTTCTCGTTCATAATTTTCCATAGCTCTATGCGGTCTATACTGTCGCATGCCGCCTTGAAATCAACGAACAGATGGTGCGTTGGGACCAGTGATGGGAAATGTCAAAAAAATGTCATGGCATTGCTATTACTAATTTTCTAATAACTTTTCCCAAAAGTCATTTACAATTCGGATTTTTTGATTAACATGAAGTACTTAAAGGGTCCTAGAAGTTTGTCAAACAGATCATTGTTCTAAATACAAAGTGTGAGCCATGAGGGCTAGATTAAAAAACTGTCACGGAATGTCATGACATTAATGTCATTTGACACTAATTCGGCTCTCACGCCGCCAATATCATATTTAGAGAAATTAGCTGTAAGAAAAAGTTTTCGGGTCCTTTGAGGACTACATGTTTAAAAGAAAAACATAATTGAAAATGACTTGTGAGAATAGTTATTAGCAAGTTAGTCCCATGACATCGATATGACATTTCCCGTCACTGGTTGGGACCTGGTATTCACGGCATTTTTGAAGGATTTGCCGAACAGTAAAGATCTGGTCCGTTGTCGAGCGGCTGTCAACGAAGCCGGCTTGATAACTTCCCACGAACTCGTTCACTAATGGTTACAGATGACGGAAGATGATCTGGGATATCACTTTGTAGGCGACATTAAGGATGGTGCTCCCTCGAAAGTTCTCACACTCCAGCTTGTCGCCTTTCTTGTAGATGGGGCATATTACCCCTTCCTTCCACTTCTCCGGTAGCTGTTCGGTTTCCCAGATTCTGACTATTAGTTTGTGCAGGCAAGTGGCCAGCTTTACCGGGGCCATCTTGATGAGCTCAGCTCCGATACCATCCTTACCAGCTGCTTTATTGGTCTTTAGCTGTTGAATGGCATCCTTAACTTCCCTCAAGGTGGGGGCTGGTTGGCTTCCATTGTCCGCTGAACTGACGTAGTCTTCTCCTCCGCTGCCTTGACTTTCACTGCCTGTACGCTCAGCGCCATTCAAATGTTCCTCGTAGTGCTGCTTCCACCTTTCGATCACCACGGGTTCGTCCGTCAAGATGCTCCCATCCTTATCCCGGCACATTTCGGCTCGCGGCACGAAGCCTTTGCGGGATGCGTTGAGCTTCTGATCGAACTTGCGTGTTTCTTCAGAACGGTACAGCTGTTCCATCTCCTCGCACTCCGCTTCTTCCAGGCAGGTTTCTTCTCCTGAAAAAGGCGGGTCTGCTGTCACCGCTTCCGTCTATAACGTTCCACGTTCTGCCGGGTACCTTGCTGCAGCGCGACCGCCCGCGCTGCGTCCTTCTCCTCCAGAATCTGTCTGCACTCTTCGTCGAACCAATCGTTCCGTCGACTTCGTCCCATATACCCGACGTTGTTCTCCGCTGCGTCGTTAATGGCTGCTTTGACTGTATTCCAGCAGTCCTCAAGAAAACCCCATCGAGCGCACCCTCTTCCGGCAACGCTGCCTCGAGATGCTGCGCGTATGCAGTGGCGACATCAGGTTGCGTCAGTCGCACTAGGTTGTACCTCGGCGGTCGTCGGTACCGAACACTGTTGATGACGGATAGTTTTGGGCGCAGTTTAACCATCATCAGATAGTGGTCAGAGTCGATGTTAGAGCCTCGATATGTCCTGACGTTGATAATGTCGGAGAAGGGCCGTCCATCAATCAGGACGTGGTCGATTTGTGATTCTGTCTGCAGTGGTGATCTCCAGGTGTACCGATATGGGAGGCTATGTTGGAAGTAGGTGCTGCGAATGGCCATATTCTTGGAGGCGGCGAAATCAATTAGTCGTGGGCCATTTTCGTTCGTCAGCTGGTGAGCGCTGAACTTTCCAATAGTCGGTCTAAACTCCTCCTCTTGGCCAACCTGAGCGTTCAAATCTCCTATGATGATTTTGACGTCGTGGCTTGGGCAGCTGTCGTACTCACGTTCCAGCTGCGCGTAGAATGCGTCCTTATCATCATCAGTGCTTCCGGAGTGTGGGCTATGGACGTTGATTATGCTGAACTTGAAGAACCGGCCTTTGATTCTCAACCTGCACATTCTTTCATTGATCGGCCATCACCCGATCACGCGCCTTTGCATATCGCCCATCACTATGAAAGCTGTTCCAGGCTCGTGTGTGTTGCCACAGCTCTGGTAGATGGTAGATGGTAGATGGTAGACGTTCGCACCATTGATCCCTTCCAACAAACCTCCTGCTGCGCTACGATGCCGAATCCACGGTCTTTGAGCACATCGGCGAGTATGATTGTGCTCCCGGAGATTTGCAGTTCCACGAACCGAGTTTCCAATCGCTAGTCCCTTTTCGTCGCAGTGGTCTTTGCCATTGGGTTCGGTCCGTACTCTCTTGCTGATTTTTCGTTGCGTATGTTTTTTAAAGGCTGGCTTGCAGGGCCTGACAACAAACCCCCTAAATTTCCGGAGGACCATTCCTCCTTATTCCCGGTGGACCATGGTGCACAGTTTCACTTAAAGTCCCTGATGGCACTCGGACGATGATCAGCCGCCCCTGACATGGAGAACAGACACTGTTCTGAGCCGATCCTGACATGGAGAACAGACGCTCAGTAAGATTTGCACCTCCGGAGAGGAGCAAATCCCCCTTCCCTGTCAGCATACGACCATAGTTCCCACCGGGGTTGGTTACCCGATCTTCCCTAAGGTTGCTCGTATCCCGGCCAGCACCACGGGGAGGTAGGGATAGGAGTTGCCGGGTAAGTACGGGGTCCATTACTAGCACTCGCTCCCTATATGAACCATATCACGTGTCATAAGTTTTCTCTTATTCTGTCGTTAACCCCTTTCGTATGTCTTCCTTTCATTGTTGTCTCCCAAAAAAATGTTTGTCTCGTTACAGATGTAAAACATCGCCAAGAATGTCAACTATGTGAACATCAGTATCGTAATTACTTAAGCACCCTAAATTCCCTTCCTTTCCTACTATATTATTGTATTCCCTAACCTCGACCAAACCGGTTCCCCACCGGAGTCTTTCGGTTCCCCAAAACTAACATTATGTATAAGATTTAAGAAATGAATTGTTAAACTTGATTTCGGCTCCGTAACGCTTCACGACAATTGAGCCTCCAAAATAAACGAAAGATTAAAAAAAAGTTTTCTCTTCATACTGAATGCAGTGAATCAGTGGATTGTTGAGCGCGCTTCCTACCATGCGTAGTTGAAATTTTCATAGAAGCGCGCGCATTCGTCTATATCGGTTCCCAAAATGCGAGAGAACTAAAAACAAGAGCATGAGCATGAGCATTATGACCGCACAATTCGTAGTTGCTACTCCGTGATTGACTAGAACTTGCGAAATTGTACAGAAAACACAATAAATGGGGCTTGGGATTAGCTATCCATTCTCAATGTACACGTTTCGGGAGCTCAAATATCTTAAGTCAATAACGGCGTCGGCCACGTCTTTACGGTCATATAGGAAGGGAAGGATTGTTAGTCCGACTTTCGTTGCTACTAGAGACCGAGTATACCTCTGCATCTCCACGATTGTCTTGGGATAGGATATCGTTTTAGTTACTAAGGATAATTTATCTGGATTCACTTCGGTAAGTGATGCGATCTATGGGATGGGAAATAACACTAATTCGCTGTCTCGCCACGAGAAAAATGTTAATCCATGCACGCCCGGTGGCATATGGAAACGAAGAAGAAATGTTTTGGACGACCGAACAAACCGACGACCGAAGGAACAAACCTTCACTTTCTGATTTATTTACTCACCCGCGCAAAGCAGAACAAAATTACGGCGACCGGCCGACCGTTTTGCCTTCCGCACAAAGCAAAACTAAATTTCCTGCGAGAGAACTAAAAACAAGAGAGTAAAAAATACAGAGCACCGTGCTACAAACAAACGGAGTGCCAGTCTTGCAAAATGTCGTGACCATCACCAGATGATCAGATATGAAAACAAAAACCACCACGCTTTTAAACGATGTTCTTTACTGACAATCACTGCAAGCGCATCGTGACATGTAGAAGCTGAAACGTGAGTACCTTCGGTAAGCGTGACACCCAGATTGACAACCACAAGCTGAGAGCCATAAAGAGCATCAGGTCGGTCAGCTGTCAAAAGTGCAGGTGAGCACCGTTATTGATTGATTTTGTTGTCGTTTGATTGGACTGACGTCGTTTTTAATTGATAAATTGGATAAATCAATAGTTAAATTAAGGGTTCATTCACAAATTACATAACGCTAAAATGGACCTGGGGCTGAAAGCCCCACCCACCCTCTCGTAACGTATTTTTGTATGGGAGGGTTCTGAAATTTGTATGGGCCGTATTTGTGAATGGCTCTAACTAAGTTTTTACCAATTTGATCCAGACTATCTTTTGAAAAAGGCCAAATTTTTTATTGATTTTTCAAATGGATACAATCAAAAACGACGCATCCTACAAAAAATGTTATATGGGTGACTATCGCAAAATTAGTCAAAGTTTCTAATAAAGATATCGGAAACAATTCAAATTGAGCCCTACACTGAAAAAAATCAGTTTCAACAGTTTCAAAAATTAAAACTCGATTTGCGAAAAACGCTTTTTTGATTTGTATGAAATTGTGTCTCAAGATAGGTGATTTTGTTCCCTACCAACCGTCCATACATCGCAAGCTGGGCACTTTGAAGGAAAAAAAGTTTTTCTAACAAAAACTTTTTCTTGTCGAAATTATTTTCAGTGTATTTTTATCCGTTGCGATTAGTTACGACCTAAATATTGTACTCTGCTTGACTGTACAGGAATATTTAAATATATTTAAATATATGTATGTATATGTTAAATCCAATGGCACTCCTTGACACTGAGAAAAAAAACCAATTCCGACAAGAAAAATTTTTTTTTGTTAGAAAAACTTTTTTCCCTTAAAAGTGTCAAGCTTGCGATGTATGGACGGTTGGTAGGGAACATAATCACCTATCTTGAGACACAATTTCATACAAATCAAAAAAAGCGTTTTTTCGCAAATCGAGTTTTAATTTTTGAAACTGTTGAAACTGATTTTTTTTCAGTGTAGGGCTCAATTTGAATTGTTTCCGATATCTTTATTAGAAACTTTGACTGATTTTGCGATAGTCACCCATACAACATTTTTTGTAGGATGCGTCGTTTTTTAATTGTATCCATTTGAAAAAATCAATAAAAAAATTTGGCCTTTTTCAAAAGATAGTCTGGATCAAATTTGGAAAAACTATGTATGTACTTTTCTTTTAATAGCACCTCTTAAAATATTGCACAAAAAGTCAATATAAACAATAAGAACACTTAAATGTTCCCAAAATTCTATTTTGGCTTCATGCATTTTATCACAGCAAAATCCATTAATTCCGCTAAGTGGATTATTCCATTGCTGTCGAGCGTTGATTTCGAACCAAACACCGCATAGGTCAAGTGATCATCACGATAGTCAAGATGACATGGATATGACAACCACAACATCAGGAAAGTTTTCCTATCATTCATGCTGGTGATCACAGGCAGAAGAAGTGAAGACATGGTGAGTGACCAAGCGCTAGTTGCTAAAATATGTCACTTTCATGGTGATCGTTACACCAAGCATGTGAGATCCACATTGAGCATCACAAT
This sequence comes from Armigeres subalbatus, assembly GCF_024139115.2. Taxonomy (NCBI): domain Eukaryota; kingdom Metazoa; phylum Arthropoda; class Insecta; order Diptera; family Culicidae; genus Armigeres; species Armigeres subalbatus. Next base: position 424,710,844 of record NC_085140.1, on the reverse strand, counting down.
TGAGTGCTTGACACATGACCTGGATTTTGTTATTGTCACGCTTTGCGTGACTTGTACGGTGACACTTTGCAGCACTGCGGAGTGCACATGTAGCAGTATCTTAGCGGGATAACCCGTCGCATAAGCAAACGATCCGCTCCGTGCAAAACACAGCTCCCAGTTCGGGTCGTTTGAACCACACGGTTCGCTAGAACACTCAGTTCTGGATCGGTCGCGACTGATCCGAATCGAGATCCGTGTCGAACGGGTCTGAGCTGGTAGCGCAGCTCTCGCCTCCATGTCACTGCAATTTCGAGCTGGACGACGATAGGAGCTGAGCTGAGAGTTGTTCGGATCTTCGGATCTTTTGCTTGGTACGGTTGGTTCGCTACCGCACTACTAGGTATCTTTTGTATGTCCGTTCGTAGCGCCGAGTATGTGGGTATGGGAATAGAAATAGACGGCTGGCTGCAGCAGAAATGCTTTCTGTTGTTTGGCTAGATGGTGCTGCCGCTTGGCTTTTGATGGTGCTTTAGGACTCAGCACGTGCGCGGTACTGGACTGGAATGCTCATACAAGCTCGCTTGTGTTGTGTGCCGCGAGTGTGGTATTTTCGTTTGTGTTGTACAAAATACAACAGCGCACGTACTCGAGTGCGTACGCTTGAGGGAGTTTCTCTAGGCGCGTTTTTACTTTATGACAATTTTAGGTGAGCTGCTGAGCTGGGGTTCTTTAAAAATGAACCACGATTCATCAGCTCAATGTAAGGAATCGAATCTTCCGAACAGCTCCTGAGTGGAGCGCCCATCTCTAAACTTAGCTTCAGTACTGCTAGTACATGATGATGATGATGTTGGTGGCCCCGCCAAATACCCCTACAAAGGTTTGAGCTAGACGATTTATCTTTAGAATAAATAATTGAATTTGATTTAACATCAATTTAATCAAATTTGCAAAACAAAACAAGGTGATGAGCAGGATCTTCTAGAAGAGTTGTAATACTAACTGCAATTTTTATGGTTCTTTTCATTTCAATTGAAGATACCAACTTGTGTGAAGAACTTGATTCCGATGCCAAAATTGATTAACGTAAAAACTTTCAAAAAATGATATTTCGCACATATTTGGTCAGAATTTGGTTATGGGTCGCCCGGATTTAGCGCAGATTGGATTTCATGCCGCGCGGAAATTGTGCGGATTTGACTTTAGTCGGCGAGGGTTTGGTACGGAATATAATTCATGATCCCCTTAACAATCCCCCTTTTCGAAAAAAAAAAACAGTCACATTTTCTGGAACATACTAAGGAACTTGACTGGTGTTCCCGAATCCGTAGCTCAAATCACGATGTTACTAGTTCACGAGTTACCTTACCTACTTTCATCATCCTTCATTATAATTTAGAGAGATTTCTACAAACCCTGAATATGAGTGTATATTAAGCTGATTTGAATGAATCAATTAGTGGAAAATCAAAGACATACGCCATTCTTTAATCCAAGATGGTGGATTACTAGATTTTAGCGAATATCTCTTCATCAAGACTGAATTTGAAAATTCGAAACATGCTCTGCTATTTTGGAGCAAACATTTTGCCTACGAAACCAGTGTGATAAACTTCATGTTTAGAGATGAGCCAGCCTAGGACTGCAAATCTCTCTAATAAAAATATAAAAAAAACTTCATGTTTTTCCACAATTTTGATGACAATTCAGTTGGCAGATGACTGTATTAGCAATAACTCGGTGTTTTTCCGACAACATTACAAACAAGAAGTATAAGAACTAAAATTATATATGCAAATGTCACTTTCAATCAAGAGTTTCTCTGTTCATGACTTTTCCCAAGCATGTTAGAAAAGGAAAAGCAACGCGAATAAGTCGTCTGTCCAGCAAACACATGTTCGACGACTCGGCGCTTTTGACGCTGCATTGCTTTGGACATTTGCCAATTGTTCACTGAAAAAAAAGGCCCGGTAAGAATTTGAATAATCCCATTCACTGCTGAACATAATGAGCCGATTGTTTCGCTGCCTCGTGTAGTTATTTACAGAGGCGTGGGGCGACATTCTCTCCACCTTAGTCTTTATAACGGGTGACAGCGAAGAAAAAGTCATCCGTCATCCTTCATTGCCAGTAAAACTTCTCCCGCGTGTGCACAAGTGGAATAATTGTCGTCGCTCGCATGTCCAGTGTCCATTCTTTATAGGTAGATGTACTACCGCTCTGTAAAATAGACAAAAGCGTCGTAAAAAGTGTACATTTTCCACAGAACGATCTTTCAAACTGGAAAAAAAGCCCTCAAATGTTTGAAATATGAATTGGCAGGCCATACAGTTTTTAAAAAGAATGACCAAATATTTTTGTCATTACAGTATTTATAAGCAAGTTTTCTAGCACAATGTAAACGAACGAGTTCGCTTTATATTTCGATTCCACTACTCAATTTGTATCGTCTAAAATCATCAAGTTTTTCATGCATAATTTCTACTTTTCTAAGACACGTTTAAATTTTAATCCTACCACTTCATACCTCGTCTCGATTATGGGTATTTAGCACAATCGACAGGGTGTGTTTCAATTCCACATACACGAGACAGTAGTTAATAATATAGCTAACCGTTTCAGAAAGTGAGCTCTATGCAAAGCAGCATACAGAAAGACAGGTTGGTACGTACGAGCTGGAACTACTGTTTGACCGGAGCACGTGATAGGAATTACATTAAACATCCACTTAGGAAGTCTGATATGTAGTTGAAGCTATACTCAAACTTCCAAGATGGAGCAAAGTCACTTTCATTTTAAATGAGTGTTCTGATTGCAGTGTGTCCTTGAATAGTGCATGAAAAATTTGCAAATGCCTGTGACAATTTGCATTCTATTTGAAGTGTCAACAAGAATGACTCGTACCCTATTCATTCCCGGGATCAAATTGGTGTCAATTGCAGTCAATTGATCATGTGTAATTTCTTTTCCGCATGGAAATGTTCATTGATTGACTTACAATAATCCTCAATCCTTTGACTGAATAAATTTTATCGATTCTAAAGTTGATGTAAAGTTTCATTCTAACAATTACTGACAAATACTATTCAAACTTCTTAATTCTCAAGTAAATTTCCTTGCACGATCCAAAATTTGATACATGGATTAACATCCTATTCAGTTTTACAAGAGTCGAATTCGAAGACAGATACCACGCAGCATACTGACAACATTAAGAATAACATGTTAATTAATAGTGTGATCAAAGACTACTTTCAGCTCAGTGAGTGCCTAGTTCTGGGCTCTTTGTATCGAAATCGTGTTTGGTGGGTGGATCACCGGGCTATCGTCGAATGTCGGCGCTCTAATTTATGGCTGGATTATACCCTAACATATAAACACGTAACACCCACGCACGTTCGGTGCCTATTTTCCCTCCTTCGCCGACCTATATCCAACGAGCCAGCATTATCATCAAAGCTCAAGCCATTTATCCGAGCCGATAGAATTTTTACGACCTTCGAAGAAGATTAGGAAGCAACAAAAGGGAAATAAAGCTAGACTTTCCCACAGGTTTTTGTCAGTTTCCTTCTGTGTTGTCCGATTCGCCCTTCAACACCTGTGTGTAGGATCGTGGACCTTTGCACTGTGCTGCATTAGACTTGCCCGGTTTTAGAAACATGTCCAAACAAATAAACGGAGTTCAATCTTGCTCGTGTTTTGTATAATATGTATGCGTTTTTCGAATTTGGTGCACTTCTATCAACTGTGCCAGTTCCCGACGGTAAATGGGAATCATTTCTTCACACAAAGGTATATAATTTCCAACATAGGACACCCTGACCCTATTTTACAAGTATGTATAGGATTCTGAGATGAATAGAAATTTAATTTGACTCATCATTAAGCTTTGGGTAAAACTTGGTCACAAACTTTATCATTACATCAAAAATTGTTCACGATCTAATACATTTTAATTTTATTTTTTTTTCTATGGGTTTCTATTTTTTTCAGAACCAGCCTATTGAATATATTTCAGTTTTCAAATATCGGGGTATCGGTTTGTTCGCCCCAAAATAGGCTGGCTAGCATTCCTTCCTCTCGATTTCCTTAGCGGTATCCTTCTTTCATTACATTATGTCTAAAGATGTGCTTCGTTAGACTTTCTTGGTCTTTTCAGCCCACTCGTACAATAATTTAAGATCTATTTAAAAAGATAACTACATAGCTTTCCAATCTTTGTTTATTTCTTTCCACTAATTACAGCTCATTTTCTTTTCTTTTACAGGACTCCAGCAATGGGATGATCGGACTGCAAGCTGAACTCGGGGGTCCACCGCCGGGGCAACTGATGAATACACCGGCTGCAATGATGGCGAACGGCCCCCCAAACGGACCCGGCAGTCTGCTTCCGCCGGGCCACCATCATCCTACCGTCGGGGGTTCGATCGGTGCCCATCCGACGCATCTTCATCCTCCACCGCCACCCCAGCAGATGGGTGGACGATCCGGTGGGACGGCACGAGAGCGCGCCCAACATGCGGTCGAGTACTACAATAGCAACGTCCTGCGGGCTCGCGTCGGAGCGGGTCTAGCAGGGCCGAGGAACTCCGTTCACGAACGTTACCCCTACATCCAGCGTCATCTCGGGATGACATCCGGCGGAAAGCTGGCGCCGCCGAATTCGGAAAACCTGTACCGAAGCAACTCCAGCTTGGAGTTGATACATGACCACAGCAGCCACCACGACGGACTTCATCCCGGTGGATCGAACCTTCGACGAGAGTACGGAAGTCACGGATCAATCGACGTGATATCTTCCGATCGACATCACAGTCAAACCACAGGCGAAAGTTTCCTGGCAATGCTACAGGAATATCGCCCAGCGGTATTTGGCATGGAACACACGCATCATCACACAGTAAACCACGGCCATCATGACACTCGAAACGGTGGAATGATATCTTCCGGAGAAGATAGCCTTGACCGTGGTAACTCCAGCCCAAAGCTACGCATGAAGTTCAACCGGTTGTGGTCTTCATCAGGCGGACATGGAGCAAAACCAAATCGTGGACAAACGCAAAGCGCTTCCCTTGATGACGCTTCACTGAATGCTAACGTTTCGGTGCTGTCCAACGTCAGTACAACTTCGACTACTACCGTCTCGTCGGCTGACATTGAAGAACGACAACGAAGAAGAGCCTTTGCTCACTTCGACTGCCAATCGCTCACCGCTAATTTGGGCTACGCCGCAAAGCTGCGAGGGCTTTTGCTTGCTAGAAGACGCAATACTACAACAGGGGCATCCGCAGCAGCAACGTACGGAACGCGATCGTCCACACCGGATGGCGACAGCATAGACGAAGATTACGGCGATGGTCAAGGCAACGAACTTCTTGAAAGCTGTCCATTTTTCCGAAATGAAATCGGAGGAGAAGAAGAACGAGAAGTAAGTCTAACCAGGATGCAGAACCCCCTCCCCGCAGGTCAGCAAAGACGAGCTATCCATCGACCGGCACTGGCCTATGGAGTTTCCGTACTTGAATGTGCTACGAACGAGACCCTCTGGAAAGCTAACAGCTGCCCTTATCAGAAGGGCCCTCGACCGATCGAACAAATCGACAACGGTGCTCTCTACTATCGACAGCATTTCTTCACCCAGGAACACCAAAACTGGTTCGGAATGGATGAACAGCTAGGACCGGTGGCAATATCCATCAAGAAAGATAAACTTCCTCCAAGTGCGACGCCTACGCTTGCAATCCATGGAGCAGACGTCGCCGCCACTTCCAACCAAACTCCTCAACATCTGTATCGGTTAATAGTTCGCACTGCCGAACTGCTAACCCTGCGTGGATCTGTTATCGAGGACTCCATCCCGAACCCCCGCGGAACGGGAAAACACATCAGTACCAAAGAAATTCTGGAATACGTTGCGCCAGAAGTACAAATCAGTTGTCTAAGGTTAGGTGTTAATACGCCGCAGTGCGAGCAACAGTTGCTCAAACTTGATGAACAAGGCCTGACCTTCAAGTACAAGGTCGGTATCCTGTACTGCCGCGCGGGACAGTCTTCGGAGGAGGACATGTACAACAATGAAGAAGCCGGTCCAGCGTTCAACGAGTTTTTGGACACGATCGGTAAACGAGTTCGCCTCAAGGGTTTCGAACACTACAAAGCCGGGTTGGACAACAAAACCGACTCCACGGGAACACACTCCTTGTATGCCAGCTATCAGGACTGTGAAATCATGTTCCACGTGTCAACGATGCTTCCCTTCACACCGAACAACCGGCAGCAGCTGCTACGTAAGCGGCATATTGGGAACGATATTGTTACTGTCGTTTTCCAAGAACCCGGAGCCCTTCCGTTTACTCCAAAGAACATCCGTAGCCAGTTTCAGCATGTATTCATCATCGTGAGGGCAGTGAACCCCTGTACGGACCACACTCAGTACCGGGTAGCTGTGTCACGTTCGAAGGAAGTGCCAGTGTTCGGTCCTCCGGTAAGACCGGGTGCTCTCTACGCCAAAGGAAAGAACTTTGCCGATTTTCTTCTATCGAAGGTGATTAATGCGGAAAACGCTGCGCATCGTTCGGAAAAGTTTGCTACGATGGCGACCAGAACCCGACAGGAGTACTTAAAGGATCTGACCAGCAACTACTGCAGTGCTACGTTGGTCGACACCGGTCAGAAGTTCTCAATCTTCCCCAGTAAGAAGCGGGAAAGGAGCAAACCGAGGTTTTCTGGGGACTTGACTCAACGAGGAGCTTTTTGCTGGCAGGTCGTGTTGCACGACAGCGGAATGTCCACACAGGTGGACTGTTTCCTGGGGATCTCGGCGGAGACGTTTGTGTTAATTGAGGAGTGCTCGAGGCAGATTATTTTCGTGACGCCATGCAAAGCAATTTTAGGATGGTCAACGAGTCAGAACTCTCTTAGAGTATATTACCATCAAGGGGAATGTGTAACACTGAATATGCGGGATTCCGGCGATCGCGATGAGCAGCTTGAAGTAATTGAGCGGTTACGGGCCGTTACTAATGGATGCGGGGCTCTGGAACTGAGCTTGAGGCGAAATCCAATGGGACAATTGGGATTCCATGTTCAACCAGACGGCGTTGTAACGCAAGTGGAGATATCTGGACAAGCTTGGACAGCTGGGTTAAGGCAAGGATACCGATTGGTGGAGATTTGCAAGGTGGCCGTGTCTACGTTATCGCATGATCAGATGGTCGATTTATTGAAAACTTCAGCGCAGGTGACAGTAACTGTGATAGAATCGTTCGCAGACTTCAGTCCTCGTCGTGGCTGTTTTTTACAAAATTGCCGATTTAATGCAATCAACTATGAGAATGACTACGAGACCGTGCCAGAACGGGCGGATAAGAATGGCAAAAAGCATCTTCCCAGTGCCCAACTGCAGTCCGCCAGCCATCGTCGACGATATGAACGAAATTTTTCTCCTCCGCGATCGAGCAATAGCTCTGGCTACGGAACTGGAAGCAGTAGTCGATCATTTACTGCACTACACCCAAACGGCGTACCGCCGAGTGATCATCGCGAGCGTTATGGCCCAACGGATATGGGCACTTTGACGAGCTCATCCAGTGGGCACTCATCAAATGACGAACGATGGTACGACGTGTTGGAACCTCAACATGAAGCTCCTCCCGCGGTAATGCCTCCCCCTCCTGAACCAAATTACCATCATCCAAAGCTCACCGCTTCCAGCAATTCACTTCCTCTTGCTGGAGCCACTCCTCGTCCTCTTTCTCTACATAACGACTCTCGCCAGCTGAACAGCAATCCAAACAACAACGCCAACATTGCCCTTCTCAAGCGTCTAATCATCAGCGAGAACATAGGCGCAGCTCATGAAAACGGATCTTCCGAACCCCTGTACAGCAGTTCCATGAAAAACCTTGCCAATCATCATCATCTAAGTGCTGCCGAAGAAGAAGATCTATCAAGACACAATTCTCCGCAGCTGAAACGGTCCGCGACTACGACCAACATATATGGCATTAATGGCGCCAACAAGAAAACCTTGTCCAACGGTCCTCTGAGTTCCAGCAGCACATCCAGCTCCCGCAACAACAGTCCTCGACCGAACAACAGCAACGGCATAGGGGACGCCAAGCCGAGAACCAAAAGTTCCGCCCCTCAACGGAACAGCGTTAACTATACGGGCAGCTCTCTCCAAGAGGATCTCATGAAGCTCATAAATCCGGACTACATTGCCGCGGCATCCAGTGATGACAACTTCAACCCCGGTGGAATGGAAAAAATACACAAAGGCAATACGACCAGCCACAGTTTGGGCAACATTGCCGCTCTTACGGCATCTGCTGGGCTGAAACCCATCCAACAGCAGAAATCCCGCTCTAGGGAAGGCATCAACCTCGGTTCTTCGAACAATTTAAAGGTAGCCAAGAGCAATGGCAATGTGACTAGTAATGGCAACAGTTCCAGCAACGGAGCAGCCTCCGAGCAAGAATCGGATGTGATATTCACCACGGCTCGACCTGCAACGGTGATTTCGTCCACGACCAGCAACTGCTCCAGCCCGGCCAGCGAGTTGAACAACAACAACAAGCTACACATCAACGAGGACCACCTGAAGATGTCACCGGGAAAGAAGCAGCAATTGATGGCACTGGCGGCGGCTGCCGCTGCTGGTGGAATTTTGAAGAACGGAGGTGGCCTGATGGCAAACGGTGGATCCGGGGCTACCGGTGGTGGAACTGCAGGAAATAGCGCGAATAGTAGTGGAGCGAAGATTCCGCTGCCTGACATGAAGGAGATGGACTGGAGCAGTCTGGTGGATACGGCGACTAAGGCGATGACCCAGGTGAGTAAGGTTTGGAGAATTGGTGGTGTTACCCGTGCCGAATTGAGATTGAACGAGTGCAATTAGAAGAGCCTCTTGAATGGAGGCTTCCGAGCCTCTTGAAAGGAGGCTTCCGAGCTACTTGAAAGGAGGCTTCCGAGCCTCTTGAAAGGAGGCTTCCGACCCTCTTGAAAGGAGGCTTCCGAGCTTCTTGAAAGGAGGCTTCCGAGCCTTTTGAATGGAGGCTTCCAAGCCTCTTGAAAGGAGGCTTCCGAGTCTCTTGAAAGGAGGCTTCCGAGCCGCTTAAAAGGAGGCTTCCGAGCCTCTTGAAAGGAGGCTTCCGAGCCTCTTGAAAGGAGGCTTCCGAGCCTCTTGAAAGGAGGCTTCCGAGCCTCTTGAAAGGAGGCTTCCGAGCCTCTTGAAAGGAGGCTTCCGAGCCTCTTGAAAGGAGGCTACCGAGCCTCTTGAAAGGAGGCTTCCGAGCCTCTTGAAAGGAGGCTTCCTAGCCGCTTGAAAGGAGGCTTCCAAGCCTCTTGAAAGGAGGCTTCCAAGCCTCTTGAAAGGAGGCTTCCAAGCCTCTTGAAAGGAGGCTTCCGAGCCTCTGGAAAGGAGGCTTCCGAGCCTCTGGAAAGGAGGCTTCCAAGCCTTTGGAAAGGAGGCTTCCAAGCCTCTTGAAAGGAGGCTTCCGAGCCTCTTGAAAGGAGGCTTCCGAGCCTCTTGAAAGGAGGCTTCCGAGCCTCTTGAAAGGAGGCTTCCGAGCCTCTTGAAAGGAGGCTTCTGAGCCTTTGGAAGGAGGCTTCCGAGCCTTTTGAAAGGAGGCTTCCAAGCCTTTTGAAAGGAGGCTTCCAAGCCTCTTGAAAGGAGGCTTCCGAGCCTCTTGAAAGGAGGCTTCTGAGTCTCTTGCAAAGAGGCTTCCGAGCCTCTTGAAAGGAGGCTTCCGAGCCGCTTGAAAGGAGGCTTCCGAGCCTCTTGAAAGGAGGCTTCCGAGCCTCTGGAAAGGAGGCTTCCGAGCCTCTTGAAAGGAGGCTTCCGAGCCTCTTGAAAGGAGGCTCCCGAGCCTCTTGAAAGGAGGCTCCCGAGCCTCTTAAAAGGAGGCTTCCGAGCCTCTTGAAAGTAGGCTGGCGAGCCTATTGAAAGGAGGCTGCTTCCGAGTCTCTTGATAGGAGGCTTCCGAGCCTCTTGAAAGGAGGCTTCCGAGCCTCTAGAAAGGAAGCTTCCGAGCCTCTTGAAAGGAGGCTGCCGAGCCTAACGAAAGTAGGCTGCCGAGCCTATTGAAAGGAGGCTTCCGAGTCTCTTGAAAGGAGGCTTCCGAGTCTCTTGAAAGGAGGCTTCCGAGCCTCTTGTAAGCAGACTTTAAAACCTCTTAAAGGAGGCTTCCAAGTCTCTTGAATGGAGGCTTCCAAGTCTCTTGCATGGAGGCTTCCAAGCCTCTTGAAAGGAGGCTTCCAAGCCTCTTGAAAGGAGGCTTCCAAGCCTTTTGAAAGGAGGCTTCCAAGCCTCTTGAAAGGAGGCTTCCAAGCCTCTTGAAAGGAGGCTTCCAAGCCTCTTGAAAGGAGGCTTCCAAGCCTCTTGAAAGGAGGCTTCCAAGTCTTTTAAAAGAAGATTTCCAAGCTTTTTGAAATGAGGCTCTGGAGCTTTTTAAAAAGAAGGCTTCCTAGCCTTTTGAAGAGAGGCTTCCGAACCTCTTGAAGGGAAACTTAGTAGCTATTAAAAAGAAAACTTCCGAGTCGCTTGAAAAGAGGCTTCCGAGCCTCTTGAAAGGTGGCTTCCAAGCCTCTTAAAAGGAGGCTTCCAAGCCTCTTGAAAGGAGGCTTCCAAGCCTCTTAAAAGGAGGCTTCCAAGCCTCTTGAAAGGAGGCTTCCAAGCCTCTTGAAAGGAGGCTTCCAAGCCTCTTGAAAGGAGGCTTCCAAGCCTCTTGAAAGGAGGCTTCCAAGCCTCTTGAAAGGAGGCTTCCAAGCCTCTTGAAAGGAGGCTCTAGACCTTTTTTAAAAGAAGGCTTCCAAGCCTTTTGAAAAGAGGCTCCCGAACCACTTGAAGGGAGGCTTAGGAGCTACTAAAAAGAAAAATTTCGAGCCTCTTGAAAGTAGTTTCCGAGCCCTTTTGAAAGGAGGCTTTTGAGCTTCTCGAAAGAAAGATTACGCGCTGCTTGGCTGGAGGATTCCAAGCCGCTTGCAACAAACTACTGAGCTATTTTGGAAAAAAGCTTTCATGTCTCTAATATGGACGCTTCCGAACCGAACCTTCAGATTCTACATTTTAGTCCTTTGAATCTTTTGTCCCACAGCTCTTCATATAGTGTGCTGGTTGTGGTGGGGTACATGGTACACATGGGTACACAACGGGGTACATGTACATCAGGTTGAGATCCGTTGCATTAGAGAGTTTATAAGTTTTGAAAGCAAAGAGTTAAAAGTTGCCAAAATCTTCCCCGAATTCAGTAGATTTCAAAATTGAACGGATAGTTTAATTTTCAAGCGTATTTCTAACCAATTTCTTTCTATTTTAGCTCAGCGAATCGGGTGCCAAGCATCCACAAGGGAACGTATACTACGATGACATCAGTCAAGTTCTGAATGGCGTAGTCCAGCAGCAACAACAATTGCAACAACAGCAACAGCAACTGCAACAACTCCAGCAACAGCAGCTTCAACAGCAACTGCAACAACAGCAAAATGCCCAACTGGCGCCACCGTCTCTCCAAAACGGAACTGGGACACCGGCCCTCTCGGATCTTTCAACTACGCCAAGTTCTGCCTCACCGGTTTCTACCGGCAGTGGCAGTACCGCCAACAGTGGCCAAATGCTGTCTATGCCGAACAGCTCCAGCCTTCCGGAGCTGCAGAGTCAGGTGACCCAACTTTCGGACCGGGTGCTACGGGAACAACGTCGGCGACGCTCCCTGGAGCACGCCGTTCGTCGCCTAACCGAGGAAAATCGTCGACTACAGGACGAGAGTCAGGCCGCCGTTCAGCAGTTGCGACGCTTCACCGAATGGTTCTTCCAAACCATCGATCGCCAGTCGTAAACCTGTGCAAAACTTAGCTGCGTAATTGTAAACAGCAAACGACCTTAAAACCACGTGCTTAGCCAATGGCGTCTTCCAAAGTTTATCGCAACGTTCAAATACCTTTTATAGACTGCACCCCGATAGTAATTCGCACTCTGTCCATAGTAGAGCTCTAGAAATCGTTAGCGAGTCCTTCGTTACTAGTTTTACTGCGTACGACTTTTTGAACCTTATCAATATACAATCCGTAGAAACTCTTGAATCGCGTTTAAGTCTACAGTATCTCTTAAGTGACCAAAAATTTAGTATTAGAACAAAGGTTACAATATTAAGCAACAGCTGCAGCATATAACACCAATTTGCCCATGTTATAATATTTAAACAATATATTATTGAACTTGAAGCGAAAGCGATCCCACGTCGGATACGAATCTATTTATATATACAAACAAACAAGCGTTGTAAGAAACACCAATTTTTGTCATGATGCAATACATTCATACATTGATTAGTTGGTAAACCTCTGGGAAGCACATTGGATTATTGGAATTCATTGCTATTTTGGTATTTTTATTAGGCTGTATCATGGTATGTCCATGAAATAGTTTGAAGATTTCCTCTACGTTGTGGTTTTATGTTTTTCAAACTGACGACAGCTTCAGAGTCGTTTACCACGTAGTGCTTGGCGAAAATTGTTTTATTTATTTTTTTAAACATGTTTTGGGCTATAAAAAAATAATCACCTGTCTTAAGACGAGTATTAAGGCTCAAGAAACAATTGGACAATGGAAAGAGGTTTCCATTCAAACCACCATCGGTAGTGTATCGTTTATCTCTTTTCGTCTGCCGCAAAATTATAACTGCGGTAGTGCAACACCGAGCGGCAGCACAAACACTCACTTGAAACACGTGGTTGTCGATTGCCAATTTTACTTCCTCCTTAATTCCGCCACTTTGTAATCCTCACAGATACGAGATTCCAACTCGAGCCGCATTTACGTTTCGTACTCTTGTGCCTGACTCGGCTTATTTTTTTAAATTCATGCCAGTTGCATGCATTTTGTCTTTCTCGTTGCAATATCGTTTTTGGTTATAAATTTGGAGTTGGCTCCGAAAATTTTATTTTCGAATAAAATTGACACATTGTTTTTCTTTCGTGAGTGTTGTACATGCATGGATCCACCTCTGCATGTTTCAAGCCAGAACTCGCAAACCGCATTATCCAATGGTTGGTTCCATATGCGACCAGATTGCTTCAGAGCACTTTTAAAAGTCGACATACTTTTGTCCTGTCCGTCACAAACCATTCTGTTTGCTGCATGTAGCCTGCTTCATCTACTTAGTACTTAGAAGACAATCGGTTCTATTTTTTTTTTTAAATCTTTATTAACGTGATTTTTTTAAATTATAAAGTTCATCACGAACAATCGGTTCTACGCATTGTAGAGTTTGTAGTAACATTGGAAATGCTTTTCTCCATTTACGGGTTGTGCAATGTAGGAACATTTGTGACGTTTGTTATCATGTTTTTCATTAACATGTGATATGGATCTTAGTCTGAATAGTCTATTAAGCTATTGTTCTGCAAAAATCAAAGTGGGTTAACAGAAAACTAATATTTTTCGGCGTCTTTTGACAATAGAGGTAATAGAATTTATTTCTTCTATTCTTTTGACCTATTTTTCGGATTGAAATAATGTGTCGTTGGTGATTCCTCACCATTGGAATCACAAATGCAGAGGCGACATCTCTTAGTCCGCATAAAAGGATATTTTATGCGTTCGATCATCTTTCATTATCACTCTGGAACATATTTCACTACATATTCCCCTTTTCAAAAGGTTTAAAATCCTGTTTCAAAACTTTTGATTAGCATTAAGTGGTGTAATCAAGGATGTTTTTGATTATTTAATAATCCGGTTTCAATCATTTAGTAGTTTGTCAATAACTCATTCCAGACGCTGGATTTCAAAACATGTTGTATGGCAAACTTCTAGTACGAAGGTTTTCTTACAACTCTGTCTAACGATTCGTTGTTTGAATTCCACTATTAACAGAGTTATAGCTAAATTAATGATTTTGTGTGTTTTACTTCTACGTGAAGTTAAACGATTTACAATGATATTAGAGTTATAGCGCTAGTTGCAGTAACTTATAATAAATGATTGAAATTTTGTTATCATTTGGTATAAGCTACTTCAAGTTAAAGTGGACTTATACAAAAAACGATCTTTTACTCCAAGTTGTTTAGGAAAATAGCCTCTGGAATGAGTGAATAATAATAATAATAGTTAAGGTGATTATACAATCAAGCCAAGTGGTGAATTTTAAATTCACCACGCGGTTTTCTACTCCTATTATCAAAAGTTCAAATCTAGCGTAATAATTTTCGTACAATGCTGAAATTGAAGTCGATTGTTTAGCATAAGTAAGCAAACGATCTACGAATGTTTCATCCCCATGGGCGTTGTGGTTCTCTCAATTCGTGCTCTTGAAAAATCATTAGAAAAAGCACGTGGTCTCCTAGATGGCCGATTTGTGGCTTTGTTGTAAAACCACCTTAATAATCGAACACAGATTAGTAAATGATCGAAAACATCCTTGGGCGTAATTGGAGTAGACACATCATTAGTGCCTATGCTTTTCTTCTGAAATAATTATTCAGAATGCTATCAGAAAATAAGAAGTGGAACGGAGGGAGGGGAATCCCTCTTATATACTATTTTCGCACTATGTCGTGAATAACATGTTATTCAAATTATCGACAAAAGAAAGCTCATCAAGATAGCCGAATAACATGTTACCAGGCACTAGGGCGAACATAGTATTAGAAGAAAACAAAAGCATAAGGATTACTACCTCCGGGCGCGCCCATGTCTACCGTAACAATGGAGGAGCGAGAAAGAAACTGTAGATGTGGTACATACTTATCGAGAGGCCATCTTCTTAGCGACACCCTCATAAATACCTCGGATTCGGATAATAGGGAAAGTATGGATCATGATTTGCCTTTAGCTATCAATATGATCATGGTAGATGTGTGGTCATAGAATCCTGCTCCATAAAATCTCATAAGCGCTTAGGGAAGACCCATAAAGTACGTCACGCAAAAATTGGCGATTTTCAACTCTCCCTCCCCCTTCGTATTGTATTTAACCACTAAAATTTTTGTTTGACTCGTCACGCTGCTCGGAATCCCCCTCCCCCTAGAAGCATGACGTACTTTGTGGATGGCCCCTTACAGTAAAATTATTGTTTGAAAAATCTAAGTGCTTTCCGGATGTTTACAACTTAATCGGATTAACTTTTGCGATATATCAAAACTACATTTAGACAAATTTTGCCTATTTATCAAACGAATCAAAATGTTATTTAATAATATTCATTAAAAATTAAAATAAAACCAATAAAAAAACTCGAGTGGAATTAAACTTACAGACGAAAACATACCAAATAAAACAAACTATGTAATAACGGTCGTGAACAATGTTCGTGTAAAGTTTGTTAATTTAAATTGTACTTGTGTTATATGTGTATTATTTTTGTGTATTATCTAGACTTTAGTTTATAAGTTCGTTGTTGTAGTTTTTTCCCTTCTTTGTGTATTTTCCTTCATGTATGTTAAGGCTGTATCATTTTTCTTGTGCGAATCTGGATGTGCTTTGTTGTTAAGTTACTTTATTTTTGCTTGAATGCTGTCGAATGATAGCAGATCAAGCGACATGTACATTTCTTGCTTGTAATTTTACATTTTCAATTTTCAGAATTAGATATTCTTTCTTTCTATTTCTTATCAACCATTATGTCTACTTGTTTTGTTAAGATACACGTTGAGAGATCCAAATCGTCGGCAATCAGAACAATCAGTAAAATTATGTGCTAGATCAATCATCCAGTTGCGTAGGTGCTCGTTTGTGTAGCATTGCAAACATTTATTACTACTTATAATACGAAACTTTTTAAGGGAATGTAGTACACCAATAATACAAATACACACTCTCATACATACACTTACTAAATAAACATTCAATCAATGTTGAGCAAAACGTTCAAATCACCCAATCGAAATATTGAAATACACGCAAAATATAATAAAAGCATTGGGCATACTCAATTGAAAGAAATTCCTTTTCCTCTGGCCACCGAGATTGCCTCTCCGATGGCACACAGCTGGCGGTCGATACTTTCTGGCGTCTCCGGCCGCAGCTCGTAGTCAATGGTGGTGTCAACACACTGCTGGAACCGCTGCCAGTTTACTTGATGGTAATTCCTTCTGGAGAGTTGATGACGGTTGATCGACGAACCGATTTCGGCCGGATAGTGATCCGAGCTGAGCTCCTGGTACACGATCGGTTCTGATATGTGATCAGCTTTCATGTTGGTTATGTACAGGTCTAACGTTGCGTGGACTCCGGACTGACTCAGCCGAGTGGAGGAATCCGGGCTCAGGATCGTGAAGTGATCTTCCTGGCACCGTTTCGATTGCCGCGACTGTTGCCCCAGGCTCGATGCTTCGCGTTCAGGTCACCGGCAATGATGTACTGACCTTCCCGCTGCTTAAGCTTGACAATGTCTCTCCGAAGGTCGGCCGATGTACCATCGATCTCCTTGGCTTGAGTTGGGCAGTAGGCCACGATGAGGGTGATTACTTCGACGGATGTGGTGACTTCTACCCCTACGGCCTCGATAATCTTGAGCTGCAGACTTGGCAGCAACCTATAATTGACGTTGTCCTTAGTGCGATAGCCACACCTCTCCTGGAGTTGGAACGATCGAGTCTCATCACATGGAAGTCTGGAGTATGTACACTCACCTCGTGCTTCAGGTGTGTTTCCGTGATGAAGGCCACGTCGATCTCTCTCTCGTCGAGGAAAGCAGCCATCTCAATGGTTTTGCTCTTGAGCAAGCGTTCCAATTGACCAGACCAACCCTAGCAGCCATTTTCAATGACAAACATGCCCAGGGTGAATATCTGGTCGAAGCGTGTTTTGCACTCGCAGTTGGGTAAAAATCGGAAAGAGCTGCTCCGATGTGTAGAGCGGTGAGTCACCCTCGGCTGGAGGGGTTCTGACGACGGAATCCAGGGGAGGAAGTGGAGCCATTCGCTGGTGTGGTGTTGGAGCTGGAATCGATGCTGCAGCAACCGCCAGCCGTTTTTGAGGTTGCAAAGGTGGATGTATTGGTATCGCTCCTCGGGGAGCCGGGAGCCGTTGAGAGCAGAAACACGGTTCTTCTTCGGCAGGGTCCTGGTGGATTTCCAAAAACGCCGCCCGCTTTGGACAGTCCTTGGTTGTCGCCGCAGTTGGCGCATTTGGGATCAGCCACCTCCATCTTGTCGCACTCTTCGGTCGGATGGGGTTCGCCACATTTGTTGCAGCGTGGCTTCATGCGGCAGTTTCTGGTGCCGTGCTCGAAGTTGAAGCAGTTGGTACACTGTGTGACGTCGCGGTGCACTGGCCGATATCGCTCCCAGTCAACGACGGTGTAATTTATAACGCCGACCAGCTTCAGGTCCTTCCACGTGGTGGAACCGTGCTCCAAGTGAACCAGGTAAAGCTGGTCGCAATATCTCCTCGCCTTGTCGGGACCAAGATTTTTTTATGTACAGGTTATCCGACTTCGTCAGTAGATGGGAATAAACAGCGCGGGGGGGGGGGGGGGGGGCCATACATTTTCAGTGCAAAACGTAAACAAACGAGCATAAATTCCATACAAAAATCCAAGATGGCTGAGTTGGGGATATTGACAAGTCGGATAACCTGTACATAAAAAATCTTGGTCGGGACGAGCGATTTTGTGCCGCAATGAGATCTTCTTCCTTCATGTCGTGGAACTCTCGCAGCGAAGCCTTAAGCGTCTTCATGCCGGAGTGCTCATGATGGTCCTTGATGGTACCGAATCGTCCACCGAGTCTTCCAAGACGGGTCCAGGAGAACGAGATCACTGTCGTGCATGCACTTACGTTCTCCAAATGCATATTACGTTAGCGATGTGGTGTAGTCATTAGACGAATCCAAGTAAAAATAAGAAGAAGACACACGACGGTGTTAACTTTGACAGATCCTACAGTACAGCATAGGAAGATAATTTTAAAATGCTTATAATAAATTCTAGACAAATTGTAATTAAAATCTGATTGATGTAGGATACGGAAAAAGTTCTGAATTACATATTCGGAAGCTTATCTCAATTTTTTGAATATTTTCCAAAAATGTATCTATCATACAGTTCGGAACTTTTCCGCATCATACTTCAATCAGATTTTAATTACATTTTGTCTAGAATTTATTATAAGCATTTTAAAATGATCTTCCTATGCTGTGCTGTAGGATCTGTCAAAGTTAACACCGTCGTGTGTCTTCTTCTTATTTTTACTTGGATTCGTCTATCGTTCGTGGTATATTTTCAGTAGTGTAGAGTGGTGTAGAGAGGGAACTAGTATGTTTTTATTCTTAGTGAGGGGGTTCCCTCCTTCTTCTGGCCAACAGGTTATGGGCCCAGGAACGATTCCCGTTCTCCATCTTAGTGGGATGTTATTGCCGTCGACGTTATCGCAGTGGGATCATGGATCGGCCGCATAAGTCGCGTGGCGCAGTGGGATCATGGATCAGCCACGTAACCCTAATAAAAAATCCCAATAGAATTACAATAGAAATTATTGAAACAGTACGCTGAAATCAATAGGCAAATTTAATAAGAATCTATCCCAGAGTGCGCTGCGTTAGATTGAGTGAAACCGGCTTGTTTACATTCTAGTTTGAATTTTTGATTATCAAAATTATCTCAATATTTATTCAACACACCTTCATTTTCCATTGGCAATGGGTTTTTCAATCGCTTATCTTTCTACTCTGACCAATCCTGTGTGATTTCGATCGAAAATAACAATTCCGGGAGTTCATAACCTTTGGTCCGGATCGACATTTTTTCAAATTTCTCTCGAAAATTGTATGTAACAACTAACCGGATTGATGTGGATTGCATAGAAAAAATAATTTATCTATAATTTCCATAGTTTTTGATCTCCCAAAAAGTGTATTTTGATCAGAAAATCGGAAAATGTTCGTCTGTGGCATGTTTCCGTTGGATTATTTTACCACCCATCACCACAGAGAACAGACATGGAGGCTCGAACAAAATTTCTTGCAAAACATGTGTAAACAAACACACCGAACCTCAACGCCATCGACGTCGACATTGCAACTCATAATCTCATTTTGACAACACGATGGCGCTGGTATGCTCTTGCGTGCATAACGACACTAGCGCACAGTGGCATTTTTTTATGACGCTAGCGCTGATTATGCACGGGATAACGGCGACATTCCAAAGTTATTTAAAATGAACAGTAAAAAGTTATCACAACATGGTGAGTGCAGCTTCAACGTCTGTTCTCTGTGCCATCACGTTTTTCATAGTTTTCAATCTGACTACCAGATGTCGAAGCGATCGCTGAGTTTCAAATAAATTTGCCTATTGTAATTTCGATAAACTTTATTGTGGCTCACAATAGATTAACATTAAAGAATATTGTTTTCCACCATAAAGCCTATTGTAAATGGGAGTTTTACAATAGAAAATAGGGGTTGTTATGTATCTTTACAATAAAAAAAATCTATTTTTTCTCGAACAAATTTTTGCCATTACAATTAAATTTATTGTAATTCTATTGCCAACATTCTACTGGCAATATCTATTGGAACAACAATATAGCGCTTTAATTGGTATGATATATAAACAATAGAATTTAATGTTCATCAATACAATTGATTGTATTTTTATGATATTTTATTGCAACTCTATTGTATTTTTTATCCAGGAAGTCTTGGGTAGCGCCGGACGGAATTCATCAGGAGGTTGGAACGTTCAGTAGGATGCTGGCTGGTCAGCAGGAGTCCAAGAGGAGCGTCGTAACATTCAGGAGCTGGTCAACAGGGTGCTGTGCAAACGTCGGATAGAGGCCATTTGTACGGGCAAATGATTGGGTCAGGAGGAATTGTTCGGCGAGGAGGAGCTCTGGACTAAAGGCTCAGTGTTAGGAGGAGCCAGGACAGTAGCGACGCGTGCACACTAAGGAGGAGTGTTTAAATATCAGGTAGTGTGCGACGCTTCGCTGTAGATCGAAGATGGTTTGTTTGTTGTTGTTGCTCTTGGGTAGATTAAGGAATATTGTTATGGTTGTATTGTATACACCTATTGTTGAATAAAGAGAACTGCCACTACAGTAGCCGTTCGATAACTGCAAAATGTTTACTTTTCAGTTAACGAATGCCGTTCGATAACTGCAATGCATTCTAGACGTCAAACAGTTGTCAATCGACGTCAGATGCATTAAAAGTGCAGCGCAATGCAGCTGTCATTGAGTCTGACATCAGTTTGAAGTTTAGCGGTCCGATAACTGCAAAACTGTTGCAACTATCGAATTGCAGTTAAATGACTTGCAATTATCGAACGTCTTCTGTACTGGCAGAAGTAACAGTCAGTAGCCTGGCGTGGTGTAGAGAGGGAACTCTAGTATATTTTTATTCTTAGTGAGGGGGTTTCCTTTTCTCCGGTCAACAGCATCCAGTTTAGAAAACCGATCAATAATCTTCTCCGCTCCAATAAACTTTCATGTTCCAACTCCAAAAACCAGGATCCACAACGCCAATCTTGCAACCATATCAGAAGAAGACGATCAATAATCTTCTGCGCTCATCACATCTCACATGTCCTAGTTCCAAAACACAGGCTACGACTGATTTCGAGCAAGCAGTCATTGATAGAGCTTACCAGGCTCCATAAACCCAATCTTGCATCCAGATCAGAAATGCGATCAATAAGCTTTTTAGCTCAACAAATCTTACATGTTCCAACTCCAAAACCAGGCTCCATATCAGAAAAAGACGATAAATTATCTTCTCCGCTCATCAAGTGCCACATGTCCTAGCTCCAAAACCCGGGGGCTACGGCTGGTTTCGGTCATATAGTCATTGATAGAGAGTATCAGGTTCCATAAACTCAATCTTACAATCAAATCAGAAAAGCGATTAATAATCTTCTTCTCTCAACAAATCTTACATGTTAGGAAAGCTTTGATCACCGCGTGACTTTATCGAAATTAATTTATTGGCTTTTTTCGGTGATAATTATACTACTCAAATCGAAAGGGAATAGATGAAAGTAATGAAGATACAGATTCGATTGACACCGCAAGTGAGCGGCAAGTGCGAAATTAATAGAAACTGAAGATTAGCAGAGGGCCATATGAGAGAACAAGCATTGTTGAAATCGCTTGAGAGGAGACGCTAATCTGCTCGTGGTTTTCAGCATAATATTCTGTATTTAATTCTACAAGAACTGAATGAGTATCATGGTTCTTGATCGTAAATTGTGCAGTCCAACCACATTTCATCTCATTCGGAATACATTTCTCTTACCCACACTGTTTGTAGATTCTTCTTGTACCGTTAACGCCATTGTCGTGATCTGACCTTTCGAACCGTAGGCCTGCTCCTGATGTATCATGGTTGCGGCTCTCACTATTGGACATTATACCCTATTTTACAAAATTAAAAAAAACTAATTAAGGATCTGTCTCAATTGGATAATTAAAATGAAATTAAACTTGAAAATGACATTTCAATAATTATCAAATAACCCTGCTCGCAGAGCAAGATTACTTTTGACAGATATCGAATCATTTTCCATCGATGTCCTATTGGAATTGCTGGGTAGCACCAGCCATTCTTATAACGGGGTTATTTTTTATTTTTCGAACTGTCACTTTTAACACAGACAAACAGACGTAACAGCTAGAATAATTTGTTTCAAAATCCATCGCCCAGTTATTTTACCACCACCTAACGTGCATGTTGTACGAAACAAAGTTTGGTACGACAATGTCAACAGAAGGCGCTAGTGTGAGATGTCAAATACAAAGGAATACGATGCGCGCGCCCCTGGATGTGAAACTCGCAAGCAGTTGAATTTAAAACGACCGTTGAACTCATGGTCGATGGGAATTTTCTCAGTGTTACGTCTGTTTGTCTGTGCTTTTAAGTTTAATTCTCCAAATGAGACAGACCCTAAGTGCGTACATTATACCGCTTTCTGGTGAATGTAAATTGAAAGTGTATGAATATAGATGTCGCTGGTATCACGGAAGAGTCTTGGATTTTTCTGAAGGGCTTGTGATGTGAAGGAAAATCGAGAAAGCGATCAAAACAAACGGCTAAAACGTCAAGGAATCAGCTGTGTTGATGTTTCGCCTTTGTTTCGGTTGCGTTTCGCGTCGCGCGTGCTTCTGTTTACGTCTTGTTCCGATCGATTTCGGTGCGGTGTGTTTTGTGGGTGAAAATCTTGTTCCCGGATGGTTTACCGTGAAGAACATTACAGTCACTTTAGTTTACCGGAAACCATATATAGGAAAGTGCTTATTTCAAGACTTAGTGTGGAATTTGTGTATAGAGCGAAAGATTCAAATAAGTGTTGATTTATTGGTTGCAGCCCGGGTGTGTTGTGTTCGTTCAGTTCTTGGATAGTTCCAAATCCAAACTAATTTTCTGATAGATCAAATTCACCGAATTGAAGGTAAGTTTTCCGTTATTAACCGCAGTATTTGGAGTAATTTAATTATTAATGTTCATGCTTACTATAAGAATTATTTTTTGAGGGATATTACAAACTAACATATATCATTATTTCCTAAATATTAGAATGGTTTATGATGAAACAACTCAATATCTGCCGGAAGCAGATTGTTTATGATGAAACAACTCAATCTATTGTGTGGTGTATTCGAAGATTTTTTTTCAAGAGATCATATTTTTGTTAGTGTTATTTTATTATTTCAGTGTATATCCTGAATCGGTTCCATGGTGTAACGGTTAGCACTCAGGACTTTGAATCCTGCGATCCGAGTTCAAATCTCGGTGGAACCTCTTTTTTGTAGAAAATTGTATCGATACATAAACGGATAGAAATATGAGGGACGTAAAGCGTGACTCCTTTGTTCCAAGGGTTCCAACATACAAGTGCAATGTGCAATGTTAGCAGTTTTTAGTCGCAATTAGATACAAGTGAATTCTCATAGGGACAATTTAAAATTTTATGACCTTCTTCGAGCATCATTAGGAGAAGTGCGGGTAGCACGCCCATAGGGGTCAAAACGCGCCACCCTTGAATTAGGCTAAATATCCCTATTGTGATTATTTTCAATAGTATAGTACTAGTTATTCTCTATCTTGTGAGTGCAATGGTCTCAATTAACTATTCTAAAAAGAACTCTGTCTCTTGTCTTTCTGTCCACCGATGGTCATGTATTTATTTTCGTTTTTTATTATTTATTTGATATCATTAAATTTCAGTCATTTATTTTACTATCGGTCATTTATTTTATTATAAGGTAAAGGTCAGCGAATTTGTCTTAATACGAGAAACACTAAGTCATGTCCCCTATATATCCGCTAATTTTTCTAACTAACCTAATAGAAGGAAGAGAGAAACAGTTTTTTCGTTGATCCATGCAGCTAGAGAGACTAAAATAAAAAGATTATCGAGAAGATATAATAGATACATTCACTATCTCCAATGCCAAATTAGTAAATCTACAAATTCTACTTTTCACTACTAAAATTCTACTTCAGCTATATACGGGTACAAAATGAATTATTGTTAGCTACTACTACAAGTATAAATAGATGTATGCTATTTGGATAAGCGTTTGTTTCAGGGTCTTGTTAGTATTAGAGTTATGTTAGTTAGACCCCTACTGAGCCCTGCCGGCACCTCCAAATTTACCAATAGGCAGTTGTTGTTAGATCGTGCGACACTAACCATTAGTTAACTTGGAGGCATGGTACCTCAAGTGTTTGGTATAACTGTTGACCTTATTTAAGTAAGATGTGATAAAAGTTTCTCTACGGAGCTTATTTTCAAACCATTACCATTAAAATAACGATATTCTTGTGAAGGAGATATAAAAAATGGAAAAATATCTTAATTTTTTAATTTAGTGTTGAACTTAACCTTTGTTTGAAAAAAGCACTCTATTAACACGTACGTCCCCAACCCCCATTTTACGACAAAACTCAAAATTCAAAACCATGCAGCTCAGCGAATTTCTAACGGATTTTCAAGCAATCTTCTGGAATCGATCACAAAATTCCTATAGTTTTAGGAACCGAGGTCAATTTTTGTCCAATGGCCATGGTTCCGGATATATTCCGGGGAGTACTGGGGTTACCTCCCTCCCGGAAAAAATGGTCACTAGCAGATCGGCTTCGAAATCCATCGTGCGACATGTCAAACGTCATGATTTTGCAAAACAAGTACACTGGAGTACATTTCGGCGATTTTCGATCGAATTGGCCACCCTCCGGGCTTCTGATACCCTCCGGGTACTTCCAGGGCCTGGTTCCCTTGGGGAATTGGCCAATTTTCATTCGCTCTTGGAACCCATCTTGTGACATATCAAACTTCATGATTTTGCAAAACTAGTACACTGGAGTACATTTCGGCGATTTTCGATCGAATTGGCCACCCTCCGGGTACTTCCAGGGCCTGGTTCCCTTGGGGAAGTGGCCAATTTTCATTCGCTCTTGGAACCCATCTTGTGACATATCAAGCTTCATGATTTTGCAAAACAAGTACACTGGAGTACATTTCGGCGATTTTCGATAGAATTGGCCACCCTCAGGGTACTTCCAGGGCCTGGTTCCCTTGGGGAAGTGGCCAATTTTCGTTCAATCTTGGAACCCATCTTGCGACATATCAAACTTCATGATTTTGCAAAACAAGTACACTGGAGTACATTTCGGCGATTTTCGATCGAATTGGCCACCCTCCGGGTACTTCCAGGCCCTGGTTCCCTTGAGGAAGTGGCCAATTTTCATTCGCTCTTGGAATCCATCTTGCGACATATCAAACTTCATTATTTTGCAAAACAAGTACACTGGAGTACATTTCGGCGATTTTCGATCGAATTGGCCACCCTCCGGGTACTTCCAGGGCCTGGTTCCCTTGGGGAAGTGGCCAATTTTCATTCGCTCTTGGAACCCATCTTGTGACATATCATACTTCATGATTTTGCAAAACAAGTACACTGGAGTACATTTCGGCGATTTTCGATAGAATTGGCCACCCTCAGGGTACTTCCAGGGCCTGGTTCCCTTGGGGAAGTGGCCAATTTTCGTTCAATCTTGGAACCCATCTTGCGACATATCAAACTTCATGATTTTGCAGAACAAGTACACTGGAGTACATTTCGGCGATTTTCGATAGAATTGGCCACCCTCAGGGTACTTCCAGGGCCTGGTTCCCTTGGGGAAGTGGCCAATTTTCGTTCAATCTTGGAACCCATCTTGCGACATATCAAACTTCATGATTTTGCAAAACAAGTACACTGGAGTACATTCCGGCGATTTTCGATAGAATTGGCCACCCTCAGGGTACTTCCAGGGCCTGGTTCCCTTGGGGAAGTGGGCCACCCTCCGGGTACTTCCAGGCCCTGGTTCCCTTGAGGAAGTGGCCAATTTTCATTCGCTCTTGGAATCCATCTTGCGACATATCAAACTTCATTATTTTGCAAAACAAGTACACTGGAGTACATTTCGGCGATTTTCGATCGAATTGGCCATCCTCCGGGTACTTCCAGGCCCTGGTTCCCTTGGGGTAGTGGCCAATTTTCATTCGCTCTTGGAACCCATCTAGACATTCTCTTTTACTGCGATTTTCAATTGGCCACCTCAGGGTACTTCCAGGCCTGGTTCTCATGGGCCACTTTTCACATTTGAACTATCATCAAATCATGATTTTGCAAGCATCTCACTCTTCGATCTCCAGGCTTCCGCCTGGCCCAAACTCATTCCTGGAATCATGATTTTGCAGTACACTGGAGACGATTTTCATCAGCACTCACATTTCTGTGCTCATTGAAACTTGAGCCGGCAGTGGCGGGATAGATCATCCTGGCAGTCGTCACGCCGTTGGTGATCATGTGGCGGATCGGCGTGAACCAGTTTCAAGCGCCAAAATTTCTTCAAAAGTTTGTCATGGAATTCTTCCAGAAGTTCCTCCACTAGATTTTTTAAAAGATCGTCAAGGAATTCCTTTGGACATTCGTCCGTAAGTGCCTCTGGGAAGTTCCTCCAGAAACTCCTCCCGGATTTCGCCTGGAAGTTCCTTCAGGAATTCCTCCAGGAATTCATCTGGAAGTTCCTCCAGGAATTCCTCCGGAGGTTCCTTCGGAAGTTTCTCCAGGAATTCCTCCGGAAGTTTCTCCATGAACTTTTCCGGAAGTTCCTCCAGGAATTTCTATGGTAGTTCCTCCAGGAATTTCTCCGGAAGATCCTCCAGGAATTCCTCCGTAAAACTGGAATTGACTGAATAATTCCTGGAGGAACTTCCGAGGAAATTCCTAGAGAAACTTCCGAGGAAATTCCTTGAGGAACTTCTGGAGGAATTCCAGAGGAACTTCCGGAGGAACTCCTGGAGGATCTTCCGGAGGAACTCCTGGAGGATCTTCCGGAGGAACTCCTGGAGGAACTTCTCAGAGGCACTTACGGACGAATGTCCAAAGGAATTCCTTGACGATCTTTTAAAAAATCTAGTGGAGGAACTTCTTGAAGAATTCCTTGACAAACTTTTGAAGAAATTTTGGCGCTTGAAACTGGTTCACGCCGATCCACGCCACCGCTGATCACCAACGGCGTGACGCCGCCGCCGCTGCCTGAAAATGATCTATCCCGCCACTGCCGGTAAAATTTCAATCAGCGCACAGGCCTACCTGGAAGTACCCTGAGGGTGGCCAATTCTATCGAAAATCGCCGAAATGTACTCCAGTGTACTTGTTTTGCAAAATCATGAAGTTTGATATGACACAAGATGGGTTCCAAGAACGAATGAAAATTGGCCACTTCCCCAAGGGAACCAGGCCCTGGAAGTACCTGGAGGATCGCCAATTCGATCGAAAATCGCCGAAATGTACCCAGTGTACTTGTTTTGCAAAATAATGAAGTTTGATATGTCGCAAGATGGGTTCCAAGAGCGAATGAAAATTGGCCACTTCCCCAAGGGAATTCAGGTGTGTCTGGAAGTACCCGGAGGATCGCCAATTCTATCGAAAATCGCCGAAATGTACTCCAGTGTACTTGTTTTGCAAAATCATGAAGTTTGATATGTCGCAAGATGGGTTCCAAGATTGAACGAAAATTGGCCACTTCCCCAAGGGAACCAGGCCCTGGAAGTACCCGGAGGGTGGCCAATTCTATCGAAAATCGCCGAAATGTACTCCAGTGTACTTGTTTTGCAAAATAATGAAGTTTGATATGTCGCAAGATGGGTTCCAAGAGCGAATGAAAATTGGCCACTTCCCCAAGGGAACCAGGCCCTGGAAGTACCCGGAGGGTGGCCAATTCGATCGAAAATCGCCGAAATGTACTCCAGTGTACTTGTTTTGCAAAATAATAAAGTATGGGTTCCAAGAGCGAATGAAAATTGGCCACTTCCCCAAGGGAACCAGGGCCTGGAAGTACCCGGAGGGTGGCCAATTCGATCGAAAATCGCCGAAATGTACTCCAGTGTACTTGTTTTGCAAAATAATGAAGTTTGATATGTCGCAAGATGGGTTCCAAGAGCGAATGAAAATTGGCCACTTCCCCAAGGGAACCAGGCCCTGGAAGTACCCTGAGGGTGGCCAATTCTATCGAAAATCGCCGAAATGTACTCCAGTGTACTTGTTTTGCAAAATCATGAAGTTTTTATATGTCACAAGATGGGTTCCAAGAGCGAATGAAAATTGGCCACTTCCCAAGGGAACCAGGCCCTGGAAGTACCTGGAGGGTGGCCAATTCGATCGAAAATCGCCGAAATGTACTCCAGTGTACTTGTTTTGCAAAATAATGAAGTTTGATATGTCGCAAGATGGGTTCCAAGAGCGAATGAAAATTGGCCACTTCCCCAAGGGAACCAGGCCCTGGAAGTACCCGGAGGGTAGCCAATTTGATCGAAAATCGCCGAAATGTCCTCCAGTGTACTTGTTTTGCAAAATAATGAAGTTTGATATGTCGCAAGATGGGTTCCAAGAGCGAATGAAAATTGGCCACTTTCCCAAGGGAACCAGACCCTGAAGTACCCGGAGCGTGGCCAAGTCGATCGAACATCGCCGAAATGTACACCAGTGTACTTGTTTTGCAAAATCATGAAGTTTGACATGTCGCACGATGGATTTCAGCCGATCTGCCAGTGACCATTTTTCCGGGAGGAGGTAACCCCAGTACTCCTGAATATATCCGGAACCATGGCCATTGGACAAAAATTGACCTCGGTTCCTAAAACTATAGGAATTTTGTGATCGATTCCAGAAGATTGCTTGAAAATCCGTTAGAAATTGGCTGAGCTGCATGGTTTTGAATTTTGAGTTTTGTCGTAAAATGGGGGTTGGGGACGTACGTGTTAAACAACAAAAATAAAAATAAAATAAAAATCTTTTTAAGACACTTGAAATATCAACGTCAAGCCCCTTATCCATGGACAGGGAACTAGTACCACTACTACTATTATTGCTACAAAACTAATAACTTGACCACTTACGGAAATGAGGATAGACCATATGATGCGTTCATCCATTATTATATTGAATATTGTATACCCTGAATCTGAATAACTGAATTTTAGACCTCATTATTTTAATAAATAATAAAGGTTTGAATATTAGAAAACTAAAGGGAATAGAACTTGACCAAAAAAAGCAATTACGGAACAACTGGACAGAAATTTTGTATAATGATCACTATTAGACTACTGAAACTTTAACATATGACATTACTGTGACTGATAGGATACAATTAACTCGACGACGTATTGACAAACATCCGATACTCAACCGTGTTAAAATAAGGGAAGCTCTTCAATGTGTCCATTTATTACAATAGTACTTAAATTAATCTATTTTGAAACTACCCTACCAGAATGATATCATTACATCTTTATTCGAAATTGTTACTTGGAAATGGCAACAGTACCACTAGACTACCACTAGTCCACATAGACTACTATTAGGTATTGAATGTCGGCTCCAAGTAACTAATAATTAAATTTACATGTTAACTACTTATTCAGAAAACATCTATGTACATGTTGAGCTTCCATTATTTGTTCGGTTTATAATTGACAGACTGTAGATAGAAAGAATAATGTATCGGTATGATCACAATACAAACCCAGGCCGCAGTGACCTAGTGAGCAACATAGCTTCAGTCCGGTGGCATCCCTATCTCACACAATAGGTTTGTTTTGCAGCCAACATTGCGCGACCGTATCCCACTGACAGTTCTGTATCCTAATGAGAATCATATGTGATGTTTGTAAACAAAACACATACTATCATGAATTTTACACTGAGATGTTGGCTGCAAGAACATGGCGTCGTGCCACCCACCTGCATAGCTTGAGTCGTCTGCTAGTATTGTGTATCACATGGAGAGCCCAGCCGAGATACCAGTCTATTAAGACTACAACTGGTCAACTCTCGAAAAAAAAAAAAAAAAGAAAAAAAAAAATTAAAAAACTGAAGGAGTTTTCGAAACGAATTCGTAAAGTTATTTCTGGAGGAATATTTTAAAGAAATTCCAATGGAATTTTTGAAGAAGTTCCTAAAAGAATTTCCGAAGGAGTTTGCTAAATGCGTTTTTAAGAAATTCCTAAAGAAATTTAGGAAGGAACTCCAAATAGAATTTACGAAGAAATTCCTAGATTTCTACAGGAATTCCTTCGGAAATGCCTTCAGGAACTCCTTCCAGAATTCCTTCTGTAGTTGTTCCATCTGGAATTTCTCCTGGATTTCCTTCGAAAATAGCCCCAGGTAGTTGTCTTTTTGGAAAATGCACCAGTAATTTACTCTAAAATTCCTCCAAAAAATCCCTTGAAGATTACTCCAGGAACTTTTTCGGCAATTTCCGAAGGGATTTCTTCAAAACATCTTCTAGAAATGAATCCAGCAATTCCTTCGAAAATTCTTCCAGGAATTCCTTCGGAATTTCTCTTAGACATTAGGTCAATACTTCCACATCGAATTCTTTCACTAATTACGTTAGTAATTTTTCAGGGTTTTTCAACCCCCCTCCCCACCATGTAAGATTTTTTATTTATATGGAGCGTAAGAAAATGGCAGACCCCCCCTCCCCCATAAGTGCTTACGTAATTAGTATACGACCGCTAATTCTTTCCTAAGACCTCTTGAAATTCCTACAAGAATTCCTTCGGAAGTTATCCCAGGAATTTCTCAAAAAATTCTAGAATAAAATTCAAATAAACTCCTTAGGAATTTCTAAACGAATTTGTAAGTGTTGGTTATGTTATGTGATGAGTGATGCCGAGAAATTCATGAAAATGTTGTCTAATGTGTGAACTGTTTGTGAATGACAGGTAAAACTCGTCTTTATGTGTAGGTTTTCCCAGTACTTTAGCAACTGTAGTAGAGCAGGGCATGATTAGCCTCCTATAAGACCTATAAGACCGCATCCGACCACTCACCATAGTCCTCCAACTCAACACCAGAGGGTCAGAAGCACCTTCGTTAAGTAGCCATTAAGGGGTGGCGTAATTGGGTCGATACTATGAGACAAGGTGACTGACCTGGAAAAGGAGGTCATGGCCCTGGGATGCGGTCACTATTCCAAAGTATTTTCAAGCGGATGTTACAAAGTTACCAAAGTTGGAAGTTGAAGAGTAGAGAAGAAAGTGTGTGGAACAAGAGAAGGCGTTGAGGACAACCCCACTGTTTTTGGGTTGAAAACCCCAGCAAGAACCGCCGTCATTCCCTGGTTCCGTAGTCGGTCTAATCCGGCATTGTTTCCGCTGATAGTCGATCGACCTTCTTATTGGTCGAGTTGCAACGAAGCAAGGAGCGAGGAAGATCCCCAATCCACCCCGGCGTTGCTCGCAGCCGGGTCGTCGGCCACAGAAGGAAGTAAGGAAGAAGAGGAAGGAAAGAAATGGAGTGGTGCAGTGCTGCCAGGAAGAGGGGCTCTAAGGACAAGTTAACTAGCTTTAAGAGAGAGTGAAGACAGAAGTTGTTGTGGTATTGACGAACCCCTCGTTGTGTTTCCCGCCGTGCTATTGGTGAACCCTTTGTAGCGTTTCCGCTATGCGATCGAATGAACAGCATCGATGCATCCGCCATCATTATCGTTTTAGTTACCGGTGTGTTCAGATATGTTTTGAATAAAGTTAATGATATTAAATGCTAAACCGGACTTTTAACTATAACAAACATGGTGTCAGAAGTAATCGTATGCTTCTAAGTATTTTTGGCGTCATCGAGTGAAATCGCGAAAATAATCGGACAATTTTCTTCGATAAAAAATAATAATTCGGTAGTGTTAAGTCGCAACGGCGGCCGAAAAAAAGTGATCAGTGAATCCTCATCGACATGGATGGAGATCAATTTCGGATGTTTCTGGAACATCAAACCAGAATCTTTTCACAGCTCATGAATTCAGTAGTGCCCGCAAATAGACCAGCTGATCCAGCCACGCAACTACAGGCGAGTACATCAGGTGTTCCCATTCCTCAGCCGTCGCCACTGGAATTGGAAGGTGACATGTCAGAAAATTTTGATTTTTTCGAGCGAAGCTGGGAAAATTACTCGAAAGCTATCGGTATGGACAAGTGGCCAGCTACGGATAATGAAAGAATAGTGAGTTTTCTGTTAACCGTAATCGGCGAGCCGGCGAGGAAAAAGTTCTTCAACTTCGAGCTTACGGCGCAACAGAAAACTGATCCACAAGCAGCTCTCGCAGCGATCAAGGATAAGGTGATCGCTAAAAGGAATCTAATCATAGATCGACTTGATTTTTTCTCGGCTGGACAAACGACTGGCGAATCAATAGACGATTTTAGTGCCAGGTTAAAAGTACTTGCTAAAGTGGCCAAGCTGGGAGTTCTAGAGAAGGAACTTCTAGCTTACAAGATTGTAACAGCTAACAAGTGGCCTAAACTTCGTACAAAAATGTTGACGATTACGGACATTACACTCGAGAAAGTTATTGATTTGTGCAGAGCTGAAGAAATTGCTGCCAAAACTGCACACGAGCTTGGAATCCCAGAAGTGAATAAAGTGCCAAAAGTAAGAAGTTCGTCTAATCAGAGGCTACTACGTTGCAAATTCTGCGGTGATATACACGAGTTTGCTAAAGGTGTCTGTCCTGCCTTGGGCAAACGGTGCCACAAATGCAAGGGTAAGAACCATTTTGAGAAGGTCTGTAAGTTTTCCGAAAGATCGAAGAGTCGTAAAACAAGAAGAGTTAAAGAAGTGAAAGAAGATTACAGTGATATGGATTCTGATGGTGACTCAGCTAGTGAAGCATCGCCGGAAGCATCCGAAGAAGAGTGCGAGATCGGGAAAATTTTCGACAACTCGGGAAACGGAGGAAGCGTTGTGATAGAAGTGAACTTGAAGTTTAACGAATCGTGGAAGAAAATAAAATGTGAATTGGATACCGGGCGCGAATACGAGTCTCATTGGACATGCTACTCTGGCAAAGCTCACGAGAGTTCCGGAACCGCAAATGCTACCGTCAAAGTTCCGTCTTCAAAGTTTCAGCGGTAATACAATCAACGTACTCTTACAAGTAAAAATACCATGTCGCCGTCAAGGTAAGAAGTTTATCCTTGTACTTCAAGTGGTTGACGTAGATCATTGTCCGCTCTTGTCGGCAAAAGCGTCACTTGAACTTGTACTCGTGAAGTTTTGTAACGAGGTGACATTTGGAAAGCATAACGCAGTCAAACGGAATGCGGAATCAGAAAAGCTATTCAACATATATCGAGTTGAGGCACAAAAAATCGTCAAACATCACGAGGAGCTATTCCATGGATATGGTAAACTACAAGGAATGGTAAGTTTGGAGCTCGATCATACCGTTAAACCTTCGATACAACCACCACGTCGGGCCCCTATCGCACTTAGAGACAAGTTAAAACTTGAACTGGAATCGCTTGAGAAGGAGGGTATAATCACGAAGAAAACAAATCATACTGATTGGGTCAGCAACATAGTCATAGTTCAACGAAGCGGATCAAAGGCAGGGATCAGAATTTGTCTGGATCCAATTCATCTTAACAAGGCGCTTATGAGACCTAATCTTCAGTTCGTTACTCTGGACGAGATACTGCCGGAATTGGGCAAGGCGAAGGTTTTTTCCACAATGGATACACGAAAAGGATTTTGGCACGTAGTGTTGGACGAAAAAAGCAGCAAGTTAACCACATTCTGGACTCCGTTTGGTCGATACCGATGGACGCGTTTACCATTTGGCATTGCATCAGCTCCAGAAATCTTCCAAATTAAACTGCAGGAAGCAATTGGGGATTGGAAGATGTAGAGTACATCGCGGATGACTTGCTATTGTTCGGAGTTGGGAATTCCATCGAAGAGGCAATAGCAAACCACAATGCTTGCCTGAAAAAATTGCTTTGTCGTTTGGAACAACATAACATCAAACTCAACAAATCCAAACTGAAACTTTGTGAAAAGTCAGTTATGTTTTATGGACACTTGCTCACCGATGAAGGTCTCAAACCAGATGAGTCAAAAATCGAAGCTATTCGTAAGTATCCAACACCGCTGAATAAAAAAGAGCTTCATAGGTTCATAGGTATGGTGACATATTTGGGCCGTTTCATTCAGAACCTCACCGCCAATATGACCAGTCTACGCCAAATCATACCCGAAGCTAAACCGTGGAGTTGGACATCCGTAGAAGAAGCAAGCACGTCAAGAACTTGGTATCGGACATCACAACGCTACGTTATTACGACGTGAACCAACCAATCACCATAGAATGCGATGCTAGCAGTATTGGCCTCGGCGTGGCGGTATTCCAGGAAAATGCTGTTATAGGATATGCTTCAAGAACTTTGACATCAGCGGAGAAGAATTACGCCCAAATCGAGAAGGAGTTATTGGCCATAGTCTTCGCATGTATACGGTTCGATCAGTTGATTGTTGGTAACCCAAAAGCAACTGTGAAAACTGATCACAAGCCGCTGCTATCGATTTTCAAGAAACCACTACTGTGCGCTCCACGTCGATTGCAACATATGCTCCTGAATCTCCAACGATACAATCTTTCCCTGGAATTTGTTACCGGAAAGAATAATGTAATTGCTGATGCGTTGTCCCACTCACTCCCACACTCAGAACATGGGACAGAATTGAGTGATCGGTGTGGAGAAAAATCGAATTTTTGAACCACCCTAATATATATCTAGATAAAAGTTAAATAAAAAAAATACGCTCGAAAAACCTTATTTTCCATACCACCCTAACGATTTTAAAGTAAAATCGATTGAACAAGTGATGTAAACAACCTACGATTACGGTTCAGTGGAGTTGTCACGTTGATAAGCGTTGATATTTTTGAACATGTTATTCTACCAATCGGTATATTGAGTGAAGATGCGCTGGAAATATATAAGGAAGTTATGATAACTATAAACATTTTGTTTTTGACGAATTGGGCCGAATTTCTGGTTTTATAACACTTCTAGAACTGATGATTTTGATTTCCTCGTACATAAAGCCATTTTTTTAAATGAAGGAAAAACCTCAAATTCCCTCAAATTCCCCAATACCAAAATATGCAGAGCAATCCTTAGCCCTTCCTCTGTCTAAACCTGGGAAAAATAGATCCCCCTTTTTCCCCCATTCAAAAATTCAGGCATTTGAAAACAACGGATTTTTTCAAGAAAAACTGTGATATCTCTGCAATCCACCAATGGATTTATATGGTTATGTAACCAAAACGTGCACTTTTTTATGCTCTAAAACTTTGAAGAAGACATCACTTTGATAAAAATTAAAACTAAAAAGTTACAATCAAAATATTGATTTTCAGGGTCATCCTTACATAATTATTTAAAATTATCATAACAAATGATACAAACGACGTACAATAATGGTTGTGGAGCCACCCTATTGCAACAAACTTCAAAATAAAGCTTAAATAATAAGCATTGACTTTGCTGAAGACACTTTGATCCTAAAAAATTATCATTATGGTGAAAATAATTTTATCCTCCTAATTTCACGACATGGCCCACTGTGAATGTCAACATGGTGCTATGAAATTCTATCGGGAGAACCTACCTTACAGTCCTATGATTTGATTACATGCATTGGAAATGTTATGGAAAGTAAAATTAGATGATTTTTTACAATTCTATAAAAAATAAACACCAGAGTGTCCATCATAGGAATATTTTGCAGAATTAATATGTTGAAAATTTCTACTCCTTACACACTTAAACATCAAATTTTATTTCGGTAAAATAAAATAACGAACATGGTCGGCAAAGCTTATCTTTACCGAAAGCTCGTTGAAAATTCAAACTTAATTGACGAGAATCGGCATTTCACCTTGATTACAAATACTCGGTAATAAAATTTGCCGTAGTGACCGGTAAACTAATTTTTAACCGAATTTCGGCAAAGACTATCTGTCAAAAATTTACTAATTATTCGACATCACACGTGTCTGGAAAGAATATAGAAAGAATTTTTTTTATATTTTAATGTAAGTATTCGTAAATGAATTAAAACAATCGCTATATTAGTACATGTTTAGAACATCACTAAAAACTGCTATTAATTACATTACATTGTTTTTATTTTATTCCATATAATTCAGAAAGCTCTCGCTACGGAAAGTATTAGTTTCAACAGATGGCGGAGCTGGAGATTGTGCTGGGGGATTCCATTTTCATACAAAACCAGTTCGAGACATGATATGGAATGTGCGTGAAGATGGCTACTAATGTTCAGCGGTTACTCGATTTGTTTGTGCCTGTCCATCAACAAAAAAAAAAGATTGACCTGCGAAATTAGTTTTCCCCACGCTATGCAAAATCTAACATCGAGTGAGGTGTCGTTTACATTTGATGAAGTGTTTAACTGCACATTAATTCCAAAATTCTGTTTCTTTAGCGTAATGAAGAATTTATCTATTTTCACTATAGTCGATTTACAGCGGGTTGAAAACGTTCACGCCTATTTTCCGTGATAGCGTAATTTTCTTAGGGACAGGAAATGTCGATTAATAATGAATCGTTTAAATTGTTAAAATTGTTGTATGTAGAACAAGAATTTATTGTATAAGGATTCACAACACCGAAATGTCGATTAATTACGGATCGTTAAAATTGATAACGATGTATGATTCGATCGAAATACATTTATAATGTTATTATTTATGTGTTGCATTTGAATTTATTTACATTGAAGAACAATAAAAATAAACAAACAAACCATTCACTGATTTTCGGCATAATGTTATGCTGAGCTGTTCGGCAAAGTATTACCGAACAAATCGGTAGAGCATTTACGAACAGGTCGGTAAAATTTGACAGCTGAAAGTTTCATATAGTTTACGACCAGTCGGTAATTTGAACTTTTACCGAGATCATTACCGAGATCTCAGCTGTTGGATTCTCGGCAATTTTTTTTGCCGGCCTCGGCGAAATAAATTAAGTGTGTATAACAGGAAGAGCAAAATTTCGCTACTAGGCGGTCCACTATTGGACACTTAACCCTATTCTCTGGAAACACCTTCCAAAACTTCTTTAGAAATTTCAACGGAAAATATTCTGGTAATTCTTTTGAATATTCCTTCGAAAATTTCTTTGGGGATTCGTTCTGGAGTTCCTTAACAAATTCCTTCGGAAAATTATTAGGGTTTTGAAAATTCGCCTAGGAATTTCTTCGGAAGTTGTTTAAGATTTTTTTTAGGTTTTTCTTAGGAATTAATTTAAGAGTTCCTTCAGGAATCCCTATAGAGGTTCTTTCACAAATACCTTAAGAAATTTCTTCAGAAATTCTTTCTGAAATTCCTGTTAGCGTTGAACTAAATTTATAAATTAAAAAAAGACGTTATTAATTTTAAAAATCATGATTTTCTAAAAAGTCTCCCGATGTAAATATTCTCTATTTCTCCAGACTTTTATTCAGAAACTTCTCTACAAATTCCATCGTAAATTTCGAATAAAAGTGATCAAAGTTGGCATGATATCAGTTTTTTTTCAGAATAATTTTGGCGTCTACAATTAAATTTCAGTGAAAATATTCATTTTGGCGAGTCACGTGCCCCATCGTGCCCTAGTTTAAATCCAGTAAGAATCGCGGATACTCAATAAATGAATATTCATGCAAACGGTGCAACGGAAAGCAAGCCTTGTGTTTCCTGTGCCTCTTAGCCTCTTATTTCCTGTGTTTTATATAGATATGAAATGAAGAATTAAATTCTTCGGGTCATTTTTCTAAGTAACGAACAAGTTTGTAGGAATTGTTCATAAGAAAAGCTGTTTCACACTGCTAGCTGAGCCTTATATAGAAAAAATAATATTCGCTCATAAAGTACATAATAGTACAACATTTAAGTAGTGTAAAATAAGGATGATTACACATGCTTCGATATAACGTACAATTCGAAGTTTACCTGTATTTATGAACATAATTTTGATTCAATCATACAATTTCAAGTCTACGCTTTCATTTGAATAAGATGTTTGTGTAAAAGTAGCAAGATTTGACGAATCAATCACCGAAACAAATTTGCACCTACGAAATCCTTGCCATTATTGCATCGCCCAAGAAAGCAGCACACGAAAAGCAAACTGTTACTTACTTTTTTGGATCACCTGTTTCTCCTCTTGTTTGTGTATGACATGACAAATTAAGTACGTGAACTACTTTTTACACTTTATCACCACTTGATTATCACCACAAAAAACAAATTTATGCAATATTGGCTCTATTTTTCACTAAATAAAATCGGGACTGTTCGTTTTCTTTGACAGCGACACACTTCGGAATAGAGCGAGAGAAACACATTCTGAGCATATCAAACACACGCTAAAAAGATACCACGCACAATTCTATCTGATTTGATTTTAGCAAAACTACGAACAAAATATCTGGCTTTGGCATTTATTTTAAAAAACCCAGATCAATCCACCTAGCGTTGGTGGTGTCTTTCTCGCGCATTGAAAAAATAAGAAAAACACATAAGAGAGGTCGAAATAGCACTCTAGGAGGATAGATTTTACTTTTTCCATCAATTTATATGCATTTGCGGTCATTTAAATGCATTGCTGCAATCTTGTTTTGTTTTGTTTCGACTGCAACTTGTTGCGAGCAAATCGAATAATGCTAAGTACCAAAAAGTGTGTCTCACATTTTTGTACACACACACATACACACATACAGACATCACCTCAATTCGTCGAGCTGAGTCGATTGGTATATAACACTATGGGTCTTCGAGCCTTCTATCAAAAGTTCGGTACGAGAAAGGCAAAAAAGTATTAAAATACAAATGCTTCTATTCAGATTTATGAATTTTATCAAAAGTGATAGCCACACCGTAGTATTTTAACCCTTATGTGGCTGACAGGACCGTTTTTCTTTTACAACTTCAATACTTTTCAAGCTCATCAAAAAATTCATAACCATTTCCGTTCCTACATAGCGCATTTCAACCATAATTAATTGCCTACTTTTAGGGTATTATCTATTATTAAACTGTGAACCGTAGTGTCAGAATGGGGTGGCTCCAGCGGCTGGATAGGACAGTACTGCCCATTATCCAACATATGAAGACTCACGAGGTGGAATATATTGTCAATATACTATACTAGCAAAACCTACGAGCTTCGTTTCACCTAAAATTGATTAATTCTATATTTTTAATATTGGCAATTTATTTAAAAGGCAGTCAAGTATTCCAAAATTGCAAATTTTGATTCCATTTTTTAGATTAATTCTCGATTAAAGCAGAAATTTGTACTTAATCATCGTAAAAATGTTAATTTTTCATCATTTTGAATGGAATTTGATTCATGGAAAAGCAACTAAAATAAATATTTGGAGAAAACTCAATCTAATGTAGTCTAATCATAATAAACATTCGGTCAGAAAATGTAAATAAATTCCAACGGTTCTCTAGAGCAATATTCCAGCTAACCAAAGGTAGACGGAAATTGTTTCCACTATCGCACCCAGTAGTAACATAACCGATCAGGATGGATGACACGTGCTCTCATCTCTGCATATCTGAAGAGGGAAGTCAGGCCTGGCTCAGCTGGATTATTTTCCACCTCCTGCTCTTTATTATTTATTTATTTCGTTCGTTTTTTGTCGTTATTTGCATATATTCTCATGAAATTGGCTGGATCTCCTCTATCTGTTGATCTACGGTTTTGGCAGAAAAACCTTGTGGGGGTTTCCATCATGGTTAGGAAGGCACGTTTTTGGAAGTCAGTCGCTTGGCATCAACACTTGGCTTCTCGTTTTTATGGGATTGAATCAGTTCATGAATGGATCTGAATGTTTTGCTTCCGTAATCTGGTTTTCACTGGTTTTCACGTATCAAGTTTGAAATTCGGATAGAGAGCGGAGAACATGAATCGATTATTTTCAGCGCCTCTATTCGTCTCAAGGTGAAGGACAGCGGATGGAAATGCAGGCAGATTGTTTTCCGGCGAGCAAGAGCAAACGCAGTGAAAAATATGGTAATTTAATAAATGTGTACACAACGATGAAAAGTGTTGAAGAACATTACTATGCAAATTGCGAACAAACTTTGTATAGTAGTGGAGGGTTGTCCTTTGCGACACCATGGTTCAGTATTGGAAGTTGGCTGTCAGCCTCTACAGGCGGGCGAGACACTAAACTAACACGTCAGTCTTAACGATGTAAAGATGGTACGAAAATGTTGTTCAATGGAGTAAACGAATTTACTGTATGTCAATATATTGAACTTATTTGTATTAAAATTCCTATACCGTTCAGCTTATGTAAACATCTTCAACTCTCTTAGAAACAAGAGTTTGAGGCATAAATTGTGTTGTGTTATTTTTTGTAATTTTATCAAAGTCGTCGCGTGATCAATTCTTCAACCTGTGCACCGTTTGATTAAAGTTAAATATTTTGAGAGAAACGCGTATAAAAGGGCCCTGAAATAACACTTCCCATATAAATGATTCATCTTCAAGCGTGTTATGTTTGTCATTATCCATCCCACGTCCTATTTATCGAATTAAACTTATATAAGCCATATCTATCTATTCAATGAGTCTCTTTTATTTTTAATTTGAGTTATTTCGTAGTCTTTAAAGTTATATGGTAACCAGAAAATTGAAATATTTTAAGCATGATTATATGACTAATTCACGTTTGTATTAGCATGTCTTATTAGAAAAATGGGGTCCGTACAATAAAGTTTATAGTCCAAACGTTTCTCAATAAGCTACCAGGCAAAACGATTAGGGGAGACTGGGAAGACTTGATCCCCTTTTCTGATTTCCGATGAATCACAGCCAAAAATAAATAAACATACGCGATTTCCACACAGACTCTAAAAGAAATATAGTATTTAACTTTACTGATGTATGACAGTCCTTAAATTATTGTTGTTATTGATACGATTTTTTGGAGTGCTGTCAAAAATCGACTTTTAAAATATTCGAGGGAAATTGATCCCTCTCCAAGAACTTTTTTTGATAAAATTAGAAAGGTTCCCTCAGATTTTTTAAAATACGCGGAATTTTCGAATTGCTGTGCGTATACATGAAGGATGTTGGTTATTGAATTCGACAGCACACGCAATTTCAAAATTTGGGGAGACTTGATCCACTTTCTATGATATCTACGCAATGAATATTTTTTTCCTGCCAACCCTTCATCAAATCTGTTAAATCTACAAAAAATTAGAAGCCTGTGAACAGATTTATATTTTTTTTTTGAATTTTTTTTCTTAAGAAAATTATTTTGAACTTTTTCGCCAAATTTTTGTATGGGTGACTAATGGAGGATCAAGTGTCCCCATATTGAGGCAACAACTACCAATCCAAATATCCTAAAACTTTGATGGAATGTTCAATGCAGATCATTATATTTATATGATGATCATATTTATGACTTTGTGCTGTGAAAAAACGATAGCATTTGGTCAATGTTACGAAAAGTTGTTCAAATTTTACGTGGCCAATAAAAAAATCTTTAGGAAGGTCAGAACAAATGCTCAAATGCTCTTTCCTGACTAGCACTGATCTGGGTCTGAACACGAGAGTGTCAACCCTCGCATGGCCTCCCTGCATGCCGCTAAGTATGCATAGATAATCATGGGATCTATAAGGCGACTACACCAGTAGGATTCGACAGCAGCCACAAGAGGGCCACAACAGCAATGATTATCTCACTCAACTAAACCAAACAAATTTGATGGAGGGGCGGTGTCTGGCGGTAAGAAGGATCCTTTCGCTAGACGAAGTGGCCCTAATCGGTCACCCCAAAGGTCGCCGGGAGGAGGCGAAGGTGATGGCCGTTGTGGGCTAGATGAGGTGCCAGTCGACGTAAAAATGGACGGCCCCACTCTGACCAAGGTAATAAACACGGTGATGACCAACCACGAGGATAGCGGAGGCCAGACAATGGAGGTGATTACTGACGTTTCATATGTGATAATGTCCTTTATGAATACCCGCGAAAACTGTAAGGATCTGAAACAGGCCGTATTGACCCTCTGCGCTTTAGTCGTGGAGGCGAAGTCGGAGGGGAAGACTTTGATAGAGGCCAGTAAGAATGCGGAGCACCAGATCCAGGAGGCGGCGGAGAAAGCCACAAAGGAGGCCGAATCGGAATTTCGTCTCCTTACTGAGGAGAAGCGGCTGGCGGATAGCCAGGTTGCGGAACTTCAAAAGTGGATGACCATTAGCGGTGCAACTCCGAAGCTGAGTAAGGTCACGCAGGTGGTGGACCTCAATGTAGCTAAAAGGGTTACAGTGCCGCCTAAGAGGCGAAATGTCTTTTCGGTCTCTGAAGCGCACTGGTCTCTGACGGCAGATACGACGTCGTCCGCGTTCGTGACCTCCAGTTGCTTGCACTTGAGGTTCACTTCCGCCCCCAACGACCTCACCGAAGACCTCTTGGACCAGCTTCCTGTAGTCAGTCGCATCAGCCTGCGCTCCGAGTTTCAAAACCAAGATCATTTCACCGGTCTTGGTGCGTCTGACGCTTCGCACGTCCTGACCCAACACAGAAAGCTAGCCGCCCGCATCGATTTAAGGACTTCAGCGTACTTTGTCTTATCAGTTTAAACCAACAAGGCCTCGCCTCTGTTCTTAGCTTTCTTTGCGGGTCGAGATGCGTTCGACTTCCTCTTTGCCCTACTGACCAGCTGCCAGGGATTTTCGGTCCCTTGTGCCGGTGGCACAGGCTGGCTGGTACTCTCTTGCGTCCCGGCGTCTTGCGCCTGGTTGGTTCCTGTCGCCTTTTTGGGCCGAGAAGTCACCCCGGTCACACGTCGTTTGGCTTTGCTCTGAGCGCCTTCGCCGGATTGCTGCCTGAGCCGTTTCGGGTTAGGCGCAGTCTTTTCTTCCTTGACCGTCAGGGTGAAATCAATCGCTTCTTGGGTCATGGTTGCTCCTCCAAGGAAGGAGAAGACCTGATAAACGCATCCTGTTCTTGTCTTGCGGCTCGAATAGCCTGGCGGAGCACCCGAAGGTTCTCTTTCTGTT
This sequence comes from Armigeres subalbatus, assembly GCF_024139115.2. Taxonomy (NCBI): domain Eukaryota; kingdom Metazoa; phylum Arthropoda; class Insecta; order Diptera; family Culicidae; genus Armigeres; species Armigeres subalbatus. The sequence goes on along the minus strand of NC_085140.1, from coordinate 424,668,488 downwards.
CCTTACTGATGTGGCCCGTCGAGCGTGCTATACCCGTAACTGCTGGGTAGACTCCGGTGCTGCTAGTTGCAGCTTCCGTCACTCCGCTCTCCGCCTCTCTTGGAGGAGACCTCACCAAACCCCGCTTGGCAAAGGGGTCTACCACCTCCATGCATAACGTCAAAATACTTATTTTTTGCTTCACTCATTTTAATTAGGTCCCCTTGTGGCTTCTGTCGAATCATACTGGAGTAGTCGCTTTTAATGATCCCATGGTTAGCAGCGAGGCCATGCAAGAGTTGATACTTACGTGTTCAGAGCCAGATCAGCGCAATTCAGGAAAGGGCATCTGAGTCTACTCCCATCCAGCAGGCACAGCTTGGTGGCAGGATTGGACAGCGTGCTACAAGCAGCTATGGGAAAACTCACTCACTCACACGAACCACACCAATTTAAAATGCCAATCCATCAGCGAACACACGATTGCAAAATGAGTGCTACACAACCCAACAAACCAACAAACGATTCATACCTACTGAGTGCCCCCCAGCGGGAATAAGCGAAACCACAGATAATGCGAAAAGAAATCGAGAGATGAGAATGATTCGATGAGTAGTGAGTGCAGCAGAAAACAATGAGTTGGACTCAAAAGATTGATTTAATTTAGACTCAATGATTCGTTTTGCGGCCTAAATCTTTCTGCCGAATCCTCACTCACCACTCAATTGCGATTTCATTCGTTAGCGAACCGAATGTAAACAAATACTCGGCTAGGCATCATTTGCTATCTGTGGGAAGATTCGGTGATGAATTTTGTCTGTTTGTTTTTGGTATGATTCGTTACTAACTGAATCCGAACGGCAGACAATCGGAATTGAAAATATTGGAAGGGCTCGTGTACAGTTGCCTAATTTGCGATTGTGTGTAGAGGTAAGTGAAAAAATAGCGCTAAATGAACCAATTTTTCCCATACCTGGCTACAAGACCCGCAACGGTTTTAGGGGACGGAAGACAGCCAAATGGCTTTAGCCATTAGCCCACTAGCCGTTTCGAGTCAATGTCACCCGGCTCTATTAAGAGAGTAGAATGTCAGACTGCCAGCCCTAGATTTCACAATATTACGATATCCAAGACAAGGTCCGTTAACACGCGGCCAGAATGCCATAATCAGGATCTCGCTGGCATTGTCATCTCTAGTCTAGGATAAGATGTTAACTGCATCCATCGAACGCGGAAATCTGAGATGATTCTCATCTTAAACCGGGATGCTGCTCAGAAGAGTTCTGAGTATAAAAAATGAACAGAAATGGGAAATGGGGTTCAAGTTTGAGCCCTATGCCCAGTTTCGAACATCCAGTGCAAGGGCCTGGATGAGATAACCGAGGCCGGAGACCTGGTCGATGGACTGAGAGATCAGCGCAATGTCGAGATCCAGGAATTCGTGATTTGGTTTCGCATAGGCTATGCGGGAATGTAGGTTGCTTCATTCCAAGAATGTGGCTGAGGCCAAGAAGGTGCTGGATTAGGCAAAACTGAAAGTGGGCTGGTCGTTGTGCTCGTTGAGCACAAGCCAACCAACGCATGCCTGTTACATGTGCCTTGACTACGGTCATAAATCCTGTGACTGCAAGGGGCCTGACCGCAATAAGCTATGCCGTAGGTGTGGAGCTGAAAACCACCAAGCTCGCACCTGTTTGGCTGCACCAAGATGCTCAGGTCTGTCTGGCCTCTAGAAGCGTCCATACTGCTGCTACAACAGTCGGTTATTGCGTGCAAAGCTGATGCTGCTAAAAGAAAGTTGCGACGTGCTAGAACAGACGCTGAAAGAGTCGATAGACGCCGGGTATTCCAGTCAGCGAGCAGAGATCTGAACTACGAGATAAAATGTAGCAAGAGAGCCTGCTCTGAGCAATGACACCCCATTTAGAGCTTACTTAAACCTCCAAAGAAAAACCTCATCAGCAACTTTTTGTAATCTGATAAATTAGAAATAACAAAAAATATATCAAAATACATCGTCGGACGGCGGTCTTGGGCGTTAGAGGGTTACTAGTTGACTTCATTAAATGAAACAATAATAAGGTTCTGTTCACAAATTATGTAACGCGAATTCCATACCCTTCCTACTATACAGCGCAAAGCGTAACGTAACGGATTCTAATAATAGAAAAAAAATGTTTGTGCTTACTTTAAAACAAATTTTACTCCCCTTAAAATGTATCATCTTTTAAGTACATAAAAATATAATTATTATTACTAGAAGATGGTATGTTAAGCCAAAAATGATATTTTTCGAATGATCATTTTGACCCATTAAATCCCAAGGTGTCTCACAATCGGGTTTTGGTGTTTTTAAAGTTTCGAATAGTGATAGGCTAGATGTACCAGTTGTGGCTATAGCACCAGTTGTCGCACTAGTGCTTTATATGCCAAATGGCCAATCAAATCACCGCAGACCAAGTTCATATCGATAAAGCATATTCATATGATACCATGAAACCTTCAATCTCCTCCAAAACAAGCAAAGCATAATTGAATCATTTGTTTGAGGAACTGCTTAAGTCCATTTTACACAATTTCGAGAAAACAACAAAAAACTGTTTTTGAACTAATAGGCACCGAACCTTTCGATGGGACCCGTAATGCTGGGTAGACACCTTTAAGTGGTGTGTTACGGGGTAAGATCTACCACGGTTACATTGCCAGCTACAGGCAAATCCTGACCCAACGATTACCTTCCTCATTATCCAACTCCGTGGTACTTATGAGGGTGTCGCTAAGTCGTTAAGTTAAGGCCTCTCGTTAAGTAAGTACTACATCAACACTTCCTTCCTCTCCCTAGTTACGGTGAAGATGGGCGTGGCCAGGAGTAGTAATCCTCATGCTTTTGTTTTTTTTTTGTTTAAGAATGGAATCAAGGACCACTCCCCTTCTTGACTTCTGATAGCATTCTAGATAAGGATCTCAAAAGTAATACATGAGTATCACTAGTGTCCAATCTACGCTAATGCTAATTGGCACTGAACCTTTCGATTTCTTCGATACAGATCAATAGTTTTTGGCAAAACTCAACACCCTGGGGCACTTTCAATGCAAAACCTGTAAGCAGTACTCCATAATTGCTCTTCAAAGTGCGTGGACATATGTAGTTTCTCAAACAAACAAACAAAAAATTCATACATTCATGAACAAAAATATTTGTTTCGTATTTTTTGCCAGAATACGTATTTTTGGAAGAGGATTCAGAATATATAAAAATCTCATTTTGGCCAAAAATGTTACATATGCTGTTTCTCAAACAAACGGTTCAATTGTAAAAATTGTTTTTATTTAATTTTTGACGTCCTTTGCGACAACTGGTGCACTAGTGGTCCCTATTTGGCCAATCCCATAAGAAACCAATGGGTTTTGCCAAATAAGGAACCAAAATTAAGAATAGTGCCACAACTGGTGCATGCGTTCCTATTATGGTTTAATCAATTTTGATGATTATAACAAATTTTATTGTAGTTTTCACAGCTGTTCTAAGGAGCAGGAAGTAAAACCTTTCGCTTGATATATAAAGTCGGCCCACATGCCTTTTACTTATTTTTAAAAAAATAGTTGTTCTTTTGTATGGCGACAATTGGTACACCCACCCTATTCGATTGAAATAGAACGAATTTCACCGAAAAATTGAGATTCTATGGTGCCGTTCCGAAAAATGTACAGGTACAGGGAAATTTTCGAAATCGAATTTTTATTTTTGATGCCAAATGTCTTAGAAATAGGCACCAACATTTCAAAAGGGCGTAACTGCTTTTGTAAACAAAAGCTTCTCACGTCGCTGGTAGGTTAATTTGCGCCCACCCACGCAATCCAACGCCACTGATGGAAGCATCGAATCCTCTTCTTTAATTTAATGGTGTTGGATTGCGTGGGTGAGCACAAATAAGCCCACCAGAGACGTGAGAAGCTCTCGTTTACAAAAGTAGTTTCGCCCTTTTGAAATGTTGGTGCCGAAATGTATGAAATGTCGAGATGTGGTGTTATCTCCTTAACAAATTTTTTGAAAGACATTTGGCATAAAAAAAAAATTCGATCTTGAAAAAAATTCTATCCCCAAAGTCATTTTTTTGACTACGTTCCTTAATGCACCAAAATGGTCTTGTACATAACCTTTCAGATTTTTAAACATTTCGATTTTTCTAATATACTTAGTAAAATTTTACCGAAGTATCTTCAACTACCAGAACAAATCTATAATACTTTTTTTTTTATTCTCTTGAAAAATTCGTAGCACAAATGCCAAACGCAGCAGAAACAATACCCAAGTTGCGTGTTTGTGCTTTTATTGCCACCGAAAATCGTTTATTTCGAGTGCACAATTTTCCAATTTTATGCATGGTCGGATAGTTATTCTGGAATCTAGCTGTATGGCGGGCCAGCTTAGCCAGAGGAACAGAAGTCCTCCCGGTAGGGTGAATTGTTGGGGTACCTACATTATATTGCACCAGCAACGGCAGCAGAGGCTTTCAAGTGGCCATTGCCGACTGGACATGTTCAACTTTCTGCCGATGTCCGTCCATGTGTGCTCGTTGCGAGCGGCTAACCGTTTTCGTTGTCGTTGGTTCAACTCTGGAAGTCCGGTATAGTCAGTTCGTATAGTCAAGTGAATTGGTACCAGAGAAAATTTACCGACTAAAGTTTCCTGCTGCGAAATTAGCCGTAAAGTTGATGCTCGGGCTGTTTGCGGAAATGAGGGGAAAACTATTTATTCCAGCTCTTGCCATATGCACGTGATCCTGCGTTGTACACTATGGGAGGCAATGCTACTGACTAAATGCGAACACTTTCAGCCGTGGGTACATTTTATGGAATGACGCAGCAGATAAAGCAGGATTTCAACTGTGTCTGCAGTCAAGTTCCGCCAAGCTCAGTTGTTCGATACATCTCGAGTCCCAGCCAACGGTGTACATTTTTCTCGATGTTTGGTAGTTTTTTCGGAGCACGTTGCTTAATCAGAGAACGTATATTGTCTACCATTTGATTGAGTGATTGATAATCAAAAACATAAAAATAGTCTTAGAATTTAAAAGAGTACAGCTATCATTACTTTACCAATTTGTATTGTACATTCAAACTATTATTATTATTGTCTTTATTAGCGAGACTTTCGGCCATTGGCCGGCTCATCTCGTGAGAAGCATTCAAACTAACGTGATAAATTATTATTCTCCTTAAAACAATGCTTTAGATATGACCTTAAACAGAATTTGAAATTATTTACCCGGCCTCACTAAGAAAATCCTTCAAGGAAAGGAAGATGTTTTGTTGCATGCAGTTCAGGTTTTGGTTCCTATGTGACTGTTGTAACAAAACTACCATCGTATTTTCTAGACGATACTCGTAGGTTGCAAGCACGCCCAAGTTGAATGCACTATAAATTTAGCAAAATATGGTGCTCACACTTTGCAATGTGTGCAATCCAATTTAGAAAGCACTCCCCTGAGGGTTGTTTTCCTTTTACTTATGACGACGATTCAGCATCCCCACATTCCCCGTCGATCATGCATCGTTTTTATTATAACAGCTCGGGACGTTTCTTCGGTTGCAAGGGTGGATTCCACCTCCTCACCTGCCTATAGTAGCGACGTTAAATAACAATGACTGTAACAATTACTTTGGTGTAACTCTAGAAATATGTTTTGAGCGCTTCTTTCACTTATTTAGGGTATGCTTTTCCAAGGAAATCATATTGTTGACGCCTTCAACTATGTTTTCTAAATTTATAATTTAAAATCAAAAACTTCTGCAATTTGATTTTTGTCTAGCATTCGCCCGATGTTAGACCACAATTACGCACTTTTTTCATTATTTGCATTCAATTTTGAAAATAGTTGGGGGCTCTTTGGAAAGTCAACCCTAAATAAGTAATAAAATCGACTGATATAATCAAATAAGATATAATTTTCAATGGAATAGGATAATTAAAACAAAAATAGTATTCAGGAGTACTAATTTGGGCACTCGCTAGCGTTGTTTTCTCCTGAGCCTCTTCCTATCATGTACTTCATCTTCGACGTGTTGATGACTAGACCGATTCGCTAAGCTTTCTTCTTCAGTCTGATGTTGATGTAGGCTTCCTCTGGCTTCCCAACGTTTTTCTTATTGGCGTTGCATCCCCCACTGGGACATTAACGCCTCGCAGCTTAGTGTTCCACGGTTATGAAATTTCTAAGCCAAGCTACCATATTTGGAATCGTACATCATTAGGCTAACACGATGCCCAGATAAGTTGAGAAAATTTCCAACACGAAAATTTCCTAGACCGGACCGGACCGAACTCAGCCACCTTCAGCATGGTCTTGCAGTGTAGCACGGCTGTGGTCTTGCTGTGTAGCAAGGCTAAAAAAGGTCCCAACGCTACGTAGGGTAAGACGGTATAATGCGCCCCCCTGGCCGAAACACCCCACTTTGATTTCTAGAAAACTATAACTAATTAAGGCCATTAAGGGTCAAAATCAGTTGGAACCTATAAATATTTGTAAAACCATCATCCTATGTGAATATGGGATTATTTTTGTATTACGTAATAAAAATAAAAGAAAAATACAAAAAGTTACAGTTTTGATATATCTTTCAATGTTTGTTTGCTCAACATTCTAGAGCGATGCTTGCATACTGTCCGCAAAACTTGGATTAGAACACTCAGTTGGGCAACCAAATAACTTTTCTCAGTGGTTAATTTGATATAAAATTGCTTCTATCTTCAAAAATGTAACGTTTTTCAAAAATATGTTTCACTGGTCAAAACGCCCCAGTGTATGTAGGACAATATGCCCTTACCAACTGGACACAAGCGCGGCGAGCATGCAGCAGTTGCTTCCAAATTATATATTTTTTTTTTCTTCCTAAACAATGGAGGGGGAATCTGCTCAACAGACATCCTGGGTTGACCAGGAAGTGCTGGGTTAGGGGCCACCTCCAATGAGGGAGGCAGGGCTGCATCCCCGACCAGCGTTTCCATTGCCGCCAAGCCCATCGTCCCTTCGGTACAACCAGAAAGTAATGCTTCAAAGAGGGGCCAGTGCATGACGCACCCTCGAGGTTAGCTGCGTGTCCTTGCAGCATCGAACATCGTGACTCGCTTTTTTAGAAGAACACCATGGTATCGTGCCAGCGCATTGCCGGCTTTCCAGGTGGCCTTACCACGCCCTATGTCCTCGGAAGGTGGGCAGGGTCGACTTCGCGCCTGCTTCCCTCTGCACGACTGGTATCAAGAATGATGATGCCGCGTGCACCCCAAATTGACCTTTCTGCGATAGGGCCTATTCGCCAGCACACAGAGGACTTGCCGACGCGAGGCATACGCCTGCCCCAGCCTTGACGAAGACCCTTTCCGTCCTCGGGCTCGGAACCCGCCCGGTTGACCGACGCCGCGAAAGCGACGATACCATGTTGTTCTTCGCGCGGCCACTTGTTCGATAAAAGGATCGAGTTCGACCACAGAGCATGACCACCGGTATGACCCATGAAGCCGACTCCGATCCCTTGGACCACCTCTTATTTGCGCCTGAACTAGCCATCCTTGAGTCCACGCGCCACCTTCTGTGTAGCTCCGAGACGATTTGGGCGATAGCCGATAAAACGGCGTTCCAGCCAACTTCGTCTTTACACATCCTCCGAACTAGGTTGTCCGGGGTAGTGTCCAGACCACATGTGGCAAGCATGTGGTCACGCATTGCGCGAAAACGTGAGCACACGAACAACACGTGTTCCGCCGTTTCCTCTAAACCTGCGCACACCAAACACTCGGGCGAAGCCGAGCAAGCCAGCTGCTTTACCTGCACTTTGATTTTGCAGCACGCTTAAACGCTGGGCACATCGAGCCCCCCATGGGGTGCTTGCTGTTCACAGCTTTGCTGGAACAAATCAAACAATTGGGAGGGTTCGTGCAGCATTGTGCCTTATGTCCCTCCAATCCGCAGCGTTGGCAGAGATTGCTTCTGTCAGGGCCTTTGCAGTCCCATTGCTTGTGCCCCGGTTCCAGGCACTTGAAGCAAACTTCGGGTTGCTCGTATATGCGCACAGTGCATACCGACCATCCCACCTTGACGCTCCCTAACTTGACTACCTTGGAGGCATCCGCTCAGATAGCCGAACCAATGCAACCTGTGTCCCTGCCGGACCTTTCCGTAGCCGAACGGCTGCGGTGGGCGTCTACACTTCACACTGTCGCCACAGTGCCGTGACGAGCTCTTCGACTTCGGTGATCTCGTCCAGGTCTTTAACCCTTAGATTCACCTCCGTCGTGAGTGCCCTCACCTTGACCGTCTCGCCTAGGACCTCCTCCGCCAACTTCTTGTAGGCGGCGCCCTTTTGCGAGACGCCCCGCTTCAGCTCGAGTATCATCTCGCCCATCCGGGTACATCTTATTCGACGTACGTCGGCGCCGAGTTCACCGAGCTTGACGTCACTCCTCATCGCCTTCAAAACATCCGAGTACTTAGCCTCGTCCGCCGTAATGACTAGGGCATCGCCCCTGGAGCGATTGGCGCCTACCCTAGACTTCTTGCTACCCTCATTCGCCTGGGCCTTCTTTTCGGCCCTTGACGTCTTCGGTTTCCTCTTGTTCTTGACCAGGGTCCAGGAGGCGTCATTCCCCTCTATTTCCCTGGTCTGGTGCGGCTGAGAACTTTCAGCCTGCCGTAACCCCTTACCACCGTCTTGCCTGGAGTGGACGGACCTTTCCAGGTCCTTCCTCCCCGGTTTTGGAGGTACCTGACCGGGGTTCAGCTTCCCAGCCCCACTACCCTTGTTCGGGGTAGTAACCCTCCGCGTTTTGGAGCGGTCCCCAGGAGCTCATCCCTGGAGACTGTCTCCCCGTTTTTGTGTCTGCTCCGTTGGAGTAGTCACCCCCGACGTACCCGCAAATACTTGAGCCTCAGTCTGGGTAGACTTTGGCACCACCGTCTTAGCTGGCACGCCTTCGGTCGACTCGACTTTGCCCGAGTCCGCGAATCCTTGGGCCTCGGTCTGGGTAGACCTCGACTCCACCGATTTCACGGGTTTACACTTGGCCGTCCCGACCGCCCTCTCCAGCTTGGCGTCCAGCATCGACTTTCGAAGTTTCTGCAAGCTCCTCTTGAGGTCCTTGCTGATATTATGCTTCGATGACGCAAAGTCGATGATGGCGTCCAGCTGTTCCGTCGCCACCTCGAAGGCCGAAAGCCCATCGCGTTTGCGGTTCATCGCCTTCACAAGCCATGGGCCGTCAATAACCCCTTCCGGCGTTTTTATAGCCGAGAGGAAGGTTGAGTGACCCACGCTGGCGCTGCGCACTGAGCTGCCGACTATTGCCTCTGGCCTCCTAGGCGGAGACCTGAACAACCCACCTCTTGCGAAGGGGTTGTCGCCTACACTACTACCACTAATTGAAGAATTGACTTGGTTTTCCATTTTGGTCCCACGAGTTGCTCGGGAAAAAAGGTCCAACACGCCAGAGCCCAGCATGACGCGGTAAGGGACAATTACTGTGGAGGGTGCCCAGGTACCCCACAGGCTCCGTTAAAGGCCTAGCTTATTATTTCACCCCCCTGGCCATGCATCCCCTCGGCACGGGTCGCTTGACGCCTTGGGATTAGGGGTTAGGGACGATGGTCCCGGTCTAACTCGCAGTGGCCATGGGGAGGGGTCGTCAAGCCCTTGGACAAAGTCCCTGCTGCCCCCGCTTCCAAATTATATGGAAACTATTGAAATGTTATTCAAACCTACTTAAATGGACTTATGTTAGTTTTTTAATGTCAAACACATAAGGATTTGTAACCTTTTTAATATGGGATTGATAAAATACTAATGAAACGTCTCTGGTTAAGGTGGGCGTATTGCCCAGGCACTTGTTGAAATCCATTTTTCATGACTTTTTAAAAAAGCTTTATTACGTGTTCTCTGAAATATTTTTATACGACTACTCACAGGTAATACATTTGCGACTTTTTGGACTTTCAAATAACACAAAGTTTGTATAAATTGCATTGAAAAATAAAAAGTTATCAAGGTATTGCCTTAGGGGGGGGCATATTATACCGTTTTACCCTACCACAATATCAATGTTGAACGGACTTCGTGAAAATTGTCTCACTCGTGTCCATCCCTGCCCTTCGCATTACCCCATCCAAAGCGATGTTGAAGAGCAGGTACGAAAGATTGTCAGCTTGCAGTAATCCTTACCCGTTTCAAAGGAACTCGAAAACGTTCCATCGTCGCTTCGACCAACCGTGTCAGTTTATCTGGAAATCCGTACTCGTGCTGCTTGGAGGAGCTTGTCTCGATCGATTGAATCAAAAGTGACTTTGAAGTCGTTGAATAGATGTTGTTTTCGCGGCGTTTCAGCAACATCGAACGTACGGTGAGCACCTAATCCGTGGTAGAGCGCCCATGAATACCGCTTGGTGATGTCTCACGAATTTTCTTGCAACTGGTGCTAGCCGACGGCTTAAAATCTGGCACAGCATGTAATTGCGCGATATTTGCTACAATCCAGCTTATATTCCTTTTATAGATAAACATATCGATCCTGACAATCCCGATGCGTTCATATCCCCTAGAATCAAAATTAATGGACACGTTCGTTACATCCCGTTCATTACGCAAATTCACCAACTGCTGACAGCGTAGGTTTTTATTGACTACATTATTGCTTCTGGTGATGATATTTTTATTCTACGTGTTCAACATTTATCCATATCTCCTATAATTGGTTTGCTGCCAGGACGAGGGGACAGGTTGCATGTACCGTCAATGACAACTTGAAGCACACGGCTAAGCACGAGTTTGATTAATGATTGATAGCCATTGGGGAAAAAAACACGATTGACGAGGGCGGTGTCAGAGCTGGAATCGTGTTGTTTACAGACGCAAAACAAGTAGTTCTTTTTTTGTTGGGGAAACAGAACGCAGAGCTGGTAATAAAACAAAGACGCTATGGCAAACGAGTATCGAGTTTTCCCTTTTAACCGATACCTACCACAAGCTGTAAATGTCACCATGGAGAAGCGACAAGTTGTAGCTAGGCCCGGTTCGGGCCAAGTCACTCGCCAACTGCTGCTGGTGGTGCAGTTGTGGGTTGTGGGTGTTTGGTGGTGTTTCGAGTTTGTTTACACTTGAAAACAGTCCGATGTGCGCATGTGTACGGGAAGGCGTGGATCGTGTGCGAAAAGGATAATGGATGAACTTTTCATGAGTTCCTAGGTACAGGGTGCTTCCAACTAAAAATTATTTTTGTGTGTGAAGATAAAGTGGAAATTTCAAACTAGATGAGCTCGGTAGTCTAGTGGCTATCGCTTCTGCCTTATAAGCAGGAGGTCGTGAATTCAATTCCCGGCTCATCCCTTTCCTACATTGTATTTCTATCATAGTTTTTTTTTTGTGTTTCACGTTCTACCAAAACGATTCCTACTGTTATAACCTTCCGCACCTACAATTCCAAAAACCTCCCGTGGCTCCTAGGAGAGTTCGTAGAGTTCTCTGCATCTTTCTTAAGTAGGTGTCCGACTAACCATCATCCTTCCCCTTCCTCAGCATTCGCAAGGACGTAGCCAGGCAGATCTGGACTGAGGTGGACCACTCTTTATGAGCTTGAGCTTGAGCTTGGTTGACTGCTCGTAGTTGCTACTCCATTATGACTAGATCAGCTGTTCTTGCACAGGGAACCAACAGTTGTTTGCTTGGGACTAGCACACATCTTCAATGTACAAGTACTGGTGATCTCATTTGTTAGGTCCATACTGGCGCTTGCCACGTCAGAATGCAAGTCAATGTAGGGAAGGGGGAGGAAATGATGATGAAATCACTCGCCCACTGCAAGCCGAATATACCTCTGCACTTGTCACTAGTTCATGCGGAATTTGTTGGAATTTTTGGGTTAGGTTCGAGAGGCAAAGGTCCGTCTTGGTGATAGCTGCCAATGTGATAGATAGGAGAAAGCAACTGATGGAATTTCTAATTGGATGTAGGAAACGAGCTCTAGAGTTCATTTCCAATTCTAGCAGATTACTGTTAGAATATTCAAGTTTCAGGTATAAGAATAGTAATGGAAACGGTATGGAAGACCATTTCTAGTTCTAGCGATTGCTGGAACATGAGAAATATAGAGAAAGACACAAAGTAGGAGAATGGAAGGGACCTGGGATTGAACCCACGACCTCCTGCGTATGAGGCAGAAGCAGTAGCCATATGACTACCAAGCCCGCTTTGGACTGAGGTGGACCACTCTTATATGAAAAAAATCAAAATAATTTTATCAAATTTATTTTTACAAAATTGTGCGAATTGCTCAAAGCTAATGCTAGATAAAGTGGAAATTTCAAACTGCCTTTGCCTTTCTCGTACAATAAATTTGTACCGAAACCCGACTAGAGTCGTTTGTAGTTACATGCTTTTTCGTAACAGATCCTGTTCTAAATTGTGTCCCGTTAGTAGATAAAATATCTGAAAGTTATAACCAGTGTTGGGAAATGTACAGTAAAACACTGTAATTATGCGAATGTTTACATTTTATCCGGTCAAATTTCACGCACCGCACAAACCGAAACAATTTTCGAAAAAAATGTACGCCTCATTGTGACATTTTTTTTCGCTGATGAGGCAAACTGTTTGTTTGCTGCTGCTGCGTGAGAGTCGAGCCGTCGGTGCAGTCAGCATTTGCATGAGATTTCTTGATTCGGTTCGTGCGCAGCTCAAACAGAACAGAATCGAGTTTAATTGCCTGTAGCGCAAAGCCTAGAAAGAATGCTAGCCGTTGGTACTAATTCATCAGTTCTAGCCTGCGGCTGCCGTGGTTTTGTTTTTCTTTGACTGGTTGACCCTGGTTATAACAAAACAAAATAATGAAACATATACTGTTATAAATTTAATAAAATATTGACACGAATGCACTATGGGGAATTCTCATACAAATGGGTGACCAAAAATATTTTTTTAATGGAAAATGTTTCTATGCAACATATATTATGCGAAGGAATATTTAAGAACTCTTTTTTAACTCTTTAAAGGCCATCGTTAACCCTTCAAAAAATGTCACAGGCGAAAAAAAAATTTCCAATTTTTTTGGCTTTTTTTTTGTTTGTTTCCAATACAGCTTGCATAAAATAGCAAACAACCATATTTCTAGTAATAATGTTATTCATTTTCTAATCATTACGAGGTATAGAGAATAAAAACCACAATTTTCAAGAAAACTTTGATTGCAGCGTTCTCGTAAAAGCGCAAATATGCGCAAGCAAATCACTCACTAAAAGGTGGTACTAGGGTTATATTTCAATCCTCAATTTACAGAAGAGGAGACAATTGAGGACATTAGGTTTGCGGGACCATTTTATAGCGAAGAATTATGATAGTTAAAGTTTTTCTTCTACATCTTTTTGATGTTAACCTTTGCGTGCAAAATAAACTAAACCATCAAAAAGCTTAAGTTTTCAGCTTTGAAATGGTATATACAATTTTATATTTGGAGAAAAATTGACTTCATAACATACAAATTAAAGTAAGGAACGATTTTTTAATTTTATCAGCTTTTATCACTTCGCAAGCCCATATCTTTTGACATAATAAACATAGCGCTTCAATATTTTCCGTTTCTCTTATCTAGGGTATATACTTTTATAAAATATATAAATTAGACAAATAGGAGATAGTATTTTTTTCGATTAATGGCACCCCTTTCCCCATAGTGGAATGGCAGTTATGAAATTGTATCAACAGTATTATAAATGATTGACGTTCAATTAATTGCATATTATTCGGCAACTCGGCCGTGCGAAAACCATTTTTTTGTTAAATATCTTGGCTGTTTCGAAATGGACAAAAGATATTTTAGTTACTAGATAAAGATTGTCGCTTCGGTTCCCTTTGTTTTGCTGTCCGGAACATGTTGGGTACCAAGCTGTCAAATCGTATGGATTTTCCTTCTTTGACATTTAGCTCCCCCATCCTCGCCAGCAAAAGATGTTCCGGACAGCGACGACAGCGACAATCTTTATCTAGTAACTAAAATATCTTTTAAATGGACGAATTGATTGACGTTGTTATAGCTTTGATATAATTTTGTTTCGTCGTCCTGGTCGGAGAGTGGTTCTGAAACATTGTCCTTTTCGTATATTATGAGAAAAATTTATTAATAAACCGTAAAAATCGCGTGGGTGTGCTTATTTTTAAGCGGCGCGGTCCCTTATCTGTTACACTACTTTGTTCTGAAAGAACTGCTGGAAATATTTAAAGTTTTTGGCAGGTAACTTGAAGTCTAAGCATCTGTGCAAGTAACCCCACATGTGGGATAACTTGCAACAATCATGTTTTTCGTTCCTCCGCATCAATCAAATCGCTATTAAAATTAAATTTTTATTGAATTTAGACGCATAACGCATTCTACGCGTCCCCATTAGGATATGGGATGGGGTACTTCTCTTTTTCGACTGCTTCATTTGTAATGACGTTGAAAGTAAAAGTGTTGCAAATAACCCCATTTGACAATACGTTAGCTTACACAAATTCAAGAACAAATTATTTATTATGCTTTTATTACTAACTTTCTTCTGACGTGTAGATCGCAATGAACTATTTATTATTCATGTGATGGTTATCGTTGTCTGTCGACTGGTTGTGATTATAGATAGTGGAATATATAGATGAGCGAAGATAAATCCTCTGTCTCCAAACAAACTGTCAAACGTGTCTCCAAACGAGCATGACGTCACTATTTCAATGGAAACGTTAAGGGCTGTGACGTCATATGCGCGTGTGCACGGGCAAAAAAATCAACTCAGCCATGCTTTCGCTCATCTATAGATTCTACTATCTATAGTTGTGATTGTCTATTACAGCGGTTCTCAACATGGGGTACATGTACCCCTGGTGGTACCTTCGCTAGCCATAGGGGGTACCGAGGACAAAAATGCGTAATGGCGGACGTATTACAATTAAAACGTTTGTTTGAGAAACTGCATATGTAACATTTTTGGCCAAATTGAGAATTTTATATATTCTGAATTCTCGTCCAAAAATATACATGTTTAAGAAAAAAATACGAGAGAAAAATTTGTTCTGGAAAGTAATTTTTTTTTCGTTTGTTCGAGAAACTACGTGCACGTATTTAAAAAAAATTGATCTGTATTATCGAAATCGAAAAATTCGGTGAAAATTTGTTTAAAACCAGTTTTTTGTTGTTTTCTCGAAATTGGGTAAAATGAATATAGGCAGTTTATCAAACAAATGATTTAATTCTAATCGAAACTCATTAATAAAGTTTTATTAATTGTGTGTTTTTAATTTCAAAACTTTGTCTTGTACATAATATGCAAGGCGATCAGTAAACTAAAGCTTCCACAACCAGCACTATGTATGAAGGGCTGCGGAACAAAAGATCAAACTGACAAAACGTCGAATGAACAAATTAAAAAAAAAAACTTCAATGCAATCTTCCTGATCGAAACAAAATGATGAATAATATGTTAAGAATATGCTTCTGAACTAAAATTTAAGATCTAAAGGCATGAAGGTTTTTTTTTTCAAACAAAGCTCGGTTGCTTCGTTGCAAGAGGATTAGAAGCATACTTCTACGCTTCTCAGAAGTCTTCATCCAAGCAGTTCCTTTAAGGGCTCGGATGACTCCTTTCAAAAGGCCTGTAAGCCTGCTTTCAAAAGACTCGGAACCCAAGTAACAATTGGTAGCCACAAACAGACATCATTGTCGAACTAAGGTTTAATAAAAGTATTCGTAGCTGAATAATGCATAGTATTGAATAAGATGTTGAGCAAACAATGCTGACATTAGTAACCATCTACTGTTCCACTTTCAACTATATATTTGAAAAATACGTTTTCAAAAGTTGCCGAAACATTTCTTTCTATTTCGAAACTCATATTGAACAATTAGCTCAATACAATAAACTTAAACTTGCAAAGTTTCTCCTATTCATCATGATTCATATGTTTAAATAATTTGTGTTTGAACCATTGAACAAACGCTTGAAAACTCTACTACAATCTAAACACAACACATGCTTATTTAGAAGTCTAATAATTGACGTTATCAGTAAACAACATCGCTTCTGTAGATGAATCTGCATGTAGATGAACTGCATGTAGGTTTCTTATAAAACAAACTTTATCAACAAATATACAATAGCAAACTATCATACCAGAACTATAATAGTTTGCTTTCCGGTGTGACATTTTACACTAGCTATAACATCATGGAATTCCTGTTCAGCTTTTGTACGATTGTTGTTAACTTTGAAGGATAATGACCAACAATCCCATTACAGCTATTTAACCAGTATTATTCAACAGCGTGAGATTTATATTTCTAATTCAGCTTAGTACTATCCAAGGTGACAAATATAGCCGATAGTAGTCAAGAGGGCTAGGAATTCAAAGGTCGTGGCATCGATACTGGTAAACTGTTTCCAATTTGTTTTTTTTTATCTCAGCTCCAATGTTTAACAACGCCTGAATTAGCGTTGCAACGTAATGAAATAAAAGGATTTGAAAACACAAACTGAACCAATCGTAATCAATAAGCAATAATATAAACCTCACGTTTATGAAAGCAATGCCTTTGTCAAAAAACCAATTCGCTTATCAAAGTGGAAAATCTACGATCTCGGCACTACATACGGTAGTTCAAAAAATCGAAAAAACACTTAATGCAAAAGAAATTGCTCTTGTAGCATTTCTTGATATTGAGGGCGCATTCGATAACGCTTCTTATTCGTCTATAGGGTCAGCAATGTTGAGGAGAAAATTCGACCCATGCATTGTTACCTGGGTACATGCTATGCTAGCTAATCGGAAAATCTCCTCTGAGCTTAGCGGTTCATACATCACTGTTAAAGCAACAAGGGGTGTCCGCAAGGCGGAGTGCTTTCTCCTTTGTTGTGGTCACTGGTGGTGGATGAGCTTCTAGACAGCTTAGAGAGAAGAGGCTTCGAAGTGGTTGGATATGCTGATGACGTTGTCATTATTGTTTGAGGCAAATTCGAAAGTGTTATCGTGGAAAGAATGCAATCTGCCCTAAATCACACTTTTCCTGGTGTCAAAAGTATCAACTAGGCATAAATCCTACAAAAACTTCCATTATCCCTTTCACCAAACGGAGAAAGGTACAACTGAAACCCCTTTTCTTGAATCAAACACAATTAGTTTATTCAAGTGAAGTAAAATATCTAGGTGTCATACTCGACGCAAAGCTTAATTGGAACTCTCATCTCCAATCAGTTGTGCAGAAAGGTCTCAATACACTTTGGGTTTGTTCAAAAACCCTTGGTAAAAGATGGGGCCTAAAACCAAGTATGATCATGTGGATATATAAAACCATTGTCCGTCCCAGGACAACTTACGCTTCCCTTGTCTGGTGGCCTAAAACTAATGAGGCTGCTGCAAGGGCTAAGCTCAACAAAATCCAACGCACCGCTTGCATAGCCATCACTGGTGCAGTTCGTAGTACACCCACTTTGGCCCTAGACGCAATGCTTCACCTGCCCCGGTTAGATCAATTCATAAAGCTGGAAGCGGAAAAAAGTGCTCTAAGGTTAAAGAGAACAAAAACACTGCTGTCGGGAGACCTTACGGGTCACCTCAGCATATTAAATGAATTTGCCATAAATCCCGCAATAGGAATTTGTAGTGACTGGATGGAAACGGTAGTCAATTATGACTTACCTTACGATGTGTTCATTCCTTCCCGCCAGGAGTGGGAAGGAGGTGGACCCAGCGTTCCAACAGGCTCTATAAATTTCTTCACAGATGGTTCGAAAATGAATAATCTGACAGGATCCGGAATCTATGGCCCTACAACAAAAATTTCTGTCCACTTAGGACAGTGGCCCACAGTATTTCAGGCGGAAATATATGCAATATTAGAATGCGTGTTATTATGCCTGAGGAGAAAGTATAGATTTGCAAAAATATGTATTTTCTCTGACAGCCAAGCGGCACTTAAGTCGCTTAATAACTACACTTGTAACTCAAAGCTAGTGTGGGAATGCATTCTGGCTTTGAAAAACTTATCCATACGCAATCGAGTCTACCTATATTGGATCCCAGGACATACGGGTCTAGAGGGAAACGAGATTGCTGATGAGCTAGCCAGGAATGGATCTAATGAAAGGTTCATTGGCCCTGAGCCCTTCTGCGGGATCTCAGACTGCTCTGTAAAATGGAACTGAACAAATATATGGTCAGTCAAATCACATCAAACTGGAATGCACTTCCCCATACGAGCCAATCCAAAAGGCTCGTAACGATTAACCCCAAGAAAACCCAACAACTATTAGGTCTCAACAAAGGGATCTCAACATCTACACCGGTCTAATAACTGGACACTGCCCTGCAGATACCATCTACAAAAGATCGGAGCAATCCAAACCTCAAATTGCCGCTTCTGTGACGAGGAGAGAGAAACATCAGAACACATCCTCTGCTATTGCAGTGCACTCACCCAACGTAGGTTCAAAGTTCTCAGCAAGCCCTTTTAGGGCCTGCTGACATATGGATCTTATCCCCCAAGGACGTGGTTGGCTTCATAAAGCTAGTCTCGCCAGAATGGGGGAGTCACATACTGTAACTCAGGATCTCTATTCATCAATAATAGATGGTCTTGAGTTCAGTCGATACCAAGGTATCTCAGTGACAAACATGTTACTGAGATAACTTGCGTATTTCACAGTAAAAGGGTATATCACAATAGTCCTAAAATCTGGACGCAGTGATCTTCACCCGACAAACGAGGAAACGAGGAGGAAACCTCACGTTGTTGAATAATACTGGTTGAATAGCTGTAATGGAATTGTTGATCATTACGCTTCAAAGTTGACAGCAATCGTACAAAAGCTTTACAGGATGTTATACAACTATGTTTACATAGTTGTATAACATTATGGAACTCTTGTAAAGCTTTTGTACGATTGCTGTCAACTTTGAAGCGTAATGACCAACAATTCCATTACAGCTATTCAACCAGTATTATTCAACAACGTGAGGTTTATATTCCTTATTCAGCTTGGTACTATCCAAGGTGTCAAATATAGCTGATGGTAAACAAGAGGGCTGGGGATTCAAAGGTCGTTGGATCGATACCGATATCCTGTTCATAATTTATTTTTCATCGTATCTCCAGTATGTTGAACAATGCCTTAATAAGTGTAGCAATGTTGTGAAATAAAAGTATTTAGAAACGCATAATTAAAAAAAGCCTAATCAGTAAGTCGCTGACAAGTTGAATTAACATTATACCTGGTTTTTGAACAAAGTTGATTAATAAATATTGTTATCTACTGTTTATTTAAAGTTGAAGAGAGGTTTCTAGTTGTTGTTGAATAAATACTCCATTTTTGGGCGAACAATGCTGGAACAAATGTTATCATGTATGATAGTATAATTTTTAATCAACGCTGGCTGAACAAATCTGACCATACTGATGTTTATTCAACTGGCAATTGTTACTTGGGAAGCCTCCTTTCAAGAGGCCTGGAAGCCTCGTTTCAAAAGGCTTGGAGGCTCTTTTTAAGAAAGTCGGAAGTCTTCTTTCAAAAAGCTCAGAAGGCCCCTTTCAAGAGGGTCGGAAAGTTCTTTTCAAAAGGCTCGGAGAGCTCATTTCAAGAGGCTTGGAAGCCTTATTTCAAGAGGCTTGGAATCCTTTTTTCAAGAGGCTCGGAAGTCTGCTTTCAAAAGGCTTGGAAGCCTCCTTTCAACAGACTCGGAAGCCTGCTATCAAGAGACCCGGAAGACTCCTTACAAGAGACCCGGAAGCCTCGTTTCAAGAGGCCCGGAGGCCTACTTCAAGAAGCTCGGAAGCCTCTTTTAAAAATAATCGGAAGCCTTCTTTCAAAAAGCTCGGACGGTTCCTTTCAAGAGGCTCGGAAGACGCCTTTCAAGAGGCTCGGAAGGCTTCTGCCAAGAGGCTTGTAAGCTTGTAAGAGGCTCGTAAGTCGTAAATCTCCTTTTAAGAGGCTCGGAAGCCTCCTACCAACTAGTTCGAAAGCCTCGCTTCAAGGAGCTCGGATTTCTTCTTTCAAGAGGCTTGGAATATTTTTTTTTTCATGAGTCTCAGAAACGTCCTTTCTAGATGCAAAGGAAACCTTCGTTCAAGTGACTCGACTGCTAGAACATTTGAAAGATCTTCGTCCGTAACGGTAGAGATGCTTTTTCGCCATCTTGAAGGTTGCCTCCCATAGGCTACCAAAGTTCGGAGCTTTCGGCGGGTTTAGGTGTCCACTTTGCTGGTTATTAACATTCGGTACAGCTGATGCAGCTCATTTGTCGCCCTGGTGATTTTTTTCGTTGTCCGAGTGTAGATAATTGGGGCTCCTTCTCCGAGCTACAAACCGTCGTAGAGCAGATTTGAAAGCCGGTGTGGAAAGATCGCCAACTAACTCCAGGTGAACCGCCTTCATCGTGAAGCACACCAACAAGCAGATGTAGACCTTGGTTGACGCAGCTCTTTTGTGGATAGCCTTAAGGTGCAGAGGTCCGGCGTAATCTACGCCAGTAACGTCGAATAGTCTGCTTACGGTAACCATCTGGGCTGGAAGCTGCCCAATCTGCTGACGTGCAGGAACAGGATGGGGTCGGGAGCATTGGAAATCTCTGACTTCTATTCCTCTAGATAGGAAGGCCCTCGGATTCTCAATTCCAGAAACGTGACACCACCGTGATCCATGGGCTACCGTTTGAACTTCAGACACATGGTTAACTATAATGGTTTTCCAGAACTACGCCATTGTAGGGTCACCACTGAGTCGGACCATAAGCAGGATTCGTCGATGTTCATCTGGAGACTTCTACAATCCGGTCGTACAGTTGAGATGCAATTACGGCGACGCATAGTTCGAGTCTGGGTATGGAAAGTCTTTTCAGTGGTGCAACACGGAAGTCCCTCTCCCTAGACGTTTTCACTCTTGGCATATATAATTGCGGCATTTTCAGCCTCGGAAGCATCCACAAAAGAATGCAACTGAATCGAAGATTTTGGTCGATCGCTATGGTTGGCTTGTAAGTTAAAACTGAAATGGTCATACTGGTTACTGGTTACCACATGATCCCAAGTGTTGCCATAATCTTCCTTCAATTTCGTGTTCTTAACAAACCTGCGTTCTAGCTGTGGGCTGCGGATAGAGTCAAAACGATTCTCAGAAAATCTCCAAAGCTGTCAAAAAGTATCCATCGCATCGAGAGAGTTTATGATCATTCTGAGCGCAGCCGAGAGAATAAACGTGTAAACCAACTCTTACTAATTATAGTTCATTTCTAACAAAACTCAATTATTTGGTGTCATTTCAAACCTATCGGGGAATTGTAATAAGTGAAGAGAATGATTTAATTTTACGATCAGGACAATAATTTATGCAATGCAGTAAACCGACGAAATCATTGCAATTAATTTTTTAAGATAAACATGATGATAATTTAATGTGAGAAAATCGTAGCCTATATTTGAATACTGAGAGGAAATTTGAGGTTTCAAGCAAAATATCTTGAAAATTAGAAACGATCGAGCCCGCTGCTCACAGCGTTCTAGTAACTCAAAACTTGGGCAGCTCGACAATGTACCTGCCATCGTGGGTAACGCTAGGTTCAAACAACTATTCACATGCCTTTTCTACCATCGACAAGGCGGAACGAGCCCCGAGCTCCTCTATTTTTCAGAATCGCTCCATTCCTTCATCCAATGAGAACAGGGAAGTGGTGATGATTTTGCAACAGACAGATTACTGATTCGCAAGAAAAGGATTGGTACCGCCTGCTACACCTTAGCCAAATAAGCTGTCGACCAAATCCGGAAGGTTTTCGGAAAGCTTAATTCGAGCTGCTGTTGGGAAGCGGTCGAAAAAGTATTGGGTTCCAATTACCAACCGATTTTACTTGGGCGGACTGAAATCGGGATCAGCAAGAAATATATCGTTCGGAAACTGCCCTTCATCAAATGGTATGTCCTTCCGCAAGGAGACTTGATATCATCCGCTTCAACACCAAAAAGGATACATCTTTTGAGAACTTTTCTTTGCGAGAAAGGATAACTGAATCAGTAGCATGATCAGGTGTATCACCGATTCTATGAACAAGCACGCCGAAAGCCATTTTAGCCAGCGGCGTGAATCAGCGTGGCATTTTTTTAATATCAGGGTGGCCAGTGAGTCGGGAAATCGGGAAATGTGGGAAATATGCGGGAATTGCGAGAAAAAGTCGGGAATTTCTTGAAATTCTACAAAAAATCGGGAAAAAAATCACAAAGTGTTCATATCATTAATTTATGAATAATTATTCTAATGTAAAACATAAAAAAAACAAAATTTATTATTCTAAATTCATAGGCTTTTCTGCGTAATTCTTCTTCTTCTTATTGGCATTACATCTCCACACTGGGACAGAGCCGCCTCGCAGATTAGTGTTCATTATGCACTTCCACAGTTATTAACTGGGAGGTTTCTAAGCCAGGTTACCATTTTTGTATTCGTATTATCATGAGGCTAGCACGATGATACTTTTATGCCCAGGGAAGTCGAGACAATTTCCAATCCGAAAATTGCCTAGACCGGCACCGAGAATCGAACCCAGCCACCCTCAGCATGGTCTTGCTTTGTAGCCGCGCGTCTTACCGCACGGCTAAGGAGGGCCCCACTACAGGAGAGCTTTTCTACGTAATGTGTGAAACTATTTGAGGAAATGTCTGCAAAATATTGGCAGATGCCAAAATGTTTATCCGCTCAACGGATTCTTCAATTTATTTGTGGTTAACTCTAGACCAACATTTAAGAAGGGTGTAACAGCCAACATTTATTTTTCCTGGTTTCTTGTCTACATACATAGAAAAAGAACTGAAAAGAATAAATTTGGGTTGTTACATCTTTTTCAAATGTTTGTCTAGAGCTATCGATTTTTAAAATAGTTAGATCAATGATTCGACTGTCATTTTGAATCTGCATCCATTTTCCAGCAGTTGTTCTAGATTCATTTTTTATAACAGTTGAGTTTCAAAAGCTTAAAACTGTTATATCGCTCAGTTCTATGTTCTGCGGATTTGAACCACGAATGAATCATGAGATTCAAATATTTTTCAATTGTTTTGGTGTATGGATGCGTCATTTTATTGACGGATCAATCCACTTTGAAATTTTCGGCGCTATTTCTAGCAGCAACATTTTTTTCCAACATGAAAAGAACACTGCTGAGGAAACCAGTGAGTTTGTTTTATTTTACGTGTGTTCGAAGGTTTGCAATAATTCTTAGAAGATTAGATTCTTAGATTCTTAGTAAACGTCAAAAAGTAGGAGGTTGCAAATTTCATATCAATTTGTCCATTTCGAAACATTTGCTGGCATATTCGCAGCCAAGATATTAAACAAAAAAATAATTTACGTCAATTAAAAGCACCTCTAGAATAAAGTATGATAATTAACGTTTTTATCGAAATTTGA
Source organism: Armigeres subalbatus (assembly GCF_024139115.2). Lineage (NCBI taxonomy): Eukaryota > Metazoa > Arthropoda > Insecta > Diptera > Culicidae > Armigeres > Armigeres subalbatus. Next base: position 424,645,056 of record NC_085140.1, on the reverse strand, counting down.
ATATAAATTTTTATTTGGAATCTTCAAAATTTTATCGGGATTTTTTCAAAAAATATCGGGAAAAAGTCGGGAAATATGCGGGAATTTTAAAATGTAAGCTAAGTGGTCACCCTGTAATATGCTGGTAAAAAAATAGTTTTTTTCTCGGGATATTTTCAAGGCATTAACATTAAAGCCTCGAACGCAATGGAGTGGAACGACGGTGGTAACAGCAGGATTTTACAGAAGATTTATGTCAAATCCTGCCGTTAGAGCTAAATAAGTAGTAATTCAAATCGTCAACATCGCCGGAAGAAACTGTTGAACTTTCCCAGAAAATTTTCCACGAGAGCTACTTTGAAGTTTGGGGAATTCTTCGGAATTTCCAAGGGAAGCTCTTTGGAATTCTCGAGAAAAAGTGTTTGGAATTTCCGCGGAAAATTCTTCGGAATTTACTTGAGAAGTCTTTAAGAATTTTCACGGGAAATTGTTCCAAATTTTTGCAGGAAACTGTCCGGAATATTCACGGAAAATTCCTGTTGAGTTTGTATTTAATATTCTTCGAAGTTTACACTGGAAATACTTCGAAATGGAAGCAGAAGGTTCATGGAAAACTCTCTTGAATATTCATGAGAAATTCTCCGGAATTTCCAAAATTCTTCAGAGTTTCCGCGGCAAATTGTTATAAATGTGGATTTCAATAATTTTCACGAAAAGTCTTCATCAGGCCGTTACAAATGTTTAATTAACATTATGTCCTATTGGTCTCCGGAAGGTCAAGGAGGGAGGGGATAATAAAAAATAATTATTAAAATGAAAAAAAAAATCAAAAAACTCCTCGGATTTGTTAAAGACTGTTTTGAAAATTCTTAAAATTATATGAATTTTATTTTGTTGCCTCCTTAAAATATTATTTTTAGGCAAAAAAAATCTGAGGGGGTGGGAGACATAATTGTTTTTTAAATATTTGTATCGGCCTAATTTTTAAATTTTCACGGAAAACTGTTCGCCATTCCAACGAGAAATTATTCGGAATTTTAAAGATTTTACGGGAAATTCTTTGTACTGGCCATAACAAATTCTTCGGAAATTCTGTGGGAAATTATTAAAAAAGGGTTGTTTGGCGGAAAATCATACGGCGGAAAACCATTTGGCCGATAACACGTTAGGCCGTAAATCATTTATCCGTTCCGTATTGAATTTGACTGAATTCATTTTTCGAAAATTTTATTTGGCCAAAGCAACATACGTCATCAGGCCGTTTGCTCGAAATGTTCGTTTGAAAGAAAAGGTCATTTGGCAGAAAATGTCAAGGCTTCTGCCAAACGACCATTGCAGTCAAATAACCTTTTCGGCCAAAGCACCAGAGATGTTCTACACAGTTGACAAAAATTCTGCTCTTTTATTTTTCACAATTTTTAACAATCAAGCCACTTGGGCGAATCTTCTTCTTCTATCTTCTTCTTCTTCTTCTTCTATATACATAAAAATGAATTTCTGTCTGTCTGAACCTTATAGACTCCGAAACTACTGAACCGATCGGCGTGAAAATTTGTATGCAGAGGTTTTTGGGGCCGGGGAAGGTTCTTAACATGGTTCGAGACCCCTCCCTCCTTTGGAAAGGGGGGCTCCCATACAAATGAAACTGAAATTTCTGCATAACTCAAGAACTAAGCAGAGAATAAATCAATTTTAGGCGAAACAAAGTTCGTCGGGTCTGCTAGTACATACATAAAAAGAAATTTCTGTCTGTCTGACCCTTATAGACTCGAAAACTACTGAACCGATCAACGTAAAAATTTGTATGCAGAGATTTTCGGGGCAGGGGAAGGTTCTTACGATGATTCGAGACCCCTCCCCTCTTTGAAAAGGGAGGCTCCCATACAGCTGAAGCAGAAATATCTCCATAACTCGATATCTAATTAAGCAAATGGAACCAAATTTGGTATATGATGCTTTTTGAAGACAAGGAAAACTTGTTTCTTGATTGTACGATAGTGTCAATCGATTCTAGGTAAAAATAGCTTTCTTTTGATATAGAGATCTCACTCCGGAGTCTTTTACAAGCTTTTTGAAATTGTGTTACATACTGGAGAGGGGAAATTCGCGCAAATTCAGGACGTTTTTCATTCGCTCAATTTTACTACTTAATCATTTGTTCATAAATGCTTACATGAACTCTGTCACTTCTAGTATACCTAAATATACTACTCCTACTGATCTAGGTTCATTTACTGCCAATGAGATGGTAATTTCGACTGATCTCATATTACGCTTTTACCATATTACGCTTTTGCACTAGTTCAAACCATAATTGGATACCCTACTCAATTTTCAATTTTGAAAAATTACTTTAAACTATATTTAAACATGCATCGAAGTTTATATTATTGATCGACATCAAAAACTTTTGCAAGATGGACTTGGGCGTTAGAGGGTAAATGAAAGCAGTTTTCTCTAATGCGCTTTCCAAAGTTTATATGGAAACTTCTTTATTGAGGTGAGATTTGAATTTATCCATATTTTATTAATTTAGTTTTTCAATAAATCAATTATTTTACTGCTATGAAATCATCGATTCCAATATTTTTTTGTTGTACGGTGATCCACATGTGCCTTTGTTAGGAACTTACAGTGCAGTGTCTTAGGTGTTTATTACTATGATTTCAATAAACATGGAGACACTTCGATCAATCTCGCTTTCTGATTTATGAAGCTCTTTAGAAAGATTTAAAAGAAATCAACTGTCATAATCCACAACATGTTGGGCGAGCCCTCTAACTATTGATATTATTTTGTCCATCTATGTATTCTAGGACACCCTGATATGATTAAACTATTAAGGGGTAAAATTGCATTTTCTTAATCACACTATAATCGGAATTAACCGAAAACAAAAAGGGCTAGTGACAAATCCTTTTTTAAAACCTCAGTCCTGCTTCGTTTTGGAAACCATACATCCCCTACCTTCCCAAAAACTTATTGGGTAACACCCATCCGGAAGAGTCGCTCATCCACTCACATTCAGCACTCACTCGGTGGTTCATTTCCGGCATTATCCTTCGTGACACGAGAGTAAGCAGGACATACGTTCCCCGAGGACGAGAACGACGGCGAAGCCAGTCACAGTTGAGACACCATCCGAACCGGCCGCGAAAAAAGGAATCTCCCGTCAAATGTGCTGAACGACCCTTACCGTCATCGATGGACATTTAAACGATAGACACCTTGCCTGATTGAAATTAGTGGCGCAACGTCAGAAACAGGATAACGACGGCGGAGGGGTCGCATACAAACAAATGCGCGTGGCGTGCTCGGGAATATGTAATGAGAAGTGGAAAATGATGTTGACGGTTGACCGTTGCTGCCGTAGTCGCTATCGTCGTAGTCGTTCGTCTGGCCTGCGGGAAGTGGAACACATATTGCATGGATAGCTGATTGGGAACCCGGGCCCATATAGCATATAATTGACGAATACGGATCTATTATAGTACTGTGTCAAGTGCTCGCTACTAGTGGAGGATTAACCGGTGGTTTGCTCTTCATAGCCAAAATAGAACGCAACATATTGGAAATTTGTCACATCGAACCGTGTAATGAGTGTTTCCAAAACAATATGTTCGATTCGATGAGCGGGTGTCACGGTCCACGGTGGTTTGGTGGATTCCATTATATAATGCCGTTATCCTTGGTCGGCGAGAGTGTAACATTGATGGGTGTCTGTGTGCGATTGTGACTAGGGAGGTGTGGTGGCAACCGATGAACTCGGTACGTGACTTCGCAGTAACTGGAACGGCTCACAAACCCCTTGGAACCGAATAGAACAACAGATATGTGAGTGAACCGAAAGGATCTAGCTTTGGTCTTTGGAGTACGACGAGCAGGATTGTTCGGCTGAGTGTTGTGACGACCGTCACTGACGACGCTAGTAGGATAAAGGAAGTAGCCTTCCAAAGTGTGACATCAAACCGTAGATAGGAAAAAAAGTGTCTGTGTGTGCCTGGAATTTTTGATGTGGAATTAAAAATAGACCAAGTCTAGCATTGTGACGTGTGTTATGTTATCTGTGGATGCGGAACATGAATACGAGTGGGAGTAGCGTAGTGGAAGTCTCTTGATTGGATTTCAAATCAAAAGTGCAAGACACGAGCCTGCTTCGGAGGTGATGACGACTATTAGGAATCCCTCGATAGGAAGAACGTAATAACTCTGCGTGACTTCTGCTTTGAAAGGGTGGGAAGTGTTTTGTAACTTTATCCCTAGGAGCGTGGGAAGCACATCGGGTGTGAAGCATAATAGCAATCGATAAAACCAACTGACGGCAAACTTTGCGTGGTCGCGGCATCGGTCTACTGAAGCGCGTGTGAGTTTGTATGTGCGTATGTGTATCTCGAATCGGATCGAGTATATTATGATGGTACAGCAATTTCCAATAAAAACACAAGAAAAGACGTCAACAACCCATCGATCCGGGATTGAATATCATGCTCACAGAGCATCATCAACAAGAACAGCCGAAACAAGAAGGAGGTGCCGCATCCACAGTTACGCTTCGGAAGGTTCTTCTCAAGCACAGTCGAAAACTCACAAGGAATCGATTTTGTTCATCCCAAGATAATTTGGGTGCTTCAGAATATCGCAAGGATCGACGGGTGCATGGACTGCAGTTGCCGTTGCATCCACTACAGCTAGTTGGTTGGTTTGCGTTGATTTTGTTCGGTTACTCGACGTTTGGCTTGCTTATACCGGCCTTGAATCCCTCGGTGCAGGGACCACTGAACTATCTACTTGCAGCGCTCTATCTGTTACATTTGGTTTCTCATCTGGCAGCCCTGTTGCTCGATCCAGCCGACGTAGAGCTTCGTCGCAAAAGCACTCGGACTGTAGTTCCCGAGTTTGACCGCAGTAAGCATTCGCATGTGATTGAGAACGGACGTTGCCATCTGTGCAACATCAAAACCACAAGCCAACGAACAAAACACTGTAGTGTCTGCAACAAGTGCGTCGGGACGTTTGATCACCATTGCAAATGGTTAAATCACTGTGTCGGCGGTCGAAACTATGCGGCATTCCTTATGTGCGTGGTGAGTGCTGTCATTGCAGCGTTGGTCATTCTGGCCGCAGCTGTCGTGGAAATTATCCTTTATCATGTCCAACCCGATTGGCTCAACCTGGCTTGGTTTGGTTTGGCGAACAACGTTTCTACTACCGGTCCGGTGATTGTGAGCTCTGCTACTGATCAGACTGATACCGATTTGAATAACGATACTCTTGCTAACACTCCGCTACCAACATTATTGGACAACATCACTAGTTCGGCGCAGGATTTGTTACTGAATCAGACTTTTTTCAACGATACGATAGCGGACAACGCTACTGAGTCAGTTGAATTAACAACCGATAAACCTCTCGAGTCTACCGGGATTAGTATCAACAACACCATATTCCTGGTATTCATCGGATTCTTGGGGATTTTGGCTGCGATAGCAGCTGGTCTTCTCATACATCTTTGCTTTTTCCACATCTACATCTCGTTCCTTGGTCTCACAACCTACGAATATATTCGCAACAATCGTCAGAATGTGATGACCAATTTGCCAACAATCGCTCAGAATGCCAGGCATCTTGCAAACGGCCCTTCGACTACCACATCCACCATAGGCACAACTTCAAAACTGAGCACGCTGACCAATTGTACCAAAACGAATCACCTTCCCGAGGTTTACATTTGTTCTTCAATTAATTCCTCGGTCCTACCGGTTTCGGGCACCCTCAACGACTTGAACCGTCAACGACCTCGCACATTGCATTGCTGTGATAATTCAAAAGAATGTACCAACAACATCACCTCGGCTGGTTTGCGGAACCTGGATGCAGTCTCACTATCAACGGCTGCAACCAGTGCATCAACCGTGACCCACCAGAAGGCGGCATTCTACATGTGTTCAATGTTAGAAGAGCGAAATGTGGCCGCAGTCAAAGGTCATCCCCGTGAAAAATGCGAATCACGAACGTTTCATTGCTGCTCTCAATTTCGCCAGACGGTTAACGGCGATGACTTCGAAACAACAACCACGGCGGAATCGTACGTTCACTTTAGTGAACAGTGTACGTTTTGTAGCTTTAAGGTTAAGCCTTCGGCTGGAAATACTTTGGATAAGAGCGAGCAGATAACCGCAGGACTACAGGAAAAACGATGTTGCGTCAAATCCCTTACAAAGCACCACCGATGGAAAAGGAAATGGAATTGTTGTTCTAACGTTCCGGACAGTCCGGATGTTCCGGGGGACCCCTTAAGGTCGATTTCTGCTGCAGTCCAGCAACATGGAACCGCACCTTCATTCCCGGAGATTACTAACGTCGTTGAACATAATCATTTGCAACAGCAACAACCAAATCAACTGAATCCCTATGAACTGACAAATAATGAAAATCGTGCCAATAACAATAGGAATAATAACTGTGTTAGCAACAATAACTGTAGCACTAGTACCGGTAGTAGTAACAATAGCCGAAATGGATTCTTTGATAACAATAATCTACTGTCGTCGGTAGGCGAGCACAACGCGATCAACAACAACTACACTAGCATTAGCTCTTCGAGTAATGGAAATAACAATCGCATTCTGAACGATGCCAACGGAAACGATGTAACCCTAATGCCCACCAGTGTATCTCCAGTGCCGAAGCGCCCACGGGCTAGACTTGTACGCCCATGGCCGGTAGTTCGTCTGCGGCATATGATTAGAATGATTGATCGGTACCGCCGGCCTCGTTGTCGGCCTGGTATAAACCAAGCATCTAACACCGTCAGCTCTAATTGCGTTAAACAGAATCAGGTCCGACCGATCTTATCGACCGAATGTGCCGCTGTGGTAGCGGCAGGTATAACCGCCTGTGGGCCAGGATCGCCATCCGTCCAGTATCATCATGGCTCGTCCATTCTGCCAACGTCCACCATCCGGACCGAAGTTCCACCGACGATGCCCGCTCTACCGCCACCGACAAGGCGCAAGCTCAAAAATACCACCGACGACCTGCAAGAGCTGGCCGACACTCTCATCTTTGTTCAGCAGCAACAACTACAACAGCAACAGCAGTTGCAGCAGCAACAACAACAACCAACAACGATTCGAATACCGGTCCATCCACCAACGTCGGCATCCTACCGGAGAAACCGACGCAAAAATATAATACGTAATCGCAGTCCTACGCTGTCACCGATCCACGAATCTGGCCTGTCGAACCCAGCCTCGCCGCAGCCCTGTAGGCACTCGTGCTCCGCCAGCATATCGTCCCTGACGTCTCCGGTTGCAGCGGCAGCCAGCATGTGCGCCGGTGGAATTGGTACTGCCAGTGTTTCGTCCTCTGTAGATAGAACATCCTAGAAGATTTCGTGTGTACGTGTTTTCGCTGTTTTCAAATACAATTTTCGGGGCACGCATACGAGCGTGCCCAGCTCAGTCCGGCTGGACTTCTTATCGAGACTAGAACAACTATAAAACGCTCTCTATTTCTTCGCAGACAACTCTTTACTCCTTATGAATCCATATATCACAGACAAATGTTGAAATAATTGAATTGTTACTGTACAATATTGTAGCTAAGCAAATAAATAAACCAAATGTGAGATCAGTATTTGTGAAACAACGAAATTTAAATTTCTAAAGAAAAAAAATACAAAAAGGCAAACATTAGTGCGAAGGGAAGATAATTTTTAGAGAAACGTTTTTTTCGGTGGAAGATTTCCCATTTAGTAAAAGAAAAATCAAGTTGGCGAAGAAAACAAACGATATCTAAATTAGTGTTAATCAAAGCGAAAGTGATTTGTCAAGAACACACACACATAGTCGGCGCAATGAGCCGGGATTTGTAACCTTAGTACTTGGAAGCATACATTGGTGCAGCACCCAAAAGTGGATGATTATTATATATTTGTTTTATAAACGCAGTGTAGGAGACAGAAGAAAGTTTTAAAGAAAGGCAACATATATAGAAATAAATATTTGTTTCTAGGATGAGTAAAAATTCCACCCTTGGTTGTTGTGAGTGTAATTATTTTTTGAGAAATTGTCATATGTCCTACGATTGTTAATTTGGAATGGAACTACGATTGTTTCTAAGGCGGTCTGCACTCGACCCACAAATGTGAATCATGTAAAGACTTTCAGAAATACCAAAATCCAACAGGGGATACAACTGGTAATGTGAAAACGAACGATGGGCATGTAGTCTTTCACATCTTATAGATTAAGGATTTTTCTCGAAAATTTTCATTTGATTTGTTTTTTATTGTTTTTCTTCAGAAATATTTTCATCGTACATGTAAATATTGTCTCTAAACCATTGTAGGAGATTGCGACTGGTAGAATTAATAGTTTGACGTTGGCTTTCTCAGTCTAATTTGTTGTCTTATGTCGGCAATGAGAGTCGGCCGACAGCTAATCGCTTAAAAAGGTCCAATATACGGGACCGAAACGTCGGGCTATGCCAAACTAACCGTTTTAATTAAATTAGACTGAGAAAGCCAACGTCAAATTATTGTCTAAATATTTTTCCAAAGCTTATGGCTCATGAACTCTTATTTTGCCTGAGCTACGAAAAAATAAACATCAACTTTGACAACAAAAGAAACGGATCGTCGAAAAAAATTGATATTACAACATACAGACTGAGAAAAGTCATTATTATCATTAAACGAGTAGTAAAGTCAGTGGGTATTTTTTCATTATTATCAATCATACTAATTTTCATTCCAACGTTGTCTTCCTAACTCAATTGATTCAAAAACTGTGGGATGAGTGTAGGTATAGGTTTTTAAAGACTACGATCTACGAGTGTTTAATAAGGGTGCAGCAGCTGTCGTGTAATAATATTAGAGTAATTTATCTTTTTATCTTGAGTAATTATCTTGAAAGGGTGGGCTGTGGTACAAGGACTCCATGGTGTGCTTAGAATAGTGTTATGGGCAGAGTATCAGTGTAACAGCACTGCCCTATGATAAGGTGGTTTATTTATTTATAGAAGATAGATTGTAATCGTCTATCGATTGTGAGATATTAGATATGCCTTTTTTGTATTAAGGCTAGTTGATCAACTCTGTGGGTTTACGAGGATTTTATCAAAAGTTTATTTTATAGGGGAATCTATAGTAAAGTTAACAGACGTTTCGCATTTCGCGGGACAGACTCGCATTTTCACTATTTGTCCCGCACTGAAGAATGTCTTATGAAACGTCCCGCTTTTTCTTATTTGAAGATACAAAAAAAAATCAGAAACAAAATAATTAGCTGTCATTTTGAAACTATTCTTACGAAGTTCAATCAAAGGTAATTGCCTATTTCCGGGGATTAAACCACCCGACTTGGACGTTAATTTACAATGTTATGAAAACTCATATGTGAATATGTACGTTATGTGGAAGATATTGATTAGGAAAATGTATTGGAGGTAACCACTTTCCCTTCGATGGGACTCGAACCCATGACCCAACAGTACGCTAGACTGGTGCTTTAACCAACTAAGCTACGAAGGACCTCCGTCGGCCTTCGCAACCTAGCGGCTACTGAACGAGCTCGAGATTCCCAAATTGGACGCATAGTCAAATCACTCGCAATCCATTTCTCAAGCCAATACTTCCACATGTGTATTGTACACATCCACATTAGAGGAGCGTGAGTATTTAGAATGTCTGGCGGCTATACATTCTTCATCAGCAACGGTACTGACCAAGTGAGGTTGTGTAAGCTATTTGCCAGTCGGTCGTCAAGCTCAGACCCGACCGCATTGCGTAGGCAAGAGCACGCAACTCAAGTTCAGTTCAATCAAAGGTAATTGCCTATTTCCGGGGATTAAACCACCCGACTTGGACGTTAATTTACAATGTTATGAAAACTCATATGTGAATATGTACGTTATGTGGAAGATATTGATTAGGAAAATGTATTGAGGTAACCACTTTTCCTTCGATGGGACTCGAACCCATGACCCAACAGTACGCTAGACTGGTGCTTTAACCAACTAAGCTACGAAGGACCTCCGTCGGCCTTCGCAACCTAGCGGCTACTGAACGAGCTCGAGATTCCCAAATTGGACGCATAGTCAAATCACTCGCAATCCATTTCTCAAGCCAATACTTCCACATGTGTATTGTACACATTAGAGGAGCGTGAGTATTTAGAATGTCTGGCGGCTATACACATTCTTCATCAGCAACGGTACTGACCAAGTGAGGTTGTGTAAGCTATTTGCCAGTCGGTCGTCAAGCTCAGACCCGACCGCATTGCGTAGGCAAGAGCACGCAACTCAAGTTCAGTTCAATCAAAGGTAATTGCCTATTTCCGGGATTAAACCACCCGACTTGGACGTTAATTTACAATGTTATGAAAACTCATATGTGAATATGTACGTTATGTGGAAGATATTGATTAGGAAAATGTATTGGAGGTAACCACTTTCCCTTCGATGGGACTCGAACCCATGACCCAACAGTACGCTAGACTGGTGCTTTAACCAACTAAGCTACGAAGGACCTCCGTCGGCCTTCGCAACCTAGCGGCTACTGAACGAGCTCGAGATTCCCAAATTGGACGCATAGTCAAATCACTCGCAATCCATTTCTCAAGCCAATACTTCCACATGTGTATTGTACACATCCACATTAGAGGAGCGTGAGTATTTAGAATGTCTGGCGGCTATACACATTCTTCATCAGCAACGGTACTGACCAAGTGAGGTTGTAAGCTATTTGCCAGTCGGTCGTCAAGCTCAGACCTGACCGCATTGCGTAGGCAAGAGCACGCAACTCAAGTTCAGTTCAATCAAAGGTAATTGCCTATTTCCGGGATTAAACCACCCGACTTGGACGTTAATTTACAATGTTATGAAAACTCATATGTGAATATGTACGTTATGTGGAAGATATTGATTAGGAAAATGTATTGAGGTAACCACTTTCCTTCGATGGGACTCGAACCCATGACCCAACAGTACGCTAGACTGGTGCTTTAACCAACTAAGCTACGAAGGACCTCCGTCGGCCTTCGCAACCTAGCGGCTACTGAACGAGCTCGAGATTCCCAAATTGGACGCATAGTCAAATCACTCGCAATCCATTTCTCAAGCCAATACTTCCACATGTGTATTGTACACATCCACATTAGAGGAGCGTGAGTATTTAGAATGTCTGGCGGCTATACACATTCTTCATCAGCAACGGTACTGACCAAGTGAGGTTGTGTAAGCTATTTGCCAGTCGGTCGTCAAGCTCAGACCCGACCGCATTGCGTAGGCAAGAGCACGCAACTCAAGTTCAGTTCAATCAAAGGTAATTGCCTATTTCCGGGGATTAAACCACCCGACTTGGACGTTAATTTTTACAATGTTAAGACAACTCATATGTGAATATATACGTTATGTGGAAGATATTGATTTGGAAAATGTAACCACTTTTCCTTCGATGGGACTCGAACCCATGACCCAACAGTACGCTAGACTGGTGCTTTAACCAACTAAGCTACGAAGGACCTCCGTCGGCCTTCGCAACCTAGCGGCTACTGAACGAGCTCGAGATTCCCAAATTGGACGCATAGTCAAATCACTCGCAATCCATTTCTCAAGCCAATACTTCCACATGTGTATTGTACACATCCACATTAGAGGAGCGTGAGTATTTAGAATGTCTGGCGGCTATACACATTCTTCATCAGCAACGGTACTGTTGGGTCATGGGTTCGAGTCCCATCGAAGGGAAAGTGGTTACCTCCAATACATTTTCCTAATCAATATCTTCCACATAACGTACATATTCACATATGAGTTTTCATAACATTGTAAATTAACGTCCAAGTCGGGTGGTTTAATCCCCGGAAATAGGCAATTACCTTTGATTGAACTGAACTTGAGTTGCGTGCTCTTGCCTACGCAATGCGGTCGGGTCTGAGCTTGACGACCGACTGGCAAATAGCTTACACAACCTCACTTGGTCAGTACCGTTGCTGATGAAGAATGTGTATAGCCGCCAGACATTCTAAATACTCACGCTCCTCTAATGTGGATGTGTACAATACACATGTGGAAGTATTGGATTGAGAAATGGATTGCGAGTGATTTGACTATGCGTCCAATTTGGGAATCTCGAGCTCGTTCAGTAGCCGCTAGAATGCGAAGGCCGACGGAGGTCCTTCGTAGCTTAGTTGTTTAAAGCACCAGTTCAGCCTGTTGGGTCATGGGTTCGAGTCCCATCGAAGGGAAAGTGGTTACCTCCAATACATTTTCCTAATCAATATCTTCCACATAACGTACATATTCACATATGAGTTTTCATAACATTGTAAATTAACGTCCAAGTCGGGTGGTTTAATCCCGGAAATAGGCAATTACCTTTGATTGAACTGAACTTGAGTTGCGTGCTCTTGCCTACGCAATGCGGTCGGGTCTGAGCTTGACGACCGACTGGCAAATAGCTTACACAACCTCACTTGGTCAGTACCGTTGCTGATGAAGAATGTATAGCCGCCAGACATTCTAAATACTCACGCTCCTCTAATGTGGATGTGTACAATACACATGTGGAAGTATTGGCTTGAGAAATGGATTGCGAGTGATTTGACTATGCGTCCAATTTGGGAATCTCGAGCTCGTTCAGTAGTTGCTAGGTTGCGAAGGCCGACGGAGGTCCTTCGTAGCTTAGTTGGTTAAAGCACCAGTCTAGCGTACTGTTGGGTCATGGGTTCGAGTCCCATCGAAGGGAAAGTGGTTACCTCCAATACATTTTCCTAATCAATATCTTCCACATAACGTACATATTCACATATGAGTTTTCATAACATTGTAAATTAACGTCCAAGTCGGGTGGTTTAATCCCCGGAAATAGGCAATTACCTTTGATTGAACTGAACTTGAGTTGCGTGCTCTTGCCTACGCAATGCGGTCGGGTCTGAGCTTGACGACCGACTGGCAAATAGCTTACACAACCTCACTTGGTCAGTACCGTTGCTGATGAAGAATGTATAGCCGCCAGACATTCTAAATACTCACGCTCCTCTAATGTGGATGTGTACAATACACATGTGGAAGTATTGGCTTGAGAAATGGATTGCGAGTGATTTGACTATGCGTCCAATTTGGGAATCTCGAGCTCGTTCAGTAGCCGCTAGGTTGCGAAGGCCGACGGAGGTCCTTCGTAGCTTAGTTGGTTAAAGCACCAGTCTAGCGTACTGTTGGGTCATGGGTTCGAGTCCCATCGAAGGGAAAGTGGTTCACTCAACTACATTTTACTCATCAATATCTTCCACATAACGTACATATTCACATATGAGTTTTCATAACATTGTAAATTAACGTCCAAGTCGGGTGGTTTAATCCCGGAAATAGGCAATTACCTTTGATTGAACTGAACTTGAGTTGCGTGCTCTTGCCTACGCAATGCGGTCGGGTCTGAGCTTGACGACCGACTGGCAAATAGCTTACACAACCTCACTTGGTCAGTACCGTTGCTGATGAAGAATGTGTATAGCCGCCAGACATTCTAAATACTCACGCTCCTCTAATGTGGATGTGTACAATACACATGTGGAAGTATTGGCTTGAGAAATGGATTGCGAGTGATTTGACTATGCGTCCAATTTGGGAATCTCGAGCTCGTTCAGTAGCCGCTAGGTTGCGAAGGCCGACGGAGGTCCTTCGTAGCTTAGTTGGTTAAAGCACCAGTCTAGCGTACTGTTGGGTCATGGGTTCGAGTCCCATCGAAGGGAAAGTGGTTACCTCCAATACATTTTCCTAATCAATATCTTCCACATAACGTACATATTCACATATGAGTTTTCATAATATTCTTACGAAAGATTTTCATGCTTCAAAAATTGTCTAAAGTTTCCCAAAGTGGTGGGTCGCGACCCACCAGCTTGTGTAAATCTTATGGAAGGGGGTCGCGACCCTCCCAACTTTGGGAAGCTACGAATTAAATGAGATCAGCCGGCTTGTATTTGTCTCATGAACAAGGTCAACGTACTCTATAGTCAAGATCTTGCGACTTTTGCGATTGAAGCATAAAGATAATTATTTTAATTTATTTTCGTGAATATATAGCTTCTTATCTTTTATTTCATGGCTATTTCGAAAGAAAAAATCTACCGAGGAGTCCTGAACAACTTTTTGTCTTTCTCGTATACTAAGTATACGTAAAGGCATATGATCACTACAGAAACAAAATTCTAATAGAAGGCGTGGAGACCCATAGTGTTAGGGGGAGATCTCCCAGCACCGGACACCTCCCAATACCGGACAGTTCTTAATACGGCACTTGCAGAGATTCCTCCATCATCTTATGTATATTGGTATTGAAAAGGTATTGAAGAGGTATTGAAAAGTCCTTTACCTACATGGAATATCAGATCCTCATGTTGTAAACTTTGTACAAAATTTGAAATTGAACAAAAATATCAACAAATTTCATGTTTCTCCTTACTTTAGAAGGTTTGATTCAACAATATTAAAATCAATCGAATGCATTCTGATTATTTCGAGATGGTCAATATTAATCATATTTTAAATAGCGTTCACGATTTGTTAGATATATAATGTATCTGTATCCGGTAGCTGTCCCCCGGGTCCGGCACTGAGTTTTTTTATGTGATCAAATAGCCATTCTTTGCACCTGTTTTGTTAAGCTTACTGCACCTTAATTGTTTTTTTTCTGCTAAGGTACCAGAAAGCCACAGAAATAAGCAGAAATAAAATTTGAAGATGTCATTGAAAATGGTGGGAATTTTGGATAGGATATAAGAAATTTAGCTGGAGAGTCAAATAAGCTCTACTAAAACGTGTTAATATGTATAACGAAGCAAGTGAAAAATATTACTAACGTGTCGAGTCAAGTACGAAACACTGGAGACGACCTTACTGTTGTGGTCGAAATACGTATCTGACAAGGTACAATCAAGTAGTGAAATTTAATTTCAAAATAACCGATTTTACAAAACATTTTCTTCCTTTTATTCCTATTTATTATTATATATATTCAGAAGCATTTCGACAGATATACTAGATTTTTAATAGGCTCTCGTAATCTTTAGTGATCATATTTACGGTATGGCAATTAATTGAATGAATATTAAATGTTTCAAAATGCTATGTTTTTCAAGCTATGTTTATTTTACCATCATGCAGTGTTCTTTTTCGAAGAAAAAATATCAAAAACAATGTTTATTACTTGTCATAAGACGAGTTTGTACTATTCCATTTAAGTCCACTACTTTATTGTACCTTTTTCCTTTTTCTTTTTCTTCAATGGCTCTACATTCCAATTTTGTCTACTTTTTAACTTAGTATTCTATTACCATTTCCTCAGTTATTATTTGAAAGCCATTCTATGCCAATTGAAATAAAAATTCTACCTTAAAAATGAAATTTTCCATATAAAATTGGGAAATCGCCACGAAAGAAATCAGGGTATAGGCAGGGAATCAATTTTTCTTCGATGCGCATGCGAAACAAGCGACAAAAGAGAACCAACGACAAAGCTTTGTTTTTGTCGGAAATAATAATGACAAAGATCCGAAAAATTTTGTCCGCAACAAAAAAGAATAGGGGAGGAGGTTCGGTTGTGGGCACCGTTCGGTTATGGGCACACCTTCACAGATAACAGATGCTGTCATTCTGACAACCGTTATTAGTTCGCTATTGTAACATGATGTTTTGTACTCAATATCAAACCGGATGGAGATCTCTACTTTGAACTAGGGACAAATGATTTTTTTTACAAAAAAACAACACGAAAGTTTTTTTTTGGCCTTTTTTAAAGTGTCATAAATTGAAGTAATTTAATTCAAAAAGCGAGTTCCAATGCATATTTATACAGTAAATTTAATCTATTTTGAGGCTCAATGACGATTGCCATTAGAATTTTAGCGCGAAATATTTTTTCTTCATTTTCCAAATTAGCTGCGAAATTCGGTTGTGGGCACCTTTATTGGTTCGGTTATGGGCCCCCATATTTTATTGACAAATCATTCAATATTGTTTCAGTTGTCTTCTAACTTATTTCAAATGACGTTTTAATGTAGTTTTTATAATTATTTAGACATAATTGATTGAAATAGTGAGTTTAATTCATATTGTTGTTCTTTGGGTATGTCTAGTTATTATATCCCCACTTTTTGGAACAAATCGTTGACTGATTTGCTCACAACAAGATGCATTCGACGGGGTATCCTGTCTCATTTTTTCCTATTGAAAATTGGTCAAATCGGACTATGGGATCAAAATTTATGGCCAAAATATTATTTTTTGTTATAAACGAGAAAGACACTATTACCGCTAGGGTGATTAATAAGGATTTTTGACAATGAAAAATCGGAACCCATTTATCTAAAGTGCTATTTTAGACTTTTCTTATGTGATTTTTTCAATATCCTCCCTAATGCACCGATGGAGGCATCATCACTGCTAGGTAGATTGATCTGATTTTTACAGTGCCTCCTGGCTATTAGAATGAATAAATTATTCCTTTTCTTTGAATCTGGGTAATTTCTATTCATGTTTCCTTCTTTTTAGCTGAGTTTTCAAGGGTTCAGTTGTGGGAACCACAAAATTGAAATGTCCAAAAATGTCAAATTTTCAAAATTGTAAATATTTTTTTTCAAACCGATGAAATCAAACTATTTTTTTCGCTAGTAGTAAGGTTATTAGTATAGCTTTCCATTGGTATACAAATGTCGACATAAGATCAACTAGGGCCGAAGTTATGGATCAAAGACAAAAGGGTGCCCACAACCGAACCTCATCCCCTACAATTTTGTTGCTATCTTTTCATTCCGTTTGTTTGCAATATCTCTATAGCAAATTTTGGTTTTATGATATCGTAGTTTCTGCTTTGATGAAAATATTCGAGAATCTTATTCTGATTACAAAAATAGCGCCGGAAATATCAGAGCATGCAAGGCAAATGATTCTTGTCATATTGTGTTCAGGTTCTGATAAAGGCTTGTTGCAAGGTGCGTTTGTCAGTAACAAACTCTGTTGATGACAAAGGGTATATTGTTGGGCGTTGCTCGAATATTGATTCCCTGGGTATAGGCAATAAAAAAATATAAAATTTTCATAAATAATACAAAGTTTCTATAAACAATAGAAAATTTCCACGAAACAAAAATATATTAGCGTTTTTAAAAGCAAAAATTGCAATTATAGAAAAAAGAATTTTCCATAAAGAAATCAAAATGTTTCATACAAAAAAAGTACAAAATTTCCTGATGACTCCATTGATGACTTCTTCTTTAGAAGCGTTTATTGTTCATGAAAAATCTAATCGATTTTACTGCTTTCTCTAATTAATTATTGATTGTTTTTTGTATTTGTCCGCAATTTATCCAAAAAACAAATCGGTTCTTCAGAATGATCTCTTATTTTTTTACAACTTTGTTTTATAAATAGATGATCAAAATATGGAAATTGTACGAAAAACCATTTCATCGAAAAGATTGAGTTTCGAGTTTCGAGCATTCCAATTTCATCATAAAATTTTCCATCGTAAATAGAAGAAGAAAAAGGAATATGAATTAGTAAAAAATTTGCTGTCTATTCTTGAGTGACGGTGTTATATAAGATTTGTGTTATATAAGATTTTAGAAGATATAAGAAATTGCTTTATGGAAACTTTCATGCCTGCCCACCATTACACAGTGGCTTAAATCGTGTTTTGAGCGCGTATAGCTGTATCAATAAGTTGATGCGCTTTTTTGGAGGTATTCAGCTCACTGATCAATCCCCCGAAAAGTGAGATGAAAAATTTTATTTTACACTTCACAACATATAAAGTTTGATTCTTCATATAAGTTGTAGCAAAAGCTCTCCTGAAAAACTTTGTCGAAGACACCAAGTTCGTAATTCCGTTACTTTTGGAGATTTTTTACGTTTTATGGAGACAACCCCTTAAAAATATTTTTTTTCATCATATCTTTTTTACTTTAATTTCTACATTTTTTGCAGTTTTAGTTTTAGATAATTTGGTTTTAGTAGTAGTTTTGTTTCAGATAATATTAAAATACGCCGTTTGGTGGCCATTGTGACTTAAAAACTTTATAAAATAGTAGTTTGTGCAACTAGTTACAAAAAGATGATTTTTTCAGTACGAGTTGTACGTACGGCAAGCCTCGTTGGATAAATACTACGAGTGCTGAAAAAATCGAGTTTTGTAACGAGATGCACACGCTATTTTTTGCAATGACGAAAAATGGGCTTTAATATGATAAATCTTTACCAAAATGGTACAATTTTATTCACTTTACATGATCAATCTTGCCAAAATATCATGCTGCTGCTGGAAACAAACATAATCCATGTTATCGTGCCACATTGTATGCTCGACAGACCATAAAGCGATAGATAAACCTGCCTTTGGAGAATTTGATGTCATGCCCTTAATGGGCATGACATCAAATTCTCCAAAGGCAGGTTTATCTATCGCTTTATGGTCTGTCGATTTAAAATTGTTATTTCATTTATTATGTGACATGAACAATACACTATTTAAACACTCACCAAAGCTAATCGAGCTAAATGTGGTCATGTAACTACTCATGCTGGTTTTTCATTATAGCACTCAAATGAGTGCTATAATGGATTTTATGCAACCCATTTGAGTTGCATAATGTTCATTAAAGCACCGATTTCATTGGTATGGAAAAGTAGGCCGTTTCATCACTCAAATGTCAACTGTAAACCAGGTATTATGATCAGGAATTGCAAAAAAAAATATAACAGTTTTGTTGGATTTTTTAGTCATGTTTGATTTAATTGCTACTTGACAACTGGCAGATTGTGGCAGTCAATCTCATACGCATAACAAAGTACAAGTTAATTAAAAGATTTAAATTAATCCTGAACTGTAGAATTGTAAGCAAATGTAAGGAATGTTTCATTAAAAACCATTTCCTACTATGCAAGGTAGAAATCAATCACGCATCATAAGGAGTTGATGAACCAATGTACCATGCGTCTCCATATGCTTGTATGCTTATCATTATCAAGGAATGTAATTGTCGCTGAAAAATGCAAAAAACAAGCAACAAAAGAGAATATCGATAACTCTTTGTCTGCAGAGGATAAACCCAATGTTGCGTTCCATTTCATTTGCAACAAACATTGTTGTGTACTTTTCATAACGATTGCGATAACTTGCATATTTCTGAGGTAAAACACAAATCATGTCAACAGATGGTTAAGTTTATGTTTAAACATTGATAACTGATACATATTTAACCAAAAATATTATCGAAAACCGACTACTTCACTAAATGCGCTGCAGGCGATCATTGTCCTATTCTGTTGCAGTTTGGGACAAACGCTTATTCCGAGTTGAGTTTGTCACAACATTTACAAGAGAGAACAATGTAGTTGTCATTGGCAACTGGTTAGCCTAAAAATCGATAAATCTCCAAAAGTAATGAAATTACGAACTTGATGTCTTCGACAAAGTTTTTCAGGAGAACTTTAGCTACAACTAAGCTCCTACTAAGCGTTCAGGCACAGTCTGCGCTTATGAAGTGGGAACCTATAAGTGAAAGGATAATCGTTGTCAGATTTAGAACACGGGTCTGAAACCTTACTATAATCCAATGTTATACGCCAACCGATGCTGCCGATCTGCAAGACAAAGAGAATTTCTACAGTCTACTCAATGCCGTCGTAGATAGAATTCCGAAGGGTGATATCAAGGTCTGTTTGGGCGACTTCAGTTTGAAGATCGGATCCGACAACTCGAACCATGAGCGCATTATGGGACGCCATGGTCTCGGAGAAATGAGTGAAAACGGAGAGCTGTTCGCAGAATTTTGTGATAATAACGACATGGTGATCGGGGGATCGCTCTTCCCTCATCGACCGGTTCACAAGGTCACGTGGGTCTGCCGTGACGGCTTTACAGAAAATCAAATTGACCATATCTGCATCAGCCGAAAATGGAAACGGAGCCTTCTTGATGTACGGAATAAACGTAGTGCCGATATCACGTCTGATCATCACCTCCTCATCGGCGAAATACGCCTGCGCATTGTGCGGATTCGTCGGCAGGAGGAAAGAGTTGGATGACGTTTCTACACACGCCGACTGGAATTTGCCACGGTGAAACAGTCCTTCGTTGAAGAACTGGAGACGCGTGCTGCAGATATTCCGGAAGGTGGCAGCGTTGAAGACCAATGGACCGCCATCAAGAATGCCCTCATCGCCACCAGCGAGAACAATCTGGGCGCACTGCGCACCCGGAGAAAACAATGTATCACCGATGAGACCTGGAGGAAGATAGAGGAGCGAAGAGGAGCCAAAGCCGCGATAGAGCGATCAAAAACCAGAGGAGCCAAAGTCTTAGCCCGTCAACGATACGCGGCTCTTGAGAAGGAAGAAAAACGCTCATGTCGACGGGACAAGCGAGCGTGGACAGACTCTCTGGCCGACGAAGTCCCCGCAACCGGGGACATTCGCCTCCTCTACGATATCTCACGACGCTTAAGCGGGGCAAAGATGAATGCAACGATGCTTATGAAAGACGCGAATGATCAGTTATTGACCGACCCAACTGACCAGCTGAAACGCTGGTGCGAGCACTTCGAACAACTTTTTCAAGTGCCAGCCAGACCATCACCACCTCGGCATGATCTACCTAGGATCCGACGTATAACACGCGTCAATACCGAAGCTCCATCACTAGAGATTCAAACAGCCATCCAAAGCATGAAGTCGAATGAAGCCCCAGGGGTCGATCGCATATCAGCCGAAATGCTCAAAGCTGACCCCATGACATCCGCTCAACTACTGCATCGTTTATTTCGTAATATCTGGGACACCGCAACTTTCCCGGTCGACTGGATGCAAGGTATCTTAGTGAAGGTGCCCAAAAAGGGTGACCTGACTGTATGCGATAACTGGCGAGGCATTATGTTGCTGTGTACCGTTCTCAAAGTTCTATGTAAAATTATCCTAGCCCGGATTCAGGAGAAGATCGATGCGACTCTCCGGCGGCAGCAGGCCGGATTCCGTGCCGGAAGATCCTGTGTGGACCATATTGTCACGCTCCGCATCATTCTGGAGTCCCTTTACTTGGTATTCATTGACTACGAAAAAGCTTTTGACCGTCTCAATCACGAGAATATGTGGGGCACCCTAAGACGCATGGGGATTCCTGAGAAAATCATCGGCCTCATCGAAGCACAGTACGAGACCTTTTCGTGTAGAGTGCTGCACACTGGGGTCCTGTCCGACCCTATCCGGGTCGTAGCTGGTATGAGGCAAGGATGTATTCTATCACCGTTACTGTTCCTCATCGTCATCGACGAGATTCTGGTAGATGCGATTGACCGTGAACCGAACCGCGGCCTGTTATGGCAGCCTATAACCATGGAGCACCTAAACGACTTCGAATTGGCTGATGACGTTGCACTCCTCGCGCACCGGCGCTCTATGCAGAGTAAGCTCAACGACCTTGCCGAGCGCTCCTCTTCGGCAGGTTTAGTCATCAACGTCAACAAAACCAAATCGTTGGATGTAAACACGGTGACCCCTTCCAGTTTCACAGTAGCTGGGAATCCAGTGGAGAATGTTGAAAGCTTCCAATATCTTGGTAGCCAAATGGCGTCAGACGGCGGTACCAAGATCGACATAGGCGCACGGATCAAGAAAGCAAGGGCTGCCTTAGCGAGTTTAAGAAATATCTGGAAAAACAGGCAGATAAGTGAACGCACCAAAATACGAATGACGTGAAATCTGTGCTGCTATACGCTAGCGAAACATGGTGTGTATCAGTGGAGAACACTCAACGGCTGCAGGTGTTCATTAACAGATGCCTGCGGTATATAATTCGGGCCTGGCGGCCTCATAACTGGATCTCAAACAACGAGCTCCATCGTCGTTGTCACCAGAGGCCGATAGCAACAGAAATTCGGGATCGGAAGGTGGGCTGGGTCGGCCACACTCTACGTAGGGGCGGAACCGAAATCTGTAAACAAGCATTAGACTGAAACCCAGCGGGACATCGCAGCAGAGACAGATCTAGAGGCTCATGGCGGCGAAGCCTCAATAAAGAAATAGATGAAGTCGACCAAAATCTGACCTGGCAACAGGTTAAAGCGATAGCCGGGCAACGCTCAGGATGGAGATCTTTCAAGTCGGCCCTTTGCACCACCGGAGGTGTACAGGATCCATAAGTAAGTAAGTTTAGCTACAACTCTCGCGAAGACGTATACCTTCCATGTTGTAAAGTGGAGAAAAAAAGTTTTTCATCTCACTTTTGGGGGGATTGATCATAAGGCCGAATACCTCCAAAGAAGCGCGTCGACTTACTGATAAAATGTCTCGAAGACGCTATCACGCTAAATCACATAATAAAGGTACTAACGCGCTAAAAACACAAATTTAGCCACTGTGCATTGCAAGAATATGTATCTTGTGTGGCAAGTACATTGGTTACATTATGCCCATGGAGTCGAAAATGTTTCCCACCCGAAAGCATCCTAGGCCGGACCGAGAATCGGGCTCGCCATCTTACATCCGATTTCGGGTATTGTTTGCTCAGTACATAGATTATGAGTAGATGTTGCATCGTAGGTCTTTGTAACGAACAGTTTTTATTTTTTTAGCTACTAAAATATTACCTTAAGATACACATTTTTCTTAAATTCATGTTGTAAAATAAGTTGATTTTTCTCCTCGAAATTAAGCCCACAAAATTTCGAAATAAAAAGTGGAATGGAACCCAATTTTAATCATCTTTGAGAGGCATTGATGATATTTCGGCGGAAACATTTAGTTTTATTTTAAAAACCCAAAATGTTTAATCATGTGCATGGTATGCATCGGCCAAAAGTTTGGGTTCACCCACTATATGGTGAACCAGTCATAAGTTTGGGGTCACTCTCCTGATGTGAGTTTTATTTCAATTTTAGCCAAGTTTTGTCTGAGGTACGGTTTTTGACATTTTGTTTGAAAACTATTTTTTTCAATGTGGATTTTGCCTGAATTTTAAATGTTTGCTTCAATTGTTATTAACCTTCCTACAGTGTCCAAAAAAACTTACACTTTGACTTGGCAATATTCCAGGCATTTATCAGCCAAATTAACATGTTTGAACACCCAAAACAATCGTCAGCTCATAAATTTTAAATTGATGATTGACCAAACCTACATTCTAAAATCGACAGTGGATAGATCAACAGTTTGCCATTTTTATATGGGCGAAAATAGCATAAATCAATACAAAATTTTCAAAACGACTTATCTGCTTTTGTAAACAAAGAATCAAACGACGATTTGACGAATCTGATAGCTCTCCCACGCAAACTAACACCATCAACAGGTAGCGGAAACCTTCACCTACCTATTGATGGTATTGGTTTGCGTGGGAGAGCTATCAGATTCGTCAAATCGTCGTTTGAATCTTTGTTTACAAAAGCAGATAAGTCGTTTTGAAAATTTTGTCTTGAAATATAAAAAAACCCAGATTAATCCACCTACAGTGAGATTTTGACCCTTCCTAAGTTATAAAGAAATATTTCCAGAATCTATTTAAAACGAGATAAAACTACTCAACTTCCCACGGCGATTGACTGTGTAAAGTTACTAATTAATTGCCTACCAAAAGGAGGATTTCATGGGTTGAGTGATAAAAAAATGATTACGCACTGTACCTCGTGCTGCCTATCTATCAGGCGCTCGTCGGATTGAATAGCTATTGTAATATATTTAGTAACTATCGTAACGCTGGTAGCATATATACTAGTAATTTCCAAATGATTTTACCAACACTGATAAGGTCCATACCGGCCCTTCGGGGCCATGAGTATGATTTTTGATTTAGACATGATCAAATACGATGATCTAAGCCCTTCACATCGTTCTGCGAACTAGTTGTTCTACCAGATGACCTTCAGAGGACCCTCATTATCCGGTTTGGACATATCTAAATCTTAAATCATGGGTTGTTATTGATTTTTTACCGTGCGTTACTGATAAAAAATCTGAATTCAAGAATTATTTGGAGAGCATAGAACATCCGCAGGACTATTGGCGTTTTCCATCATATGGAAAATAGTTTTAGCATATTTTCCAGAAAAAAAGTAATAAAATCGTAGTTGCGTGTTTTTTTTTGTGCAATTCCATTTAAAAGGGGCCAATTTTCGATTAATCCACCGTCGATTACAGAGTGTAATTGTGGCCGATCATTAATCTGTGGTCAGATTCAAGAAATTGATTAGCTGACGATTATTTCGGGTATATAAACAAGTAAATTTGGCTGAGAAATTCCAGAGATATTCCTTGGTCAAGTATGACTCGAAGAGTGAGTTTTTGGGCACTGTAGGAAGGTTAATCTTCATATAACAATTTAAATAAACATTTCAATTCAGGTAAAATCAATATTTGACAAGGTGAGTTTACAAACAAAAGATCAAGAACTGTACCCAAGACAGTATTCGGCTAAAATTGAATTGACCCGAAACTTAGAACCGGTTCACCATATAAAAAATTAGAAATTATTGCAGCATTAAAATGACTGCAAATAGGTAAATGTGAATTGATGAGTAAACGGCATGTGCTCAAACTTTTTGTAAGTTTGATATAGCGATTTTATCTCTTATTTTATCTCACGCAACTAGTGTATGACCCCTCTCTTTTGCTACCAAGATACAATGTTTATGCCGCTTGGTTATTTATATACATCGCTGCTACCACTGTTACTCATATTCTAGTTTCAATCAAAATAAGCATATCTAATCATTGCCGGATCACCAGTCTTTCATTTTATATCACAATCAAGAGCCAATAAAATCCGTTCCAAACAGGACCCTACATGTCACTCCATAAAAATGGAAAATAAAACTTTTTCCCAACATTGGCTTTATCCTGTTCTGCACCAAATCAGTAAGGCCACTACTGCACTAACCCCACAATCCGGTCTCCATCGCTGCTATTCAGGCACAAAGCAAGGCGACACTGCATCGATCCGATTGCATCCAGCATAAATGGGATTAAATAATGGGAAGGGGTTCAGCTCTAACAGTGGAAAACAGCAACGAAAAAATAGCGCTATCAGTCTATTCAACCTTGTTCTTTCGTCGCCGCGTTGTTTTGAGCTACTACTATCCAACCGGGGTACCGTAGAGGGTGATGCCGAGCTTCGGCACAACGGCAATAGTGCAAGAACAGAAAAATATATAAATATAAAGTAGGCAGGAAACAATAGTTTTAGAAATTGGGTTCAGTTATTTATTATTAAAATTTCAAAAATAATATTTGAAAAACTTTGTTTTGTTTACTGTGAAATAAAAAAATGCAAGCAATTGGTGATGGTGGTCTAGGTTTAACAAATTTAATCTAGTATTGGATTTGAGTGGAAACAAGTAATATAAATAGTAGATAAAAATATGTTGTGATTTTAAATGTATTTTCATGCACATGTTTGGAATGCAAATAAACGCAACATCCAATCGATCTCACAAATTTAAACTGTGCTTGCTTGTAAAATTAAGTTAAATTTAATTGAATATCGAATTTTAATTCGTTTGATGGTATTGGCAGTAATTTTACACGTCGTTCAGTTTTCACAATTATTTGCTGTGTAGCTCCCCGTTTGTGACTTGTGTGACTTAGGGTCGATTTCTTCACCTCCATTTAGGCCTTAAACCAGGTTTAAGCGTATGGGTAAGCACCACTTAAGAGTTGAGCGGAGTACCAGCATATTTTACTTGTAGGGGAAGATGTCCCAAAACGACCCCCTCTACCCCCAGGCAAACGCTTTTTGGGTATTTGCTCATATTTGTCGTGTTTCAGATGGCCGTAACAAAACTAGACCTAAAATAATCTAGGATAGGCGAAAATAGTGTCGAAATAAAAGGTGGGAAGGTGATAAAAACCGAAATTTTTCACATTTTGATGAATCATCCAACATTTTGGCGAGGCAAAACGCCTTAGTGGGACTAACCTACAATATACTACAATTTTAAGATGGCATCTTCTAGCTATATTGTTAAACTGTATCATGAGGTAAAAATACCCATGAAAATCTTTGCAACTATGACATTTAAGCAGCATTTGCTTAGCTTGGGTATATTGCCTCTCCTTTCCTTAAATAATACTCATTGTTCGAAGACTATCGAATCGGAATCCCTAGTTGAAATCGACGACTTTGATTGATTTCATTTTTGGATTGACAAGGATTTTTTTAACCGAATATTAAAAAGCTAACTTTCCTACCAATAGTAGGGCAAAACCTGCCAAAACCCTTGTTCTCTCAAACATGAGTTCAATGCCAATAAATGCCACCGGCTCGGCTAGGAATGATACGCCCATGATGCCTCTAGGCAAAATCATGGAGAAGCATGGTTGTGCGTAATTTTCAACTGAATTTTTCCTAATCTTTGAAACGTATTTTCACAAAAAACAAATCCATCAAATCTTCTCAAATAAGAATAAAGCTCGATTTAGAATACGTTTTTCAATTTCAAATAACATTCAGTGACAACACCCTACCTACCATTTCGCAGCATGTTATTTTCCCACTGCACAGACTTGCCACAATTATCGTTCTGCTCGCTGCTGCACTCTATAGCAACGAAGCGATGACGACACGTCGGCAAACGATGAGCTTCAGTTCCCTCTTTCTACGTGAGTACCAACAATACGTACTCGTTCTGCATTCGCTATGGATGTGTCCGTGAGAATACTCGTGAAAACACGGAAGAAAAATAACACAGGGCGGACAAAGAATGGAAAATTCTCCAAACTTGGGAAGCTTATGGCTCGATCAACCGTACCGAACTGGAATCGCATCGCTCGAACAGACTGCAGCACTGCGTCCACGTTTCGTTGTTGAAGGCTCTTCGTTCATAGTTAAAGCAAGGGCGCATAAATTTAAGGTTGATAATGCTAGCGGAATAGCATTGTGCAAAGTTTTTTTTATGTATTCAAAGTAATTATAACCAACAATCTTTATGGTCATGTTTGTTACAACTTGAAACTATATTGGTTAGGAGTTATTGTACGTTTATCCGACGAGTTTAATTTCTGGTTTTCGATTATGGCACTCAAATAAATGTTATAATAAACTCTATGCTACACATTTGATAATTATGAATTCATTGCTTAAATATGAATAAGTAGGTCGTTTTATCACTCAAACACAAACTGTTGAACCAAGTAAATACATGTCATGATCCTTCTCTATCGTAAAGTTGGTTTTGTTAGTGTTGACATCCAACGATTTGGCACGGCAAATGCTGGGTAAAGCGTACCATTGGTACTTCGTGTACCTGAAGGAATAAAATAGACCCCATCTTGTGGTCCTTAGCCTCTTACCCAGCAATTCCTATCCCTACCTCCCCGTGGTGCTGGCCGGGATACGATCAACCTTAGGGAAGATCGGGTAACTAACCCCGGTGGGAACTATGGTCGTATGCTGACAGGGAAGGGGGGTTGCTCCTCTCCGGAGGTGCAAATCTTACTGAGTGTCTGTTCTCTATGTCAGGATCGGCTCACAACATCGTCTGTTCTCCATGTTAGGGGCGGCTGATCATCGTCCGAGTGCCAGCGAGGGACTCTAAGTGAAACTGTGCACCATGGTCCACCGGAAATAAGGAGGAATGGTCCTCCGGAAGTTTAGGGGGTTTGGTGTCAGGCCCTGCAAGCCAGCCTTAAAAAAACACCGGAACCATCGGCGAAGACCACCGCGAGGAAAAGGGACTAGCGATTGGTTCGTGGAACTGCAAATCTCTCAACTTCATCGGGAGCACACGCATACTCGCCGAGGTGCTCAAGTACCGTGCATTCGGCATCGTAGCGCTGCAGGAGGTTTGTTCTTCTTCTTCTTCTTCTTCTTCTTGGCATTACATCCCCACACTGGGACAGAGCCGCCTCGCAGCTTAGTGTTCATTAATCACTTCCACAGTTATTAACTGCGAGGTTTCTAAGCCAGGTTACCATTTTTGCATTCGTATTATCATGAGGCTAGCACGATGATACTTTTATGCCCAAGGAAGTCGAGACAATTTCCAATCCGAAAATTGCCTAGACCGGCACCGGGAATCGAACCCAGCCACCCTCAGCATGGTCTTGATTTGTAGCCGCGCGTCTTACCGCACGGCTAAGGAGGGCCAGGAGGGCAGGAGGTTTGTTGGAAAAGATTAATGGTGCGAACGTTCAGAGGTAATCATACCATCTACCAGAGCTGCGGCAACACACACGAGCTGGGAACAGCTTTCATAGTGATGGGCGATATGCAAAGGCGCGTGATCGGGTGGTGGCCGATCAATGAAAGAATGTGCCGGTTGAGGATCAAAGGCCGGTTCTTCAACTTCAGCATAATCAACGTTCATAGCCCACACTCCGGAAGCACTGATGATGATAAAGACACATTCTACGCGCAGCTGGAACGTGAGTACGACAGCTGCCCAAGCGACGAAGTCAAAATCATCATAGGAGATTTGAACGCTCAGGTTGGCCAAGAGGAGGAGTTTAGACCGACTATTGAGAAGTTCAGCGCTCACCGGCTGACGAACGAAAACGGCCTACGACTAATTGATTTCGCCGCCTCCAAGAATATGGCCATTCGCAGCACCTACTTCCAA
The DNA here is from genome assembly GCF_024139115.2 of Armigeres subalbatus. Classification (NCBI taxonomy): domain Eukaryota; kingdom Metazoa; phylum Arthropoda; class Insecta; order Diptera; family Culicidae; genus Armigeres; species Armigeres subalbatus. The sequence goes on along the minus strand of NC_085140.1, from coordinate 424,616,470 downwards.
CACAGCCTCCTGTATCGGTACACCTGGAGATCACCACTGCAGACAGAATCACAAATCGACCACGTTCTGATTGATGGACGGCACTTCTCTGACATTATCGACGTCAGGACATATCGTGGCGCTAACATCGACTCTGACCACTATATGGTGATAGTTAAACTGCGCCCAAAACTATCCGTCATCAACAATGATCGGTACCGACGACCGCCGCGGTACGACCTAGAGCGACTGAAGCAACCTGATGTCGCCACTGCATACGCGCAGCATCTCGAGGCAGCGTTGCCGGAAGAGGGTGAGCTCGATGGGGCCCCTCTTGAGGACTGCTGGAATACTGTCAAAGCAGCCATTAACGACGCAGCGGAGAACAACGTCGGGTATATGGGTCGAAGTCGACGGAGCGATTGGTTCGACGAAGAGAGCATACAGATTCTGGAGGAGAAGGACGCAGCGTGGGCGGTCGTGCTGCAGCAAGGTACCCGGCAGAACGTGGAACGTTGTAGACGGAAACGGAGACAGCAGACCCGCCTTTTTCAGGAGAAGAAACGCCGCCTGGAAGAAGCGGAGTGCGAGGAGATGGAACAGCTGTGCCGTTCTCAAGAAACACGCAAGTTCTATCAGAAGCTCAACGCATCCCGCAAAGGCTTCGTGCCTCGTGCTGAAATGTACGAGCATTTTTGGGAGCATCTTGATGGACAAACGTGCGGTGATCGAAAGGTGGAAGCAGCACTACGAGGAACATTTGAATGACGCTGAGAGTACAGGCAGTGAAAGTCAAGGCAGCGGAGGAGATGACTACGTCAGTTCAGCGCATGATGGAAGCCAACCAGCCCCCACCTTGAGGGAAGTTAAGGATGCCATTCAACAGCTAAAGACCAATACAGCAGCTGGTAAGGATGTTATCGGAGCTGAGCTCATCAAGATGGGCTCCGGGATAGCTGGCCACTTGCCTTCACAAACTGATAGTCAGAATCTGTGAAACCGAACAGCTACCGGAAGAGTGGAAGGAAGGGGTTATATGCCCCATCTACAAGAAAGGCGACAAGCTGGAGTGTGAGAACTTTCGAGCGATCACCATCCTTAATGCCGCCTACAAAGTGATATCCCAGATCATCTTCCGTCGTCTGTCACCATTAGTGAACGAGTTCGTGGGAAGTTATCAAGCCGGCTTCGTTGACGGCCGCTCGACAACGGACCAGATTATTACTGTACGGCAAATCCTTCAAAAATGCCGTGAATACCAGGTCCCAACGCACCATCTGTTCGTTGATTTCAAGGCGGCATACGCCAGTATAGACCGCGTAGAGCTATGGAAAATTATGGACGAGAACAGCTTCCCTGGGAAGCTTACCAGACTGATCAAAGCAACGATGGATGGTGTGCAAAATTGCGTGAAGATTTCGGGTGAACATAGTTCGTTCGAATCGCGCGGGGACTAAGACAAGGTGATGGACACTGAATCAACAATTTGACGCCACAATACACGGTTCGAGGCCGCATCTATCCATCCTCGTACACGCCCCACGCTCGCCAAGTCGTTTTGCACCTGGTCTGCCCATCTCGCTCGTTGCGCTCCACGGCGTCTCGTACCTGCCGGATCGAAAGCGAACACCATCTTTGCAGGGTTGCTGTCCGGCATTCTTGCAACATGCCCTGCCCATCGTACCCTTCCAGCTTTAGCTACCTTCTGGATACTGGGTTCGCCGTAGAGCTGGGCGATCTCATGGTTCATTCTTCGCCGCCACACACCGTCTTCTTGCACACCGCCAAAGATGGTCCTAAGCACCCGTCTCTCGAATACTCCGAGTGCTTGCAAGTCCTCCTCGAGCATTGTCCATGTTTCATGTCCGTAGAGGACAACCGGTCTTATTAGCGTCTTGTACATGGCACATTTGGTGCGGTGGCGAATCTTTTTTGACCGCAGTTTCTTCTGGAGCCCGTAGTAGGCCCGACTTCCACAGATGATGCGCCTTCGTATTTCACGACTAACATTGTTATCTGCCGTTAGCAAGGATCCGAGGTAGACGAATTCCTCGACCACCCCGAAGGTATCCCCGTCTATCTTAACACTGCTTCCCAGGCGGGCCCTGTCGCGCTCGGTTCCGCCCACAAGCATGTACTTTGTCTTTGACGCATTCACCACCAGTCCAACTTTTGTTGCTTCACGTTTCAGGCGGGTGTACAGTTCTGCCACCTTTGCAAATGTTCGGCCGACAATGTCCATGACATCCGCAAAACAAAAAAATTGACTGGATCTGTTGAAAATCGTACCCCGGCTGTTACACTCGGCTCTCCGCATGACACCTTCTAGCGCAATGTTGAACAACAGGCACGAAAGTCCGTCACCTTGTCTTAGTCCCCGGCGCGATTCGAACGAAGTGGAGTGTTCGCCCGAAATCTTCACACAGTTTTGCACACCATCCACCGTTGCTTTGATCAGTCTGGTAAGCTTCCCAGGGAAGCTGTTCTCGTCCATAATTTTCCATTCCGTAGTGTAGTGACTAGAATAGTGAAGCTCGCTTCCACAGTAAAGCAGTTTTTCGAAATGTACGAGCATTTTTGGATTCTGGGTCAGAGTGCAACTTTATCTCCGTCTTCACGATTGAGTCCGAAATGCAGGCGTGTCGCAAAATAAAAGCTGTCACCAATTCTCGCGTTTTCACGTACGCTTGAACAATGGAATTCTTCGTTTTACTAAAGGTTACAGTGAGCCTCCCAACCTAACTTGCATCGTTCAGAGACCAAACTGGCACAACCTTACACAACCTTACTTCATTGAGCGCCGTTGCTGATGAAGCAAGTGTGTAGGAGCCGGACAATATTAAATACTCATCCTACTTGGTTGACATTGTGTACAAAAATACATTTGAGAGAGTTAGTTCTGAAAATGTATTGCGAGAGATCGGCTGGTACCTGGTGCTGGGAATTTAGTTTCATCAGTACCCGCTAAGCTGCGGTGGACGACGGAGGTCCTTCGTAGCTTAGTAGGGAAAGCACCTGTCATGCAAACTGGGGTCGTGGGATCAAACCCCACCGAAGGGGCGGTTACCCTCCAATACATTTTCCGAACTAAATCTATCACATGTTGTACATATGCATAATCAAGTTTCAGACATAGTAAACAATTTTAGATCGAATCATGCTTGGAAAGGATTTTACATACCCTCATTATTGGTACCTATATTGATTTTCATCTTAAAAATCTATAAAAACCCAGAAAAACACGATAAAACACGAACATTTTTTCATGAACAATTGCGATAAAACTAGCATGTAAATTATGGTGAAGTTTTGGAAGCCAGCATTGCTCACAAGTAATCAATATTGATCCAAAAATCCCAGAGCAAGTTAGTACACCCGATTCTGTTTTTACACGTTTTTTTTTTAAACGGCCGTGTAAAAAAAATCTCAAACAAAATTTTTGCCAAGTTGCTCCATTTTGCATGATTCGTCGAGGAATCATAACACTTTTTTTACACGGATTTTCAAATTTTGAACTGAAAACTTTTTTTACACGGAACGCATCCCCCGTGTAAAAAAAGAATCGGGTGTATTACTATTTAAGAGTACAAAAACGAAAAATAATATGGAGATATCTAAAAATATTGTTTTTGACTTTTGGCCAGGATTTGGGCTGAAATACTCCTTAGTGCGGCCGTCCGAAATGATGGGTGAGGAATGGCGAGCTCTAATACAGGAGTGCGTAGAATACAGCTTCATATAGAAGACTGTCGGGTGATTTGCCTAATTCAGGAACTACAGTCTAGCACGGGCGGAGTCACTCTAGTGGCAAAACTGAGAACCTCATACAGCATGATGAAACACAATTCAAAGTTAGTAATCTCTATGAATTAATGACGAATACATTTGACTAGCAGTGTACTTGGTGAGGTAGTGGATTACCGCCGAATATGCATCTTTGATTTGGACCTCGCTTGGCTAAGCAGATGAAGTGCTCATTCTCAAAGTTGAGTGTTTTTATTTTGTCTGTCTCGTAGCCTAAGTATAAGTAAATAAGTCATTGATACTGATCGACGGATTTATTGGAGTTCTTATTTTATTTAGGTCAGGATGTCGTTGCATGAAGTAAAAACTAAGCACACCAGTGGTTTCGGTAGAAAAATATTGAACTCGCAAATAAAAAATGAAACCCAGCTTCCGCAGTGTGTTGTTCGATAATCCAGCATGCCGCTAGTTCGGAATCCGATTTGAATTATCCATTTTTTCTCTCTTTTCGATCTGTTCGTCCCTATTAAGCCAGAATTCCTCCGAATCAACCTACAACGACGACGGATTGATAGACTTTACGGCTCAGCTGCTGGCAATTCGGAATTATTGATGCCATTCCTGGCCCCGTTACCGGCCTCTCCAATCCAGCGAACGGTGCAGTAGATTATTCCGAGTGAACATTTCGCCACGATGAAGTGGAAAAAACTATTCGACAATATAGAGAAGGACATACCGACGACGACGGGGATCTGTGGCAGTATAGTTTATGTCTGAATAGCTACAACAGGATGACGCTAAATGCACACCACAACAGTAGTCGATTGATGGTGGGTGGGGGTTGGGGGATGTGACTACTGGGCATCGGTTCACCACCCACCGACTGATGGAGGAGCTTTTTTTATTGATTTTAATTTTAAATTCAGTATACCGCGTGTCCGTCGACAGCAAATCAAATGGTTGTACACTGCTCGGACGGGTATGAAGGTGGAATCGGAATGAAGAGCTGAAAAGTAAGAATAATAGAGTTGGAATATCGGATATTGGAAACTGGAAAACGATTGGAAGTGCGAGAAAATACGGTTGTGAAATATCCACAGCAGCGTTCATAAATTATTATTGGATTGTAAATAATATAGTGCGACCTAATTTGTAGTAGAGCGTGAGAAGCAGTACCTAATTTCTTGGTGTTTTTGATAAATTTGCCATTATTCTGGGTAATTAGGCATAACGCCATTCGGAATAACGTCATTTGGCATAATTTTGAACTACATCAAAAAAAGTGGGTCATTTGGCATAACTTAAAACTGTTAAAGGGAAAGGGTTATTTGATGCATTTTTTCACATAGTTAAAGTAGATCGAGGATATGTTCTGATAGATTTAGACTGATGATAGACATTTTTCTGAAAGACGGACAAACGAAGCTCCAAAACTGCTTCCGAGAAAGGGTTCACATCCGTCATTGACTTATTCCAGGAAAACGCCTACACCCAAAAAAGAATCTTGATTCCGGACAAACACCTACTTTTGAAGAATGTATCAATTCCAAAATTGTCTAAATCCGGGCAAACGCCTACTTTTAAAGAAGGTATCACATCCATCCTTGCCTTAATTCGAGCAAGAGCCTAGTTTTAATGAAGGGATAATATCCATCATTGCCTTAATCTTGTCTTGATTCGGGCGAGCGCCTGCTTTTAAAGAAGGGGTCATATCTACCATCACCTTATGCCGGAAAAACGCCTTTTTTGAAGAAAAGTTCACATCCACCATTGCCTTAATCCGAGCAAGCGCCTACTTTAAAAAAGAGATGGCATCCACCATTTTCTTAATCCGGGCAAGTGCTTACTTAAAAAATGGGACCACATCCACCATTGCCTACTTTTAAAGCAGGGATCACATCTACCATTGCCTTAACCTTGGCAAACGTATTCCGATGGATGTTTTGTTTTCAATTTCTTTTTAAAAAATAGTGCGTCTGTCCGGAACAAGGTAATAGTGAATGTGATTCCTTGTTTAAAAATTAAGCTCCTACGGTGACTGTAACGGTTTTGGCCGTAACACCTAATTCGGCCAAATTTGCACATGGCTTCAAAAAGAAATATATTGTCGAGGGTTTTTAATAGAAGATTATATCCCTTAGGCTTCTACGCTGTTGAAACTGAACGGTTATTTTTGAAAAGTTAGGAATTGTACCCCGTTTGGCATATGGCTTAATGTTGTTTGGCATAATGTCATTTGGCATAATGCTTCGGAGATAGCTTTTCAGTCTTGACAAAATCAAAACACTGTTATTTAATCTTGTCCAACGTTTCGGTCCGTTTGGGACCTTCCTCAGGGACTCAATTCTTACAGGTTTATCCTCAACTGTGGTTCTGCTGAACCATTGATTGTCACGAGGTCAGGATTTTCCCACATAAACGAGAACGGTTTGAGCACCGTGTTTATGGTAAAACCCTTTTCGCTTATCGTTCGTTGGAATTCAGTGCCTGGCACAAGATCGATCACTTAGCTTTTCAACTTAGTTTTCTATAAGGATTTCCTCAGTTATAAATTGAAAACGTTTCTATGCCCACCATTGCATGGATATGTATCTTGTGTGGCAAGTACAACAAATACACTATGCCCAGGGCGTCGAAAAAGTATCCAACCCGAAAACTTCCTAGACCGGACCGAGAATCGAGCTCGCTATTTCCGGATTGGCAATCCTACGCCTATGCTCGCGAGGCTACTGGAGACCCCGATTTTATCAGTCAAAGAAATCCTATTCTAAAAAATATTTTTATTAATATGCTTCATACTTACCTTACCATTAGTCGGACAAATGCACTCTTCGAAAGAAGGGATTATATCTTCCTTTTGCCTGAATTAAAAGAAGGAATCATATCCTCTCTTGCCTTCTACCGGGCAAATGCATTCCTCAAGAAGCAAATGGCTAAATCGAAAGATGGAGTCATACCTATCTTGCCGACATGGCGCTTTTCTCTAGCAGACAATTTCTTTTTTCGTCCTGGACTCTTTTTTTTGACCATACGACGCGGGTTTTTTCAGGAAATTCAGGACCACACAGTGGCTTCGTCCAATTTTTCTGATTTCCCATCCAGTCTTCCTGAAAGCCACAACACAACAAAACGCAATCACGGTGTTACCTTACCAAGTGGTTTTATCTTTTTGAAAAGCTATATTTACTGTTTTTCCCTATTTCTCGCTTAACTTTTCAAAAGGACCTAAGTAACATTTTTTTCATGAATTAATTTGAAAAGCGCAATCAATAGAACAACATGAAAGCAATTGATTGCTGTATTCAAATTAATTCATGAAAAAAATGTTACTTAGGACCTTTTGAAAAGTTAAGCGAGATTTCTACGACGCAAATCAACAAACACATCCCTTTTCAGTAGTTTGTGTGTGTTTGTGTTAATATTCATCGGTTGTCATCATCAGATTAGGGTGATTCCATTCAAGTCGCAAAAAAACATGAAAATCAAGGGTGGTCTTATCATTCTGAAAAGCACTGTATTATTGTCTTTATTTACGATGTTTTCGACCCTAGACCGGTTCATATCTAGTAATAAAAAAATAAAGAAAAATATGGTATCGACGAATGGTTGAGTAAGAGTGCTGTTGTGAGTTAGTGAGATGAGAGTGAGTAACAGTGAGTAAATGAGTAATAGAGAATGAATAAGTGAGTAAAAGTGAGTGAGTGAGTAAAAGTGAGTGAGTGAGTAAGAGTGAGTGAGCGAGTAAAAGGGAGCGAGTGAGTAAGTGAATAAAAATGAGTGCATGAGCAAAATTAAGTGAGTAAGAGTGAGTGAATGAGTAAGATAGATTGAGCAAGTAAGAACAAATAAGAAAGTGAGTAACAGGGAGCGCATAAGTAAAAGTGAGTGAGGGAGTGAGGGAGTGAGTGAGCGAGCAAGAGAGAGAGTGAGTGATTATGAAGAGTAAATGAATGAGTGAAAATGGATAAGTGAGTGAGAGTAGATGAATGAATAAGAGTAGGTCAGTGAGTAATAATTAGTGATGCAGAGAAAGTGAATGAGTAAGGGTGTATGTGTGTGAGAGAGAGAGGGAGATCTTGTTTGTCTTCGAGAAGTCGAGTTGACTTAAAGAAGGCATCATCTCTGTTCGCCTTATATCGGGCAGACGCGTTACTTTTAAAAAGGCATTATTACCTCTGCGTGGCTTATACCCGGAAACGCGTCCATTTAAAGAAGGTTTCATCTTCTCTGTCTGTCCTTTACCGGGAAAATGCGTTCTATTGAATGAAGACTGCGGTTCATGCGATATCTGTTGATGTCTAACATAATAATGGAACACTACAGATTCGAAATGTTTTCGAGGTAATGGCCTTTCGGGGTAGTGTCCCATTCGGGGTTCTGGTTTTCGGGGTAGTGGCCTTCGGATTAATAGCATTCGTGGAAGTGGGGTGGAGCCATAATACCTTTGATGTAAAAACCATAATAATTATGAAGAATTGAACATGTTCCGGGGAACTGTTCCGATCTCCATCTCACTGAAAACATATTCAGTTCAGCTCATCACGAAACAAAGAAATACGGCACCAATTTCGTCGCTTCTTTTTGTCAACATGCGTGCTAACTGCTGAAAAGAATCACAAAACAAGAAATAAATCAAATACCTTTCCTTTGCTTTGTTTTTGATGGGATGATCGGAGCCATGAGATAAAAAAAAGAGACAGGAACACCGTCTTCTACCAGAGGTCGTACAGACTGAATACTTAACACCTAGACAACGGACAGGACACATAACACCCAGTGGACCGGTGGAGAATTATTCGATCATGAAAAGTTTCCTCCTTACCGGAGCGGGAATCGAACCCTCGCCCCATAGTCCATGCGTCTAGACGATTGACGTCGCTAACCGCACGGCCACGAAGCCCACAGGAAATGATGAAATCCAGGAGCAGTTCTCCTATTTTACTTTAGATTCCGAAATTGTAAAGCAAAATGACCATTATTCCAAACCAAAATTCCATTATCCCAAACGGCCGTTATGCTAAACGACCTTTATGCAAAACGGCGTTATGCCAAACAACTTTATACCAAATGACCTACCACTGCTTTAAGATATACGAATGCAAAAATGGTAACTTGGCTTAGAAATCTCGCAGTTAATAACAGTAGAAATGCTAGCTGAACACTAAGCTGCGAGGCGGCAATTTCCTAGTGGGGGATGTACTGCCAATAAAAAGAAAAATAGGATTTCGACCGCAACAGTAAGGTCGTCTTCAGTGTCAGTTATTTTAAATATAAATTATTAACATCACGATCATTCTCAGATTGATTATCGATTGAAATCCTTAAAAACATACATATAAGTTATGCTGCGGTCCTTGCAACTGATGGCATTTGCAACCATAGCACAGTGGTGCGTTTGGCTAAAATCGTGAACTTTTTGTTTTACCACTTAAGGGTGTTATTTTTTGGCATCGGTGTCTTCGGGAATAAATTTTAGAAAAATATGGCGCATCGAATGACAAAAAGTTGTAATTCCAATTTTTGCCACAGGTGGCGCTGCAAAATGTAACTTCTTTAATAAACGATTTTTAAATATGGTATCTTTGGCAAAGTTGTAGTGTAAATTATTATGAATTTTATTGCTGAAGACACCGAGTGTCCATCTATCATCGTTTTTGAAATACGGGCGTTTTTTATGGACAGACCGTAAAATAACAGTATTTAAAGATATTTTCGAAACTAACAGTTTCAGGTCAATACAATGTTCTACAAAAATGTATATATAATCAAAATAAACCACTTTCTGGAAGATACCAGTTATTTGAAGACTTCATATGCAACAGAGGGGCAAATTGGGGCAAGGAAATCCCCACAGGATTTAAAATATCTAGTCTATAGTTTCATATGCATATAATTATGTCTGTCTCCACGTGTATCCGAACAAGTATTTCTATATTTCATAAATCGACATTTCCAACTGATATTTATATGATAATTGAGATTTCATCATACTGCATACCACGCTGTTGAATGTTAATGTCAAAATAAGTGCAGCGTGAGGCTATTTTTTTGTCTCTTCATCCAATCATTTCACGCAATGCAAATCTGACGTCATACGCTCCTAGAGATGTCCTAAAATCCCGAAAAATCGATTAGTAACTAATCGATTACTCTTTATTCTTGTCGATTATTGAATCGATCCATCGTTGGGTAGTAATCGCTAAAAATTAATCGATTATCACAACGATAAATTGATTAATCGAAGTAATCGATTAATTTGCGGCTTAATAGAGATGTCGTTAATTCCCGATTAATCGATTAGTAACTTATCAATTACTCTTGATTCTTGTCGATTATTGAATCTATTAACCGTTGGTAAGCAATCGATTCAAAATAAGTCGATTATCTCAACGATTAATCGATTAATCGAAGTATATATGATAGCGCCTGAATGCTGGCAGTGGTGGGTAGAAAACCAGCTACTGTTTGGGATTCATTTTTAAACTATCATTTATTTGGAAGGCTCATTTGCCGAGCGTTACGGAGCCGGAATACAGTTTTTCATGATTATTATACACTAATGTTAGTTTTGGGGAACCGAAAGACTCGCGGTTTGGTCGAGGTTAGAGAATACAATTATACAATAGGAAAGGAAGGGAATTTAGGTGCCTAATTAATTACAATGCTGATATTCACACAGTTGAAATCCTTGGCGATGTTTCACTTCTGTAACGAGCCAAATGTTTTTTGGGAGACAGCAACGAGAGGAAGACATACGGTTGAGGTTTACTGGTACACAACAAGAGGAAGACATTCTTAAGGGATTACGACAGCTAAAGGGGCGGGTGGACTACGATTACAGTCAAACATCAGCAACTTTCAAAAATTGGTGGACAAAGGACATGTATTCGATATCAAGACCCGCCAACACTTCCCTAATAGGCTTTGGCTGCCTTCCTCGGGCCCGAAGTCTTGGGATTCATTGGTAAGTGTATAATGTTAAGGTGTCAACTCATTCATTCTCTCGCTTAGCGTTATAGTGATGTCGCAAATTAATCGATTACTTCATCTTTGTGATAATCGATTAATTTTATATCGATTATTACCCAGCGATGAATTTGAATCAATAAGAATAAATAGTAATCGATTAGTTACTAATCGATTATTCGGGATTTTACGACATCCCTAGTAGCGTATGACGTCAGATTTGCATTGTGTGAAATGATTGGATGAAGAGAACAGAAAATAGCTTCACGCTGCACTTCTTTTGACATTAACATTCAACAGCGTGGTATGCAGTGTGGTGAAATCATAATAAAAAATAATAAAATTCATAATAAATTACACTACAACTTTGCCAAAGACACCATATTTAAAAATCGTTTATTAAAGAAGTTACATTTTGCAGCGCCACCTGTGGCAAAAACTGGAACTACAACTTTTCGTCATTCGATGGGCCATATTTTTCAAAAATTTATTCCCGAAGACACCGATGCCAAAAAATAACACCCTAAAGTCGAGTCAAGTACAAGACACTGAAGACGACCACACAGTTGTGGTCGAAATACGTATCTGCAAAGATAACGAAAATTAACTGGTGGAATTAAATGGACAGTACTTAATTCGTCTTAGACGGTTTAATACATTCCACTAAACGAGCTTAATATATTTTTCTGACCCTAAAGTGGTAAAACAAAAAGTTCACGATTTTAGCCAAACGCACCACTGTGCATAGGATGCAGACGTAGAATGTTCAAGTATGCAATCCTCGAATACATGAATTTGCAAATTTGCATATTCCATGAGAGTGTTTTTTCTCTCATGTTCATTTGCCTATCTTTTCGAATCTGTTTTGCCATCTGTCCCGTAGCTACAGGCTACAAGAGAGCCAATAGTGAATGTCTCCATCAGTGGCCACCTTCGACTATCACAGGTTTCTACTGGAATGGGAAAACCTATTAACATTTTCCCAGAACTGTGTCAAATGCACAGAACGGATGCCGTCCTTTTTTTTCTCGGGAAATCCGTTCCTTTGAAGTAGTGGGCTTGTGCAAAGCCTTGCTCTGTTCTACCGGGTAGAAATTGATTTGTTGTATTAAATATTTTTGCACAATCTGTCCGGAACGACGTGCCATTGAATTTTGAACTTGGAATTGTCTTGAGGTTCGGAGTTCGAGCAGCATTGCTGAAAAAAGAAAAAAAACCTGCCAGTCATACGTGCGAAATCGTCTAGCTTTGATGGCAAATAGAGACTTCAGATTCTATTAGATGATAAGCATTTCTGAGCCGTGTTCGCGGAAGAAAATAATAAGTTTCGATACAATGATTTTCATTCTCAAGCTAGATAATTTGTGGGGCGGAAATTAAGGTAAGGTGTTGTGTCTTTTGTGCATATTTGTAAAATAGAGCATTAAACAATATAAGAATAATGCAAATTATGCATTATTCTTAAAATATTAATGAAAATCTTACACTGCCACCATTATTATGTGTCTTGCCCGACAGTGGATGGCTTACCCTAATGGGTGGTAATTTTCCACCACATTCAAACTCGAACCGGCTTCTTCATCTGGTGACAGTTATCAAATTCCATCCCCCTAGCGAACCGAGGCTGTTTTTCAGAAGAAGCAATTTAACAACAGAAGTAAAATACAGGACCGTGAAAAGGCATGTGGCATTCACTTTGTGTAATCTTCGCCGCCGGGTAATCGCTGGTAGCTCCTCGGTGAAGGGGACGGTCGGCGGAGCAAGCCGCTAACAGCCATTCTGCTTTTCCGTGGTTGGGCTTGGATTTCATTTCAGCTTTCTTCGAGTGGTTTCATCTTTGGTCTGTCGTCGGTTTATCCGTTTGATGGAAAATTTGTCTATTCGATTTGAACGGCTTAAAAATGTGATAACACAATGATTTTTAAATTCCCCCTTCAAAATGATGCATTTTTCAGCCGGTTACGAAAAGTTTGGGGATGAACTCGAATAAAAAAATTAACAACTATTTTTAATAACGTTATAAAATTTCAATTTCAAGTACAATATACCTCTAGCATCCTGATTCTTGCCAGAGAGATACCATCACGGCACTTGAATGTCAGATCTCTCATTGATTAAATATTTATAACCGACTGCGGTAGAACTTTTACTCGTTGGCTCGTTTGCCGGAAAACCGGTCAAACTCGGTTGTTGACGCCTTGTTTGACAACGTGTCGCACAGAAGCATGTTGTAATTGTTATTGTTTGACTTTTATATTTCCATAACAAAATAAGAAGTGAGAAAACTCTGACGTGGAAAATTTGAGCAATTTTATGGTCAACCAAATTTGTTTCCATTCGTGAAAGCACTTGGATTCGGCATGTACGATTCAGGTATAGGTTGCTCCCACAGGTTGTCACAGCGATTTGTTATAATAATAATTTACTAAAATTAAGTTAGTTGTTGATATAAGAGACGAAAAGGATTTAACTTAAAAAATAGCATTTAATGTACCGGAAACTTTGATCACCGAGCAAACATAGATCAGTTTGACCATTTTTAAGAAAGAGCATTTTTTTTGTTAATATAATTACTTAATGTTAGTTAGGTATTTTAATCTAGGCTAGATTTGCCACTGAATGTTATAACCTTTGCCTTGACACGTATTCTTTTTATCGCCAAAATTTGAATATAAAAACAAAATTAATTTTTGAACTCACAACAAGTTATGAAAAAAGTACTCAATACAAAAATAGTTATAAAATTTTTGAGTCCGTTGCTAAACTTGTGTGATAAATTATCTTATTTACTAGGTTGATCCATATTGTTTGTTTCAAAATTGAGATTTTTATTGCTAAAAAAGTAGTTTCTAACGAATGTTCAATTTTTGCGCTTATCTAACTCATTGACCATCTCAGACAACATGACTTTAGTTAAACTAATCATTATTTGTCAAATAAGTATCACCGTACTAGCCCAAAGATTGCGTTGTACTCTCAGTAAGATTTTGTAAAATAATTAAATAATTTATTAGATAAAAAGTAAATGAAATGTCTCGCAAGTATGTTTCGCAGCTGGGGGCAAGAAATTATATTACAAAATGTTAAGATAAATAAATACGAGTTTTGAATCGATGTTATTGCAGTTTGTTTTTTTTATTTCATCCACATTAACTCGGGGCTTTCTTAGCCATGCGGTAAGATGCGCTGCTACAAAGCAAGACCATGTTGCAGGCAGCTGGGTTCGACTGGAATGATGATCAAAGCTACCCCAAATTAAAAGCTCACAACCAAAACCAATTAAGTTTGCTTAACAGAAATCAAGGTTCTCGGTTGTCTGAAACGGATCAAATACTGCTATAGGCATTCGATTTGGTCCCTTATTGATTTTATTAGTGTTAGGTTGAAATGTAAAACATTTTTCTGTGTCATATTTTCGTCATGTGTATTTAATATATTTAATGACCTATTTTCCGTTTTCTTGTTTTCAGGCATCTATACTTTGGGTAAAGTAAGTGATAAAATACTGATATTCCATTAAATTAGAAGGTTACTAGTCTCTTTGTTTTTGATTGGGGGCAACAGATGGTGGCGACGGCTATGGATGCAGTTATAGCTGTTGGACCAGCAGAAAGCTATCAGCATTGCATCGTTAGCGATCATCTGCATCTGTTGCAGTGATGGCTATTGTGCCGCCTGCCGGATTGTGGAATTTCGCCTTTTATTTTCTTCGCTGGATTTAGTTCTAGATTCGTGTGACGCTGGATGGATCCAAATCAAGTGTCAGAATGGTGAGACATCCGATTCGTTCGTGACATTAGATGGGTTGAAGCCAGGGATGCCAGAGAATATTTTCAAATGTCTTCACAGTCGTTTGAATATGTCTTCAAATGTCTTCAATATAAAAATTATGATTATTAGCGAGAAATATCAAAATCCAATAGGTTTGTAAATTCAATCATGTCCTTGCTTTATTGATGTGGAATAATGTTTATTTTTTTAAACATTCAAATTGATAGAATTCAAGAGAATATTCTATAAAATTTTCACGAGATAGTGTATAACGAGTTTCTCCTGGATTTTATACTGAGCCCACCGGATTTTTAACTGAATTTTCATGTGGAATTCTTCCAAATTTATTTTTAAAGAATACCCTGTAAGCTTTCAAAATTTACCGTGAAATATTTGAAAAACATCCAGACGAAATTTCCCGAAGAATTCCTGTTGGAACACCCAGAGGATTTACTGAAGAAACTTCTGGAGAAATTTCTGAAGGAACTCCCGGAGGAATTGCTGGAGGATTTTCAGAAGGAATTCTTGGAGAAACTTAAGATGGAATTCCAATAGGATCTTCGGGATGAATTCCGGAGGGATTTTCTGGAGAAATTTCTGAACGATATTCCTGAGGAATTACTGAAGGAATATCCGGTGGAATTCCTGAAGAAATTTTTAAAGAAACTTCCGGAGGAATTCTTGGAAGTAGTTCTGGATGAATTCTTGGAGGAGCTTCTTAGATATAGCTGCAGAAATTTCCGAAAGAAACCCTGGAGGAAATACCAGAAAAATTCCGTAGTATATTTCCAGAGGCATTCTTGGAGAATCTTTCGGCAACATTCTTGGAGAATCTTCCAGTGGAATTCCAGTGGAGAAACTTCCAAGGGAATTTATGTGGAAACTTTCGGAGGGATCACTGGAGGAGCTTAAGCGGGAATTTTTGAAAATTCTGGGGGAACTTTCGGAAGAATTTCTGGAAGAACTTCCGGAGGAATGCTTGAAAGAAATGCTGGAGGAATTCGTGGAGGAGCTACCGGAGTAGTTCAGGAGGATCTTCCGAAGGAAATCTTGGATGTTCTTTCGCTGGAATTCTCGGACGACCTTACAGAGGAGCTCCTAGAAGAAATTCCAAAGGTATTCCTGGAGGATTTTTCGGAGAAATTCCTGAAACTTCCGGACAAATTCGTGTAGGAAATTTGGGAGGAATTTCAGAAACAATACTAGAACGATTTTTTGGAGGAATTCATAAAGGAATTCTCAGATAAAATACTGGAAGAATGTCCAAAGTTATTTCTTGAAGAATTACCAAAGGAATTCAAGGAAGAATTTAGCGACAGGTGTGTAATAAGTTTCCTCCGGATTTCTTTTAAGAACATTTTCCTCTAGTAATTTACTATGGGATATCTGAGAAATATCTATTTAGCACCAAGACAATTTCAATTTCTTGTCGACATTCGTAAGAATTTTCTATGGGAATTAATTGAGGCAAATTCCTTGTGGAAATCAAAAGGGATTTTTTTTTGTGGGAGCTTAGTAAAATTTCCCGTTTAATGTTTGGAGTGTTTCCTTTATTATTTCTTAACGGAAATTATTATAAATTTCCAGGATAATTTTAACTGAATTTTCAATTTCAATTCTCCTAAATTTAGACACGAAATTCCTCATCGGAAATTCTCCTTATAAAATTCACGATTTTTTTCTATTTTCACTGAAAAGTCTTAAAAGTCCACGGGAAATTCGAAGAGTTCTGGTTCTAGCTCAATGGTTGAATAGATTCAATCTAGTCATAGAAAAATTCAGTCAATGTTTGCCGCAAATTAGATAGGTCATTGCATTCCGAAATGATCGAAATACCTTTTTAAAGACGCCGCCAAGAAAAATTCAAACGAATGCTACCATCGGGACCAGCGCACAGCTCAAAGTTAAGTGTGTATGAGGTTTAAAATGCGTTGCAGTTATCAACCGGCTAGTGTGAATGTATTTTAAGTTTGAGATTCTAAGCTCGAGACAAAGACTATTATAACTTTTGTAATATTATGTAAAAGTTTACATAGAGGTCGCAGAATTTATAAGCTTATGAGTAAGTAGTGAAATTGTATTTTCTATTCGCTGGCTTATTGATTGTCTTCAAGTGTCTTCAAATAAGTAGAGAAGTCTTCAAATATTTTGAAAAGTCTTCAAAATGTCTTCACGAAATAAATGTCTTCACAGAAATTCAAATGTCTTCAAATTGAAGACATGTCTTCAAATCTGGCATCTCTGGTTGAAGCAGGGCAATGCGCTCTTCAATCTACTATGCAACATAGCTCTGGACAGTGGCGTAGCCAGAAAATTGGTCTCGGAAGGGTTTTCTAAAAAAAAATTTTTTTCGATATTTTTTTTTTTTTTAATTTTGTCTCTGGGAGGGGTTTTATGCCCAAAACCACCCCCGTGGCTACGCCACTGGCTCTGGAAGATCTGGTGTGCAAAAAAACGGAACCAGATCGCAGAGCAGCGGAAGTGTCTTTCGTGCCTTTCAAACGGGTGACTGGAGGAATAGAACTGATCATAAATTCTGTCAAAACTAAGTACTTAGTGGCTGGCAGACAGATCCGGGATAGACCCCGCATTCGCTAGCTGTGTGCAATCTAGGAAGATGCGCGTGCGACAGGCATGGCCCAAGAACGAGCGAGCTAGAATAAGACATTGATTGATTAAATAAGAATTATTTTACTCTGAACCTCAGTGTAAAAAGTGTAAGTGTAAAAAAACATCTTCTCATTTTAAAGTCGACAATTATAGAACTACACATTTTTGTCTCCCAACTGAACGTCTGACCGTGTCCTTACATCCTAGAATTAATCGGTTGAATGGAACACCGAAACTTGAGCAAATTGAAGTGAACTTCGTCGACTTTGTCAGGGATAATTAATTTTGATTATTATGACACTTTCCACTGTGCTGTTGAACCCGACTTGGTTGACGTCATTCCGGTGAATTAAACAATTACCATGGCGCTGGAAATTGGGAATAGAAGAGGGGGGACAATTCAAGCAACTGCTAATTACTGCCGTTGCAATTCAACGTGTTGCTTTTCCTTCTTTATTCTTTGTGTAAAAAAATAGTTGAATTGGTAAGCCACCATTTCTGCTAAGGCTTCCATTTTGGAAGCAATGAAGTTGAATGTTTCTTGAAACAACGAAGTCGAATTTTGTCAAAATAAAGTATGCCCGAAACTGTTGCAGTCCCAATTCATCAATTTTATTTTGAATCATGCACTTCAGAGTTGCATATAAGTAACGCGGAAGGTAAATAGGTTGGCCAATCGAAACAATTTTCATTAGGGATATTTAAATGTCTGTAACACTCCTTTTTCTCGCCAGATGAAACCACAACATCCAAAAACAGTCATTAGTTGGTCGTACAAAGTTTTCATACCCAACGAAATTGCACTGCGGCTATCAACTTTTCAATTCGATAGAAAAAACACCTGTGAAACCCGGACCCGGACATCTCGTAGGGCAGTTATCCCATCCAAATTCAGCAATCACCTATGCACTGCAAATGGATTCCAGAAGTTGGTAACGAGTTAAATATGTAGAAGCGAAAAAACAGGATTTTTAACACACTGTCGAACAGAGATAGAAGCACAAACGTATAATAAAAAGTTTGTAATTTCCAATTAAACTTCAACGTGTAGCAGATAGAAAATCTTTTTCTTCTTCATGGGCTCAACATTCAATCTGGAACTTGGCTGGCTTTTTAATTTAGTGTTTAGTATTTAGTAAGGTTATTCCAGAAACGCAATTAATTTTAACTTTATCATGAAACAAACATTCAGTCAGACTACTTTCAGACTCTTTATGACCTCTTTCAAGATTATTGTGTCATGTTGTTCATTGGAACACCTAGCTTTTGAGATTGAAAATTTAGCTATTCTCCCGTAGAATTACATTCTAAAAATAATTCAATACAATCGAATCGATCCGTTTTCCAGGTTCCATTTTTTGCCCTTTTTTTGCGTTTCTTTACTAAATTATTAAATCATCAGCAATTGAGGGCGATATATTGTTATTGAAGGTATGACTTTTCATAGAGCAACTGGTTGGAAAAGAACGGATACGCCAAGCTAGATTTATTCATTTAACACCAGCAAATACGCTAACTAATTTCAGAGTATATTCGTGATGAGATGTAGCAAAACCAAATTGTGAAAAGTTTTTAGTCCGAACCTCTTCCTATGCTTACACTTGCTGAGCCCCACTCATAATTTTATGCATCAAAATAGAGTTTACCTTTTACGGCAAATTGACAAATTTGCATAAATAATATCAAAAGATTAAAGCTCGTCACGAGCACTATTATATAAAGAGGAGGGGGATGAAAACATCAGTTTTTATAGCCGAACACCAGACGTCTGCCCCAGACGTGCGAATAACTGAAGCACGGAGAGCGATAGCATTTTAATGAGTGTTAAACAGTCCTGAAAATGTAATTAATTTGAGTGACGATGATCATTATAAAATGAAAATATCGATGTAAATATATTTTCACTCATAATTGAAAATGACAAACAATACTAATTTATTCGAGGCAGCAACAGTAAATCTCAACTTAATCTGGGCACTTCAAATGTTTCATTTTTAAATTACAGGGTGACATAATGAGATGTCCGTCAGTTGAGTGTCTATCCAGTTGGGAAGACCGGGGAAAGCGGGAAAAAATCGGAAATTGAACCCAATCGGAAAAAAAACCGGATTCTAATTCCTTCGATTCCGCATGTGTCAAAACTTGGATTGATTTGTATTGAACGGGTCTAAAAGCTTCCTAGTTCTCACTCTTAAAAATCATAAAAAATACCTGATTTCTTGGTTAGATCCGCTAATATGATATTTAAGTATCAGTTCCTCTAACCGTGGAAAAAGGGAATCTAAAATTTTTTCTATATGGATTCGCATTACCGTCGTGCGGGCTTCTTTTTTACCATTCGGGGGCTACTTTAGAAATTTTGAAACAAGAATAACAACGTGAATTACTATCAAATTGCCATTATCACCATTCGGATGGCTTGTTGATATCTGGATGGCAACTTTCTGTATCAAATTTGTTTTTTTTTCGTTTACTTTTTTTATAAATCAAAAATCCAAAGTAGCCCCCGGAGTCAAAAGAAGCCCCGCATGACGGTATGCGTTTTCCACAGTGTGCTCTATGTTTCGGTTTGATGTTCTTGGTACCGATTTAATTTAATCCTTACTGTTCATATTAATACTTAATTTGCAATGGTTACAGTTACTTATTTGATGAACTACAGCTCTTCGATGAACCTACGCCGAATGGAGTATACTTATCCACTGGACTCGATCCTTGGCCAATCGTTTCCAGTCGCCCTGAACATTGAGCGCCCTCAGGTCCTCTTCAACTGCAAAAAGCCATCGTGTACGCGGCCTTCCACGAAGCCTGTGACCTCTTCCGGGTTCTCTACTTTTTTTTTGTCTTTATTATCGAGACTTTCAGCCGGGTTCTCTACTAAATATTATCTTCGCTTGACGTTCTTCCGACATACGAACAACGTGTCCAGCCCACCGTAGTCTGCCGTGTTGTATAAGCTTAGCAACATCCAGCCCTTTATACACCTGGTACAATTCGTGATTCATGCGACGCCGCCAGATACCGTTCTCCTGTTTACCGCCGAGTATTGTCCGCAGCACCTTACGCTCAAACACTCCGAAAGCTCTCCGATCAGCCTCCTTTATCGTCCATGTTTCATGGACGTATAAAGCCACCGGAAGAATCAGAATAGTATACAGCGCGAGTTTTGTTTTCGTTTGCAGACTACGGAACTTAAGCTGGTTACGTAGTCCGTAATAAGCCCTATTTGCAGCTGCAATACGCCTTTTCACCTCGCGGGTAACATCATTACCGCACGTCACTAATGTTCCAAGATATACAAATTCTTCTACCACTTCAAATTTTTCACCATCCAGCGCCATTTCACTACCACCACCACTGATGAACCCACGTTGATTGCCAGCGACCATGTACTTTGCTGGTATTGATCGTGAGTCCAATCCTCGCTCTCTCCCTCTTAAAAGGCCTTCAAAAGGCTTTCCACTAATTGTCGGAAGTGATGTAAACGCTTCTCGCATCTTCTGACAGGCTAATGCAGCGTTTCTCAACATTTTTTATAATAAAATTAATTAATTCGAACTTAAACATTCATTGAGGTACCCCCTATTTTTCCGCTGTAAATGAAAATAAGCGTAACTCATAAGATATATGAAAAACGGACCTGAAAACTAACGGGATATATGGATAATTAAAAAGTTGTCTGAAATTTTCGTAATTCCGTGAAAATTTTCGATTCAAATTAGGTTTATACTTCCTACAAGACTCTGAACATTTTTGGAGGCTTCAGAGCTTCTCGATAGCAGGCTTACGCGGCTCTTGAAAAGAAGCTTCCGAGTCTCTTAAAGGGAGCCTCTTGGTTTCCAAGCCCCTTTAAAAAAGAATTCCAAGCTCCTCGAAAGGATGCTTCCAAGCTTTTTGAAAGGAGACTTCCAAACCTCTTGAAAAGAGGCTTCCGAGCCCCTTCAAATAAAAATTCTGAGCATCTCCAAAGGATACCTCTTAAAAGGAGGCTTCCGAGCCTCTTGAAAATAGGCTTTCGAGCTTCTTGAAAGGAGGCTTCCGAGCCTTTTGAAATGAAGCTTCCGAGCCTCTTGAAAGAGGGCTTCTGAGCCTTTGAAAGGAGGCTTCCGTATCTCTTGAAAGGGGACTTCCGTGCATCTTGAAAGAAGGCTTCCGATCCTCTTGAAAGAAGGCTTCCAAGCCTCTTGAAAGGAGGCTTCCGAGACTCTTGAAAGGTGGCTTCCGAGTCTCTTGAAAGGTGGCTTCCGAGCCTCTTGAAAGATGGCTTCCAAGCCTCTTAAAAGGTGGCTTCCGAGCCTCTCGAAAGGTGGCTTCCGAGCCTCTTGAAAGGTGGCTTCCGAGACTCTTGGAAGGAGGATTCCCAGCCTCCTTAAAGGAGGCTTCCGAGCCTTTTGGAAGGAGGCTTCCGAGCCTCTTGGAAGGAGGTTTCCAAGCCTCTTGAAAGGAGACTTCCGAGTTTCTCAAAAGGATGCTTTCGAGCCTCTCGAAAAGATGCCTTCGAGCCTCTTGAAATGAGGCTTCCAAGCTTCGTAAGCGGAGGCTTCCGAGCTCCTTGAATGGATGCTTCCGAGCCTCTCGAAAAGATGCTTCCGAGCCTCTTGAAATAATGTCTCAGAGCGACTTGAAAGGATGCTTCCAGGCATATTGAAAGGGGGCTTTCGAGCCTCCTGAAAGGAGGCTTCCAAGTCTCTTGAAAGGGGGCTTTCGAGTCTCTTGAAAGGAGCTTCCGGGCCACTCGAGCCTCTTGAAAGAAGGCTTCCAAGCCTCTCGAAAGGAGCTTCCGAGCCTCTCGAAAGGAGCTTCCAAGCCTCTCGAAAGGATGCTTCCGAGCCTCTTGACATTATGCTTCCGAGCGTTTTGAAAGAATGCTTCAGAGCGACTTGAAAAGATGCTTCCAAGCATCTTGAAAGGAGGCTTTCGAGCCTCTTGAAAGAAGGCTTCCGAGCCTCTTGAAAGGAGGTTTCCAAGCCTCTTGAAAGGAGGTTCCCGAGCCTCTTGAAAGGAGGTTTCCGAGCCTCTTGGAAGGAGGCTTCCGAGCCTCTTGAAAGGAGGCTTCCGAGCCTCTTGAAAGGAGGCATCCGAGCCTCTTGAAAGGAGGCTTCCGAGCCTCTTGAAAGGAGGCTTCCGAGCCTCTTGAAAGGAGGCATCCGAGCCTCTTGAAAGGAGGCTTCCGAGCCTCTTGAAAGGAGGCATCCGAGCCTCTTGAAAGGAGGCTTCCGAGCCTCTTGAAGAGAGGCTTCCGAGCCTCTTGAAAGGAGGTTTCCAAGCCTCTTGAAAGGAGGCTTCCGAGCTTCTTGAAAGGAGGCTTCCGAGCCTCTTGAAAGGAGGCTTCCGAGCCTCTTGAAAGGAGGCATCCGAGCCTCTTGAAAGGAGGCTTCCGAGCCTCTTGAAAGGAGGCTTCCGAGCCTCTTGAAAGGAGGCTTCCGAGCCTCTTGAAAGGAGGCTTTGAGCCTCTTGGGAGGATGCCTTTGAGCCTCTTGAAAGGAGGCTTCTGAGCCTCTTGAAAGGAGGCTTCTGAACCTCTTGAAAGGAGGCTTTCGAGCCTCTTGAAAGGAGGCTTTCGAGCCTCTTGAAAGGAGGCTTTCGAGCCTCTTGAAAGGAGGCTTTCGAGCCTCTTGAAAGGAGGCTTTTGAGCCTCTTGAAAGGAGGCTTTTGAGCCTCTTGAAAGGAGGCTTTTGAGCCTCTTGAAAGGAGGCTTTTGAGCCTCTTGAAAGGAGGCTTCCGAGCCTCTTGAAAGGAGGCTTCCGAGCCTCTTGAAAGGAGGCTTCCGAGCCTCTTGAAAGGAGGCTTCCGAGCCTCTTGAAAGGAGGCTTCCGAGCCTCTTGAAAGGAGGCTTCCGAGCCTCTTGAAAGGAGGCTTCCGAGCCTCTTGAAAGGAGGCTTCCGAGCCTTTCGAAAGGAGGCTTCCGAGCCTCTTGAAAGGAGGCTTCCGAGCCTCTTGAAAGGAGGCTTCCGAGCCTCTTGAAAGGAGGCTTCCGAGCCTCTTGAAAGGAGGCTTCCGAGCCTCTTGAAAGGAGGCTTCCGAGCCTTTCGAAAGGAGGCTTCCGAGCCTCTTGAAAGGAGGCTTCCGAGCTTTCTCTTGATAGGAGGCTACCGAACCTCATAAAGGAGGCTTCCGAGCCTCTTGAAAGAATGCTTCAGAGCGTCTTGTAAGGATGCTTCCAAGCATCTTGAAAGGAGGCTTCCGAGCCTCTTGAAAGGAGGCTTCCGAGTCTCTTGAAAGGAGGCTTCCTAGCCTTTCGAAAGGATGCTTCCAAGCCACTTGATAGGAGGCTACCGAACCTCTTGAAAGGAGGATTCCGAGCTCCTCGAAAGGAGGCTTCCGAGCCTCTCGAAAGGATGCTTCCAAGCCTCTTGAAAGGAGTCTTCGGAGCCTCTTTATAGGAGGCTTACGAGCTGTTTGGAAGATGGTTTTCGATACGCTTAGAAGTAGGCTTCCAAGCCTCTCACAACAAAGCTACTGAGCTTTTCGGAAAAAGCCTTTATGATTTCAAATAGAGGCTTTCGAACCTTTGGATTCTAGAGTTTATTTCGCATATTACATTGGAGGTTTTTTTTTAATTTACTCACTAGACGTTTTGTCGTTTTGATTTTATCCTACAGCCCTTCATACACTTTTTTGATTGGGGCGAGCAGGAATCAATAAGCTTTGATTTACTGATCGCCATGCATATTATGTACAATACATACTTTTGGAATAAACAATTGCACAATAACCGTCTAAGACGAATTAAGCACTCTCCATTTAATTCCACTTGTTAATTTTCGTTATCTTTGCAGATACGTATTTCGACCACAACAGTGTGGTCGAAATACGTATCTGCAAAGATAACGAAAATTAACTAGTGGAATTAAATGGAGAGTGCTTAATTCGTCTTAGACGGTTGAATACATTCCACTAAAAGAGCTTTATATATTTTTCTGAACTGCACAATAATTATTATCAAAACATTATCAATAATTGTTATTGTATTTGTTGGTTTATTATCGCCATTACGCATTGTTGTCGAAGTTCATGTACCTCAGGTTGAGAACCGCTGGGCTAATGGAATATTTCAAGACAAAATTTTCAAAACGACTTATCTGCTTTTGTAAACAAAGATTCAAACGACGATTTGACGAATCTGGTAGCTCTCCCACGCAAACCAACACCATCAATAGGCGGAGTCCTTCACCTACCTATTGATGGTGTTGGTTTGCGTGGGAAAGATTCGTCAAAGCGTCGTTTGAATCTTTGTTTACAAAAGCAGATAAGTCGTTTTGAAAATTTTGTCTTGATTTGAATTATTTGTTTGAGAATCTGCATATGTAACATTTTTGGCCATAATGAGATTTTTATACACATATTCTGAATTTTCGTTCAAAGATACGTATTCTGGAAAATAAATAGAAAAATACTTTTTTATTCAGGAATGTATAATTTTTTTTCGTTTGTTTGAGAAACTACATATGTGCTCGCACTTTGTAGTGCAATTATTGAGTACTGCTTACATTGTTCGCACTAGAAGTGTCCACAGGCATTCGCTCAACCTTTTATTATTTATTTATTATTATTTATTTGTTCACGTTTAACTGACTCATGTGGTCTTATTGAATAACTTATTAATAAATTACAATGGCGTTACATTGATCTAATATAATATAATATAATATCTGACCATCGCTTCATCGACTCTGATCACTTGAATGTTACTTCGCAGACCTTGCGTTTTTAAAATCCTCTTTCAACCATCTCTGTACGAATAAAACATCTTCTTTTTCAATGGCTCTGAATTCCAATTAAAACTTGGACCTGCTTTAGTATACTTATAGCATTTCCTCAGTTATTAATTGAATGCTTTTCTTTTCTTTTTTTGCTCGCCTTTGCTTGAGTATGTATCTTGTGTGGCAAGTACAATGGTTACACTTTGCCCTGGGTGTCAAGAATGTTTTCAATCCGAAAACATCCTGGACCCGATCGAGAATCGAACTAGCCATCTGCGAATTGGCAATCCTACACTTTGTTTGCTCGCAAAACTACTGGAAACCCCTGGAGAAATTATTCATACGATGTATAAATATGTATAAATGACTTTTAATGTGTTGGCCGTGCTCCAAAATGGTAATTTTTGTACGCAATTCGGAAAACTTGGTTCAAGTAAAAGGACTTTCCTTCAAAATTTCATATAGTTACCAGTCCGGAGTACAAAATCGCGAATGCTCCCAATTCCCCTCTACAGCTATTTTCCCAACGTTTTACAGTTTTATACCCACGAGACTCAACCCCTCCTATCAGCTGAAAAGGAAAAAGTCATCCCGGAAACGTCGGAAAACTGCTTCGTTTGCAGCGGCCAAAGTACGTAATTACCTCCGAGATTTAATGAGGTGTTCACTCTCGGCGTCGTCGACGGGGCTAACGATTTGTATACATGGGCACACCCATCCTCCTGATCCCGAACCTATCCATATGATGTTCGCACAGACAGGTTCCTAAAGCGCGAGCTTCCATGCTATTCGCCGTCTCACTGCAGTGGAATGGGTGGCCCACCTCGCTATAGGAGTAAGTTTGTTTCTTTTAGAGTTTACGATCCGCGACTAATGTGATGATGACGACGACGGCGATGATGAGGGTTGCCTAATGCTTCAGTAGGATATGTATCTATTTGTGTACACTTACAAATGCCTGCTAGTTGACCTAACTGGTGGGAGAAAAAATTGTGCTGCACAGGATACTCCCGACTACTGTCGGGGGTAAAGCGAGAAAACCAGGATCACACGGAAGGAAGCAAGTTGTCCTCAATGGCAGCTGCTACGGGAGGATTTTCGTTGCTGGCGGCGTAGCCACTGCCGTAATGGAGCTGGATTTTTAAATTATTTAATTACATTTAGTAATGAGATTACGGTTCAGTGGCTTGCCCTCGCTGTCGTGCCGCTTTTGGTGTTGTTGGGTCACGGCACTGATTTCAATGTGGGGACATATTTTCTTTAAATTTCACTTAATCTTGCGGTGAGGGTAGTTAAAATGAGTGATGCTATCCGGAACCGAAAAAAGGAGCAGGCTATTGCGCTTCGGTATATCCCTTCGGCATTGTCTTTAAATTTAGTTACAGTGCCTAGTACCATAGTGATTAATATTCATACCTACTATAAAATAATAATAAGTATCCATACTGACAAGTTTTTAATATGCGGAACATTCAACGTACATGACTTAACTACATGCTAAATATCTTCCAAGAAATGTTTCAATGTAGAACTATATTTATTTAAATTATTATTTTTAAATAATTTAATAAGTTTCTTCGCAGTTAATAACTGTTGCAGAGATCACTAAGCTGCGAGACGGAAATTCCAGTGCGGGATGTAGTGCCAATAGGAAATAAAATTATTTTATTCATTTTTCATAATTCCATAACTCTATTGGTTTTTATTTGCCTCGCGAGTCAACATCTCCCTGCATTGCAGCTTCAATAAACATTTTGCGTGCCTAATGATCAACCAGTATCGGTGGTGACCGAACTGCGCACTTCCATACTGCCCATCTCACACCGGGGACCTGTCAGGCAGATCGCCGCGTGCAAAACAAATGAAAACTTCCATAAAAAATAACAGAAGAAAATCGTGAAAAATAAAGTCATAAATTATTTGTGCTTCACTTATTTTGCGTTGTGTGTTATTTTGCTCTTTTTCATGTATTCCCTGGACTAACCGTCCGCTCTGGAGGTACGTGTCGTCCAGCGCCAAGCCTGATGGCGTAATCCCATATCCCGTGGGCCTACGCATCCCGTGCAGAGGAATATGGCATGTGTTTATCCAAAAATTATTATTAGGGACGTAATTACATAAGAAGCCATTTTCAGCCATTTGAGTAAGACAGCAGAATAACGACGCCCGAAAGAAGAATTGTCCAATCGTGGATTGTTATGATCACAATTTCGATTGCAAGAGTTCCTTCCTCTGCGACGTCCACCTAAATTATGGTCTTATACGTTTGGTCTTAGCCAGTCGACAGACAAACTCAAAGAAAAAAAAAAAATTATGGTCTAGTTATGGGTCGGACTAATCACAATTTTGCATTGTGGGCCACTCGCATTCAATCGCGTTCATGTGCTTCTGTCTGCGTTGGTGAGACACCCGCAAGCAGAACGGTGTAACTGTGGATCAGAGCTATCACATTTTCCTGTGGTGGGACTCCCGCATGCGTTGACATTGCATCGAGATCACGATTTTGCGTGTTGGGACACCCGCATGTTCTAATTTTGAATCGATTGTACGACAATTCCCCGAAAACCAATTCCACGAATGCAATTTTCCCGAATGCAATTTCCCCGAATGTAACAATTCCCCGAATGCAATTTCCCCGAATGTAACAAATCCCCGAAAATAAAGTAGTTTTTGCAAACACATAATTGTCATCGACTATTGACGCCCGAACAGAGCAGCGTTCAAAGATTTGTTCCAGAGTGTCTTTTTGGAGATGCCGAACATGACCAAATCTTTCGATAGTATTGTATGGCCTTGATATTCTTTACTGTTAAATTATATATCTTATTGATAAATTATAAAGATATTACAATAAAGTGTTTTCCTATTCATTTTTTCTAAAATATTCGAACATAGGCAGAATTTATTTGGTGGAGCAGAACCGCGAACATAAATTCCGTTTGAAAGCATCATGGTAAAAATTTGTGAAATCAAGCTCCTGTCCTATGTAAGGTCTATCTCTTCTTAAGAAGTTGCTGTAATCGTGGATATGAATCCTTAAAAAAAAATAATGCGTATAGGCCCGGAATAAGGCAATGGTGAATGTGATCCCTTCTTTAAAAGTACTACATCTACTCGGAATAACGCAATGGATTAATTTGATATCTACTTTGAAAGTAGGTGGTTTTCCAGAATAATGAAGAAGTGAATGTTATTCCTTCTTTAAAAATCTGTATCTACCTGGTACATGGAAACGGTAGATGTGATCAATTCATTAAAGTTAGACGTTAGCTCGAAATAAGCCAAAGTAGAATGAAATTACTTTTTCAGAAGTAGAAATTTGCCTGCAATAAGGTTATGATAAATGTAGTCTCTTCCTTTGATGTAGACGAGTTTGGCTGGAATAGATATAATATATGAGATCGCATCTAGCAATAAATATCAATTATATAAACCGAAAAAAAATGACGTGTTCATTCAAAAAAGGCAATATCTCCTCCATTGTCCTTATATTATAATTTTTACTTACTGCGTAGACGCGATCATTTAAGGAAGGCATTATCTCCTTCCTTCGCTTTACTCCAGGCAAACGAGTACAATCGAAGAAGGGTCTATCTACCCTCTTTGTCTTATATTGGGCAAACGTGTTCATTTTAAGAAGGCATTATAACTCGTCTTCCCCTAATACCGGGCGAAGCGATTATAAAAAAAAACATTATACCGGAAGACGCATTAATTTTCTTCCTTTATCTCTATCCTTCTTCCTAATTTTTCCATTCTCTCTTTCTTCATCTCACTTCGTATTTCGCTCTTTCTCGCTCCTCACATAACGCTTCTTGCATCATATTTTTCACTTCTCACTTCTTACTCCATACTTTTCACTTCTTACTATGTACTTACTTACTGTACTTACTTCTCATATCTTACTTTTCACTTCTCACTTCTCACTTCTCAATTCCCACTACTCACTACTCACTAATCACTTCTCACTTCTCACTCCTCGCTTCTCACTTCTCACTTCTCATATCTCACTTATCATATCTCGCTTCTCACATCTCAATTTTCACTTCTCACTTATCACTTCTCATTTCTCACTTCTCATTACTCACTTCTCATTACGCTTTTCTTACTTCTCACGTCTCACTTTTCACTGCTCACTATTCATTTTTCACTTCTTACTTCTCACTCGGCCTAATGACGGTTCGGCATACAGTAAAACCTCCATGACTCGATATCGACGCATGGAAGCAAATTATGCCATATTAAAAAATATTTCCTGAGTTACTTAGATGGTCCCATCAATCAGCTTCCTAAGGATTTTCTATTCGACATCTCGAGATTTCCATGAGTCGATGGTTCCTTCTATATCGACTCATGGAGGTTTGACAATATTTGTCTTCGGCCCAATGTTCCAGCATCTTTTTTTTAACAATTTTTAAGCGAGTTGTCCCGCGACCCTCACTTTTGTTGCAACTCAAAATTGTGTCAAAAGCCAATTATGCGACTTTATGTTAAACGACGCAGATTCCTTTTTCAGTTTTAGTTTTATCTGCACTGTGGAAACAATTCGGGGAAATGTTACATTCGGGGAAATGTTGCATTCGGGGAACTGTTACATTCGGGGAAATGTTACGTTCGGGGAATTGTTATTCGGGGAAATTGCATTCGGGGAAATTGCATTCGGGGAATTGGTTTTCGGGGAATTGTCGTACAATCTTTTGAATCAACTTGTTAATTATTAAGCTTTTTTAGTGTAAGATCTTCAGCTATCAGAAGACGAGTTTAGTACTATTGCATTTAATTCCTCTACTTTAAATCGAGTCAAGCACGAGGCGCTGAAGACGGCCTTACAGTTCAGGTCAAAATACGTATCTGTAAAGAATACAAAGTGGTCGAACTAAATGGAATAGTACTACTGATAACAAACATTTTCAGTCCTTTCGTATAGTTATCCTCCTCTGCTCGGGATCGTTTGTTGGCTGCATCTGTCGGCCGGCGGCGTAGGCCAACCGAACAGCTAAAAGTTTTTCCATCATTTGCAACTCAGCAACAGCAGCGCAGCGTTTTTCCTAACCGTTGGAACTTCCCCAGGGACGTTCAAATTTGGCAATGAGTTTTCAACTGAGCCCCATTTAGTGGCTAATGGGAGGCGGACTAAACCAGAACGAGTCGAAGGGTAGGTAGGTTGTGAATATGTTTTTTTTTTGGGATTTGAGCCAGAAGATGGATTGGTTTAGCATTTATTTATTGGACCGGGTTTTCGACTAGGATTACGAAAATGGTTGGTTGCGACATAAAACCGGAAAAGTGCTGTCGTCGACGAAAGCGGTCCGGGTTGGTGTCTGATACCTGACGATAGGGATCCGGATTCGGAGATGCTGGATTCAAAATATTTATCCTGTGATTTATTTGCTATCCAAACAACAGTATCCTGTCGATTCTGCATGGGATTACTCGTATTATGTCATTCCTTTTCATGGCACAGAGGGTCTGCCCTGGTAGGTACATCTGTCCAAACAGCTCAAACTAGTATAATAACAATCGTCATCATCATCCCCTTCGTTACCACAGTAGCTGCTTTGTCCTATCAGTGAATTAATTCTAAATAACCCACCATGCTGTTGGTTTTAGGGTAAGACCCGAGTCTGAGAACTTGAGACGAGGTTAATGTTGATGGCAGGATAACAAAGCACATTGCTGCAATGCTGCATTGCGTCTTGTGTACATATAACCAGAAATAGAATCTTTCCAACACAGAAGTCACAATAGGATGCGAACTTTCGCACTGAGTCAATGTAGTGGAAGATGTCGTCTTCTATAGTCCAAAGTAACAGGAGCAGTATCCTTCCTGTCCTTGACTATGAAAACAACAGATTGCTGTTGCTTTCCTACTGCCCTTTCCAACCTCACCCTGACTGTACACGGCGACGCTCTGCTAACTGAAGTTGTTTCGTACAATACCGAGTCATTTTGATATCTATGAGCCGCCATCAGTGCATTCATAACACATAACTATTTGCAACAGTTGCAATCAGGTTTTTATTTTTCGCATCGTTCTCTTTTAGTTTTCACAAGTTGTGTTGTACATTATTTCTGTGTATTAAGATTAAATACCATTGGATAGTATTTTGGTCAAGAACTAATACACTACTGCAATTGTGTAAATCTTATATTTTCGGCGTTTAGATTTTTGGATCGGTGTGATTATGACATTGGCAATATAAAGATTCAAAGGTTTTTCATAGAATTGTGAGCATTTGACATTGAAGAAATTAGGAAACAATTATTGAATATAGAACTTTTATAAATTATTGATATACTGTTGCCTATTTCTTTTGCAATGTTTACACAAAGTAAATCTTATCATCTTCTTAGTTTTTTCAAATCAAAGTATATGGAAATTAACAGTCATTACAACCTAACAGTTTCCTAATTTTCTATGGTAAATTTCTTGTTTTCCATAATACGTTTACAGGTTTGTCTTTATTATATTATTAGAATGTGGTTCCTAAAACCTACATACATATTTGGTTTGAGCATTCTTTTTACATCGAAGTACACCATCTTGTGATCAAAATAAGTTTATTTTGTGAGCCTTCTTCCATTAGTAGAAAAATAAACCTGTGAAAGCCGTTATTTCTTCTATAGGGTGTAAGACCCCAACCTAAACGCATAATCGAGCTGAAAACATTGTTCAATCAAATTCAATTGCTCATACATTTACTGCTTTGAAAAATGTTCTTTGATACTATACAAACGTTTAAGGAGTTTGGATGTAATATCGGTTTATTTATGATTTTTTGGTAATTTTTTTTAACCATTTCTCGAAATAGTCGTTTTGTAAATGGTGTATTATTGTTCAGCTTATCCATCCTTTATCCGTGAATAATTTTAAACTATTTCAGATTGATTGATTGAAATTTGTGATAAGTCAACATTACATCCCGTGACCCTGTAGAAGTAATTCACTTTTACGATTCCCTGATGGGCGATGAAAAGTTAAACAAATCTACCTTTGCGTTGCTGCCTTTTAGATTGCCAAAGATTTACGGTTTCCCTCCGCTTGACCGCATATCTAACACTGACTGGCCGCTAGGAATGGAGAGTTTGTGCTCAAATTATCACCCGCCTCAAAGGAAAGCAGTTGGAGCTCGTTAGCTTACGACCGCAAAATGTTTACCTTCCCACTCCGACTCGTTTGCCCAATAGCTGCTGTTGTTAGCTGGGCGGTTTCACGAAATATAGCCACCGGTCATCGACGATTCGGACCCGTTTTACTGAGTGAATGATTAGCAAGGCCTCACCCACATGCTTGGCGCAGAAGGATGTGGTATTACACAGCTGGAGATCCTAGCTTAAAATAAGTTATATACCAGACTCTATTAGTTTTGTACAATTGGAATGGGGTCCTCAACAGTCGTACGGTAAGATGCGCGGCTACAAAGCAAGACCATGCTGATGGTGGCTGGGTTCGATTCTCGGTGCCAGTCTAGGCAATTTTCGGTTTAGAAATTGTCTCGACTTCCCTGAGCATAAAAGTATCATCGTGTTAGCCTCATGATATACGAATGCAGAAATGGTAACTTGGCTTAGAAACCTCGCAGTTAATAACTGTGGAAGTGCTTAATGAACCCTAAGCTGCGAGGCGGCAAAGTCCCAGTGGGAGATGTAATACCAATGAAGAAGAAGAAGAAGTCAATTGAATCAGTCAAATTGAAATCCCAGGCCTTCACTGGCCGTTGTGGGTGCCTGCGGTGCTTATCTCATCTGTTGAGAAGATTACACTTCCCAACACTTCGCAACAAAGTGCCTACCGCCCCAACTAAGCAATGCGTTCGTACTAAGAGCTACGTTATTTGTTGCTGCAAAGAGTATCAAATTGGCGCGGTTTTAACTTGTAAGAAACATTAATGAAGCTGAGTTTATCGAAGCACCATATTCAATTTTAAGCCCTGACCGCTACCACAAACCGTTTTCTCTACTTTTGGATTTACTGACATAGATCATCATCTTCAATCCGCGGTAGAAAATTGGATTTTTATTTTACCTGTTGTGACTATGAGCACAAACTATGTGGAGAACGAATCTATGACAAAGGTCGAAAGAAGAAAAGGTCGAAAGCTGATTGTGGCTACATGCAGCTTTTTATAGAAGTTTAACAGAGCTAGCTATCAAACCTCACCACTTCTTATAGGCAAGTCGTACAACTAGCAGTGGCTTGGGAAGGAATCGTTCAAGCCCTAGGACATAGCCCCTTTTGCTTTTTATTTGAGACAAGATTTCAATCATGAGTAAAAATTTTAAAAAAAATCCGTTTATCACAGTAGAGCCATTCCAGTCTACGTTCATCAGCCGTCCCGGTCCTGTGTATGAATCAGGAGAGAGGGTTTTCCGCCAACCATCTTCAGGCAACACTCTTAGTAGGATCGGGTCACTGCCTGACATCTTACGTGATTCCAGCCGCAGTGTGATTGGAGCAGTTCAGCCTGCAAGCCATCAAACTATGATGCACCGCCTCTGCCAGTTACGCCTACCAGCGATCAGCATTCTTCAAACCACATGCTATCTGTATACTACCAGAATGTGAGAGGGTTGCGCACACAAATTAATCAACTTCATTTGGCGTTATGCAGCTGTGACTATGACGTACTGGTTTTCACGGAAACGTGTCTACGAGCAGATATCAAAAATAGAGAAATTTCTTTCCATTACACATTTTTTTCCGATGTGATCGCAACGATTTTGCCAGTCATCATTCACGAGGTGGCGGCGTTTTGGTCGCAAGTTCGAATTCCTCTTGAAAGTTATCAACACTCACGTTCCTCGGAAGAAGCGTGAATCAGAGTCTGTTTTTAATCAACCTTGGGCAACTCCTGAGCTACGTAACCTTCGCAATAATCTCCGTAAGCTGCGTAGCCGATACTTTGAAACAAAGTACGTTTCTGACAGAGACAGACTTCATGATTTTGAGCTGGAATATAAAGTAATCATTTCTGCTGCCCACGAAAACTATGTGCACAACGTTCAAGCTTCTGTCAAAGAGAATCCTTCCCGTTTCTGGAACTACAACAAAAAGAGGAAGAATGACAACACGGCATCCCCAGATTGGTGAAATTTAATGAGACTACTTCAACAACAATCAATGTAGCAGCTAACCTGTTTGCTGCGTACTTCGAAATGTTTTCAGTAGAGCATCTCGTGTCCGTCGCTAGAATTGTTTTGGTCAAATACCTTCCTACAACATCAGCTTGCCATGCTATCAGTTTTTTCCTGATGAGATTCGAACAGCTCTGAATGATCTTGACATATGTAAAGGTCTAGGGACAGACCATCTAACTTCTGCTTTTTTAAAGAATTGCGCCGCTATGGCCGCGGCCCCAATTGCTGCAGTGTTCAATCGCTCGCTCCGAGACAGAGTGTTTCCATTTGCTTGGAAAACCGCGTCCATAATGCAGATCCATAAATCTGGAAGTCGAAATTGCGTCACTAACTATCGGGGAATATCCGTCCTCTGCTGTTTAAGCAAGGTTTTCGAAAAGCTGATCCACGGACGATAATCTCGAACTGCAAGCATGGCTTTATGAAGAACGGCTCAACAACAACAAATTTGATGTGTTACGTGTCAACCATATCTCGAGAGATTGAAGCCAAGCTACAAGTTGATTCCAAATATGTCGATTTTGCAAAAGTCTTCGATACTGTACCACTTGATATTATTATCGTCAAACTGAATCGCATAGGATTCCCAGCGTGAATCACAGAATGACTGCACTCTTATCTGATCGCAAGGCTTTTGTGACGGTGAACTGCAGGCGCTCCAATACCTTTTCAATGACATCTGCAGTACCTCAAGACAGCGTCCTCGGTCCTCTAATCATTGTCATCTACGTTGATGATCTCGGTTTAATGATTCCATCAAGCAAGATTTAATATGCTGACGACCTGAGTATTTTCCGCGTAATCGCATCTCGTGCTGATTGTGCTGTTGTTCAGGACGACATTGATCGTTTGCTTGTTTGGTGTGGCGACAACGGCATGCGCGTAAACAGTAAAAAATACAAAGTCATAACTTCCACACGCTCCGCCAAAATTATCCTGCAGTATTATACCATTATTGGACCGGACGCCTTGGAATCGTCAGCTCTATTTTCGACCTAGGAGTTACCATCGATGCTTTAGCGATATTTACTGTAGGAAAACACTGTTCTGCTCCGGCCCAAGCATTTTAGAGTACTCTTCATCACTCTGGTCTCCATGCTACCTGGGTCATACGGTGGCATTCGAACGAATTCAGAAGATCTTCATTAGGTTTGCTTTGAAACAGCTACTTTGGAACGACCCATTTATCCTCCCGAGTTACCCAAGTTATTGCAAGCTGATCGACTTGGAAACTCTTTCCGCCAGGCGCCTAAAAATGCAGAGATTGTTTATCTTCGACCTCCTAAGGACTGTTCATTGAAGAAAGTGAACACCTTTTTATCAAAGAAACATATTTATCTCGAACAAATTCATAAGGTTGCTTTATATAAAAGACAATCAACATACATATGAGCGAATTCACGTGATTTTGAATATTTACTTCTCATTTCTGAAGAATGCTCGAACTTTTCTCTTGATACTTCCCATTAGATTCTGCACAACTTCTTCCGTAATTTTTCGATGTGCCGCAGACCAAGTTTGCTTGAAGCTGTCAACAGAGCTTGCAACTTTTCCATCTTCCTTTCCTTGAGATGCCGCTAAATTATTGCCCAGCATCTTTCGATAGGACACAGTTCAGGACAGTTTGGTGAACTTTGCCATTTTTCGACAAAATCAACTTTATCCTTCTTCAGCATCTCGTAGCAGAAGCGCAATGAACCGTATGCTTTCGGCAGATGGATAGAAGTCGTTTTTTGATACATTATTTTCCTTAATTTTCACCGTTGTTTGTGAAATACGAAGGATTCATAGCACACTTTTTTTGGTTTGGATATACACTCAACCCTCTTTTTACGTCACTTATTGGGGGGACGTAAACCGAATGTGACGTAAAAAGAATTTCTGTTAAATTTTTTGTATTTCACTTAATTTATTGATCGTGAGGATACTTTCAAATACATTCCTTTGCGTCTTACATGAGGTATTGTAAGATCTCTCCAAATCCAGAAGATGTTATAAGATCTCCAAATTGTCCTGGAGTTTGAATCAAATGGTCTACCGAATCAACCAAAGCCTTCATGATGTCCCAAGCCGTGGTATCAACTCAATTATGTCCTCCGAGGATTTGTCTTTCACTTGCGTATCAAAACAAGACACATGAGGTGTTGTAAGATCTCCAAATTGTCCTGAAGTTTGAATCAAATGGTCTACCGAATCAACCAAGGCTTCCATGATGTCCCCAGTGTCGGTGTCAACCCAATTTTGTCCTCCGATCATTTGTCTTCCACTTCCGTCTTCATGTATGAAGTTGTAAGATCTCCAAATTGTCCTGGAGTTTGAATCACATGGTCTATAGAATCAACCAAGGCTTCTACGATGTCCAGAGCCGTGGTGTTAACCCAATTTTGTCTTTTGAGTATTGGTCTTTTACTAACGTCTCAAATACAGGTATATGAGAAGTTGTAAGATCTCCAAATTGTCCTGGAGTTTAAATCAAATGGTCTATCGAATTAAAAAAAAAGCGTTCATGATGTCCTAAGCCGTGCTTTCAACTCAATTATGTTCTCTGAGTATTTGTCTTTCACTTGCGTCTTAAAACAAGACATATGAGGTGTTGTAAGATCTCCAAATTGTCCTGGAGTTTGAATCAAATAGTCTAATGAATCAACCAAGGCTTCCATGGTGCTCCCAGCCGCGGTATCAACCCAATTATGTCCTCCGATTATTTGTCTTTCACTTACGTCTCAAATCGAGGCATATGAGATGTTTTAAGATCTCCAAATTGTTCTGGAGTTAGAATCAAATGGTCTACCGAATCTACTGAGGCTTGCACGATGTCCTCAGTTGCGGGATCAACTCACTCATGCCCTCCGAGTATTTGTCTTTCACTTGCGTCTCAAGTCCATGTATTTGAGATGATTCAAGATCTGCGAATTGTCCTGGAGTTTGAATCAAATGGCCTACAGAATCAACCAAGGCTTCCACGATGTCCCAGCCTCGGTGTCAACTTAATTTTGTCTTTTGAGTATTGGTCTTTTACTAACGTCTCAAATACAGGCATATTCGATATTGTAAGATCTCCGAATTGTCCTGGAGTTTGAATCAAATGGTCTATTGAATCAACCTAGGCTTCCATGGTGCCCCCAGCCACGGTATTATCCCAATCATGCCCTCCGAGTATTTGACTTTCACTTGCGTCTCAAGTCCTACATGAGATGTTTTAAGATCTCCAAATTGTTCTGGAGTACGAATCAAATGTTCTGCGGAATCAAATAAGGCTTTTCCATGTCCAGAGCCACGGTGTCAACCCAATTTTGTCTTCTAAGTATTGGTCTTTTACTAACGTCTCAAATCCAGGTATATGAGGTGTTGTAAGACCTCAAAAATGTCCTAGAGTTTGAATCAAATAATCTAATGAATCAACCAAGGCTTCCATAGTGCACCCAGCCGCGATATCAACCCAATTATGTCCTCCGATTATTTGTCTTTCACTTACGTCTCAAATCCAGGCATATGAGATGTTTTAAGATCTCCAAATTGTTCTGGAGTTAGAATCAAATGGTCTACCGAATCTACTGAGGCTTGCACGATGTCCTCAGCTGCGATATCAGAATGTCTTTCACTCGCGTCTCAAATGTAGGCATATGAGTTGTTCTAAGATCTCCAAATCATCCTGGAGTTTGAAGCAAATAGTCTGCCGGATCAACCAAGGCTTTCATTATGTCCCCAGCTGCGGTATCAACCCAATTATGTCCACCGAGTATTTTTCTTTCATTTCCGTCTCAAATCCACACACAGGAGATGTAGTACGATCTACAATCGTCCTGGAGGCGTATGAGGTTTTCTAAGATCTCCAAATTGTTCTGGATTTTGAATCAAATGGTCTACCGGGTCAACCAAGGCTTCCATGATGTCTCCAGCCGCGGTATCAACTCAATTATGTCCTCCATAAGTATTTTTCTTTCACTTGCGTATCAAATCCAGAGATATGAGATGTAGTAAGATCTCCAAATTGTCCAGGAGTTTGAATCAAATGGTCTACCGGATCAACCAAGGCTTTCATGATGTCCCATGCCATGGTATCAGCTCAATTATGTTTCCAGGGTATTTGTTTTTCACTTGCGTTTCAATTCCAGGCATATGAATTGTTTTAAGAACTCCAAATTGTCCTGGAGCTTGATTCAAATGGTCTGCCGAATCAACCAAGGCCTTCATGATGTCCTCAGCCTTGGTGACAACCCGAGTCAAGTCAAGCAAACATCCCAAGGAACATTTTTAGTTCTATAACGGTCATGAAAACCATTATTTGCTCTACATGACTTCGGAAAAATCAGCATAAAACTAAAATGTTTGTAGGGATGGTTGTAGCAATTTGATTGTGACTAAATTCGGTCAATTCAGATGGGCCATGCCCTTTTTTATCAATAGAATCAAAGTGAAAACGGCTTCAACTATTGTTCCATTGCAGATCATCCATGAATATCATCCATCCCTGAAATATAAGCTTTACAGTCAAAAGGCGTAACCAAAAGGCTGTTATCTCTCTCAAAAAACTTGCTCATACCCGTTTTGATCCATAGGACTAAATTGGATACCTCTTCAACTATTGTTCCATTCCAGGTAATTTAAGAAAGTCATGTAGTACAGGTATTTAGTTTTTAAGAGATATTGCGAAAAAAGATTCGGCTGCCGGTGGGACTTGAACCCACACTATTCCATTTAGTACACGGACGTATTACCAATTATACAACAGCTGCCCTTGCGAGAAGTTGTTCCATAACCAGCTAATAACGATGGGATATCAGTCAATTCCCCGTATCTATCGAATCTGCTTTGGCAACATTTCACACCCTGTTCTCTCTACCCAACTATGTGTATCAGAATTGAACAACAGTCGGTTGCGTTTGAATCACAAACATGTGCTTCTATTTTTGGACTTAAATCAAATGATCTATCGAATCAACCAAAGATTTCATTATGTCCTAAGCCGTGGTATCGACTCAAATATGTTCTCTAAATATTTTTCTTTCACTTGCGTCTCGAAACAAGACATATGAGGTGTTGTAAGATTCATTCCAGAACAATTTGGAGGCCTTAGAAAACCTCATATGCCTCCATTTGAGACGCAAAGACAAATACTCGTAGCACATAAGTGGGTTATTACCACGGCTGGGAACACCATGAAAGCCTTGGTTGATTCGGCAGAACATTTGATTCGAACACCAGGATAATTTGGAGATCTTAGAACAACTCATATGCCTACATTTGAGACGCGAGTGAACGACAAATACTCGGAGGACATAATTGGGTTGATACCGCGGCTGGCGACATCATGGAAGCCTCGGTTGATTCGGCAGAACATTTGATTCAAACACCAGGACGATTTGGAGATCTTACTACATCTCATATGTCTGGATTTGAGACGCAAATGAAAGAAAAATACGTGAAGGACATAATTGGATGGTTACCGTGGCTGAAAACATCTTGGAAGACTTGTTTGATTCGGTGGACCATTTGATTCAAACTCCAGGATGATTTGGGGATCTTAGAACAATTCATATGCCTACATTTGAGACGCGAGTGAACGACAAATACTTGGAGAACATAATTGGGTTGTTGCAGCGGCTGGGGACATCATGGAAGCCTTGGTTGATTCGGCAGATCATTTGATTCAAACTCCAGGATAATTTGGAGATCTTAGAACAACTCATATGCCTACATTTGAGACGCGAGTGGATGACAAATACTCGTAGGACATAATTGGGTTGATACCGCGGCTGGGGACATCATGGAAGCCTCGGTTGATTCGGCAGACCATTTGATTCAAACTCCAG
This sequence comes from Armigeres subalbatus, assembly GCF_024139115.2. NCBI lineage: Eukaryota > Metazoa > Arthropoda > Insecta > Diptera > Culicidae > Armigeres > Armigeres subalbatus. Next base: position 424,576,746 of record NC_085140.1, on the reverse strand, counting down.
GACGATTTGGAGATCTTATTACATCTTATATGTCTGGATTTGAGATGCAAGTGAAATAAAAATACTTGGATTATCTTGGATTATCCGTTGCTGGACACATCTTGGAAGATTTGGTTGATTCAGTGGACCATTTGATTCAAACTCCAGGATGATTTGAAGATCTTAGAACAACTCATATGCCTACATTTGCGACGCGAGTAAACGACAAATACTCGGAGAACATAATTGGGTTGTTGCAGCGGCTGGGGACATCATGTAAGCCTCGGTTGATTCGGCAGACCATTTGATTCAAACTCCAGGACGATTTGGAGATCTTACTACATCTTGTATGTCTGGATTTAAGACGCAAGTGAAAGAAAAATACTTGGAGGACATAATTGGGTGGTATCCGTTGCTGGAAACATCTTGGAAGATTTGATTGATTCGGTGGACCATTTGATTCAAACTCCAGGATGATTTGGAGATCTTAGAACAACTCATATGCCTACATTTGCGATGCGAGTGAACGACAAAAACCCGGAGAACATAATTGGGTTGTTGCAGCGGCTGGGGACAGCATGGAAGCCTTGGTTGCTTCGTCAGACCATTTGATTCAAACTCCAGGACGATTTGGAGATCTCACTACACCTCATATATCTGGATTTTAGACGCAAGTGAAAGAAAAATATTTGGAGGACATAATTGGGTAGTTACCGTGGCTGGAAACATCTTGGAAGACTTGGTTGATTCAGTGGACCATTTGATTCAAACTCCAGGACAATTTGGAGAACTTAGAACAACTCATATGCCTACATTTGAGACGCGAGTGAATGAAAAATACTCGGAGAACAAAATTGGTTTTTTTCTGCGGCTGGGGACATCATGAAAGCCTTGGTTGATTCGGCAGATCATTTGATTCAAACTCCAGGACGATTTGGAGATCTTACTACATCTCAGATGTCCGAATTTGAAGCTCAAGTGAAAGAAAAATACTTGGAGGGCATAATTGGGTTGATACCGCGGCTGGGGACATCACGAAAGCCTTGTTTGATTCGGCAGAACATTTGATTCAAACTCCAGGACGATTTGGAGATCTTAGAACAACTCATATGCCTGGATTTGAGACGCGAGCGAAAGACAAATACTTGGAGGACATAAATGGGTGATTACCGTGGCTGGAAACATCATGGAAGACTTGGTTGATTCGGTAGACCATTAGATTAGATTCAAACTCCAGGACAATTTGGAGATCTTAGAACAACTCATATGCCTACATTTGAGACACAAGTGAAAGACAAATACTCGGAGGACATATTTGGGATTATTCCGCGGCTGAAGAGTCTAGGAAATTCTTGGATGACCAGGAAAGGAACGGCTGCTTAAGACATATTGAGTTTGGTTTAACAGATCATATAGAGCATGAACCATTTAAAAAAAGAGATAACAGCCCTTCGGTTACGCGGGTAGACCTCAAGACCTATTTTTCAGGCAATTCTTGTATGACCTGGAACGGAATTTGGTTTAATATATCAAATAGGGCATAAACCATTTTTTACAAGAGATAACAGCTCTTTCGCTACGCTTGTAGACCTTAGGTCCTTGGTTACGCGTGTAGACTATAGGAAATTCTTGGATGACCTGGAACGGAACAATAGTTGAAGGCAAATGATGAATATACAAAGCTTCTACTTTGTTCTTTGGGTTTCTAAGAGTGCCTTCTTATAGGCTCACTTTTGGATGTCAATAATGTTTCAAATTCTTTTTACGTCACGTGCCGTAAAAAGAGTGCCGTAGAACGAAGTGACGTATAAAAAACTGCCGTAAAAAAAAAGGGTTGAGTGTATCGCACGTCATCAAGCACATATGTTCTCTGTTCAGTGTTGAAATTATCAACTTTTCGTTAAGTTGAAGTCTTACACCATTAATAAAAAAGATGTCCACTTTCTTTAATGAGCAGTCCTTAACAGGGAATCTGGATTGTCCCGAGCTATTGGAGCTCGTACGTTGAAATGTTTCCTTACGCAGATTGCGAAACTCGCCTTTATTTGTGATCCCTTTTTACAGAACAAACATTGGCTACAATAATAGTTTTGATTTGTGTTTACGTTCTTTTAACGATGTTTGTCACAAGTTCGATTTTATTCTTTCGTAAAATGTGTTTAGTGCAAGGTTTAGAGAATTAAAATAATTAATCTATTAAGGATGCAATATGTGCGACATGGTCGAAGATAGTGTAATAAATAAATTGCCGGAACCTGGAGCATAAAAGTCAATTATGCATAGGTAGGTACGGTACTCAAGACGTACCTAACTTAAATCCATTGCAAAGCTCCTTTGGTTTTGGAAAAATTGGATTTTTGGACTTAACCTACCATAGAACTCGTACTCTTTTGATTCAAAATTCAACGCTTTGTTCATGACACCAAGAGACTTGTTTCAAAAGTTTTAAAAGTCCACGTACAGTGGCTTGTTAATCAGGTCGCACCACATGTGCATGAAGTGCATATCTTACATTCTTCAAATGGTTTCTATTCAGGCGATCTAACTGGCGTGGAATGGGCTCCATAAGACAGCATTCGACTCCAAAACTTACCGAAAAGGTTCTGAGACATAATGAAGCCCAATTGTCGATTGGCCCTGGGGTCGATATCATTGTAGAGAACTCATAAAGTAACTCACTGTAACTGTCTGGAAAGGATATAGTCGAAGATGATCGGCTTGTTCTTATACTGGTATGAACGTACGTATAAGTAGTTTTACGTATTTAAATGTTTTATAAATTTCTGTAATATCTGCACACAGCGAGACATCGTTTATGAAAATCGAGAAAAGCAGTGGAGCAAGGTTACTGCACCTGAACTGTTAAAAGTTTTGCGGAATATTTATGACTCTGACGATCCTATCTTAACTCGAAACTAGTCGATGAAGTTTGTCGCCGAGTTTCTCCAGTTCAGCGAGGATAGCATGGTCCTCTATATCGAATGTCGCCTTCAGATCCATATACTGAGCTTCAGCAGGGAAACACTGACTTTTATATATATTTTTTCGAGCAGCATTGAACAGGCGCACAAAAAGGAAATTGTGCGATAATTCAGGATATCTCGTTTGTATCCTTCCGTGTAGAAAGGATTTGTAAGATCTACGGATTCAAAAACAATTTTTTTTTAATCAAAGATTTTAGTAGTGTATGTAATTGTTTCTATAAAATCGAATAGTACGCATCGTCCTGGGTGTTATAGGTCAATAGGAAGGAAATCTCTTTTGAGCCGATTTGATATGTTTCAAATTATATAATGCATAATGTGTCCCGGGGCCCTCCTTAGTCGTGCGGTAAGACGCGCGGCTACAAAGCAAGGCCATGCTGAGGGTGACTGGGTTCGATTCCCGATGCCGGTTTAGGCAATTTTCGGATTGGAAATTGTCTCGACTTACCTGGGCATAATTGCAAAAATGGTAACCTGGCTTAGAAACCTCGTAGTTAATAACTGTGGAAGTGCTTAATGAACACTAAGTTGCGAGGCGGCTCTGTCCCAGTGTGGGGATGTAATGTCAATTAGAAGAAGAAGAAGAAGAATGTGTCCCGGATTGGCCCAGAATAATATGGTCACTTTATGCTAAAGTTTTTTTGTCTTTATTAAGGAGACTTTCAGCCCGAGGCTGGCTCGTCTCCGTTATGCTAAAGTTTAATAGAAATTATATTGTAGGGGAACTGTTCCGATTTCCATCTCACTGAACAAATATTCATCTCATTGCAAAACAAAGAAATATTGCACCAATCTCGTCGCTTCTTTTTGCTAACACGCGTGCTCACTGGTAAGAAAAATCACAAAAATAAAAACATACCAAATTCCTTTTCATTGCTTTGTTTTTGATGGGATGGAGGAGCTTTAGAGCTTTGAAGTGCCGAACCGTTTACCTATATAGATATAAATAGAAACAAAATCTAGCTGCTCAAACAACTCAAGCGCGATGATCTCTTTGCAAAATAGCATGCGAATCAACTCGCGCATGCCTCGATGATTAACATTTGAGTATGATTCTAATACGTAGAAACAAATAATGAACAGTAAACAGCGCGTTTGCTTACAACTTGCATGTCATATTGACGTTTCACGTGAGATATTGTATACATTTAGGCTATATCTTACTTGAAATTACGATAATAAGGACTGTATCGAAAATAAGTTATCCACTTTCAAAGTGTTACTACTAAGAAACTCATGAAGGTATTGATTTGTTTTACCCTGCATTCGATGTATTCATATGTTAAGTTTCAAATCAGAATTTGTTTGTTTGTTGAAAATTTGTTGTTTCCGATGTAGGGACACGGCAGGTATTTCCGGCCATCGTCATAGGGGCTAAAATCGATGAAAGCAACGTCATTTTGCTAGAACTCCACTATAGCAGAACGTTTCGCCTAAGCTTACGATTGGGTACGGATGAATTTGGAAAAAAGACTATGACGATAAGACGAAAATGCCTGCCTTAACCCTATCGCAAATTGAATGTGATATTGAAATTCGAGTTATGGACACATGGCTCCGTAAGAAGGGCATCGAGATGGATAATTTGACCAAGGGTTTCGCTATCCACCCCCAAAGGTATACATTCATGGTCAACTAGCTTGGGGAATACTACACGTTCACTAACATATGTGGTAAAAAGTAGAAAATCAAAATCCGTGACCGGAATTTGGACCAGGAAGTAATCATGTTATACAACAAGGCAATTTTATGCCGATTCGTGACCAGGAAGAAAAATGGTTGAATAAATGCTGGAATAGTGCAATATTTATTCAGTATTATATTTTTTCATAAAACTTAACAAATAGAATAAACATATATTGCTAGACAAATTTTAATAAATTTTTAAAATTTATCCGATTTTATTCGAATAAAATAATTTGGATAACTTGTCATAAGACGAGTTTGTACAATCCCATTAAATTCCACCACTTAATTGTATCTTGACAGATACGTATTTCGACCTCAACAGTAAGGCCGTCTTCAGTGTCTCGTACTTGACTCGACTTACGAGACACTGAAGACGGCCTTACTGTTGAGGTCGAAATACGTATCTGTCAAGATACAATTAAGTGGTGGAATTCAATGGGATTGTACAAACTCGTCTTATGACAAGTAAAGACATTCCACTAAAAAGCTCAACATAATTTTCTTAACATAATGTGGATAACTTATTTTCGATGCAGTCCTTAATAGCGTTCCATGTGCATGTTTTTAGCGTGAATTTCAGTGTATTTTTCTATAAGTGTACTACTAAGCCTGATACCAAGAGTATCGAATGGGGTAGTAAACTTCCTACTGACGGGCAGAGGCTGCTTTAGAAAGTAGCTGTATTGGTCAGGGTATTGGCACAATTGCCTACATAGAGTGCTCTAGATTTGAAACAGTACAACATGTGTTCTTCGTTCAACCACACTTCGACAAAATTAGAAGTATTGTACTGCGCATAAAAAAATCTACAAATTCGTTTATTTTTCTTCGCAACCAAAAATAAGCGCCAGATAGTCGCCTAAAAAAACATATCTGCAGCAAAAAAGCTACTTTGATAATTTTGAAAATTTGACCGCCACTTGATGGTTTGTAGCGGTGTATCTTTTTTTAGCACGTGCTATTTGTATTGCGGATAAATTTTTCAGATTTGTGGAAGCGTTAAAAAATGATCACGAAAGTTGTCATTTTGTTGCAAAGCACAATACTACACCACCCACTGGCATGAGTTAGATGCTCCCATTTCCGTTTCAAGCGATTGTAACAACCTGAGAAATATACAGAAAGATTCAATGACGGTAATGCCAACCTCTAGGGTTTCCAGTTGCCTTGCGAGCAAAGGCGTAGGATTGCCAATCCGGAGGTGGCGAGTTCGATTCTTGATCCGGTCTAGGATGTTTTCGGTTGGGAAACATTCTCGACACCCTGGACATAGTGTATCAATTGTACTTGGCACACAAGATACATACTCATGCAAAGCCGGGCATAGAAAAGCTTTCAATTAATAACTGAGGAAATGATAATTAAATACTAAATTGAAAAGCGGGCCAATTTCCAGTTGGAATGTAGAAGAAGAAGAATGCCAACCTCTAGGAATTTTCGACTAACTGATTATGGATCGACTGTACGTTTTAATTATATTTATTGAACGACTACTCAGTCTTGCAATTAATAGTTTTTTATTTACCCGACGTTTCGACACGGGGAACTCGTTCAATAAATATAATTTTCTACTAACTGTATATAACGCAGATACAATAATCATCAAATTACCCAACTCGTCATTATTAATTTCTATGCAAATGCACCTGGCAATAATAAGCTGAGAGTAAAATATTTAAAGAAATTATGTGCCAAATTCGCATTATGTTTTGAAATCCTCTAAATTCTCGAGAGAAAGACTGTTGATTTTCTTCATCTTTAGTCACTACATCATGTTATGTCGCAACCGTGTTGCAAGCTTATCGCAGATAGCCTTCGTTTCCTATCCCACAAATACACATCGTCGTGTGCATAAATAATCCATAACTCGACGGAACATTATATGCTTTGGAGCAATCCTTCACCGGAATAACTTTTGGCAGCTCGTCGATGTTGTCGCGATTCCGGAGCGGTCGTGTACATCTTCATCAACGTCAAATCGAGTTTCCTCGAGGAGGGAGAGGTGTCTCTGACTACGCGTTTTTCATCTTGCGCCTTTATCTGGCGTAGACCACAAAAAGATGTCATAAATTATGTATGGACCGAATCGAGGGAAATGTGAATACGGGAAACATTTTCATAACGAGTCTGGCTGCTCGAAGATAACGGCATTCTGTCGGAAGGAGGAAATCTACTTTTACGGAATGTGTATATATACTCTAACATAACAGACCCGAAATCCAAAGAAATGCCAAGGCTTCTTACTGAACGGCCAATGAATACGAATAAAACATTAAAGACGCGATTTCACACCCAGTATAGGAACGAAGCAAGTGCTGCTGATAAATGAAAAATCTGAATCATAGTGAGTGAGTATGAATGCATGTAACAAATGGAGTGGGAATAATTCGCTCCTGGTCAAATTCCACGATCAGCCTGGTAAACAGAGTGCCGGCGATAGTGCAAAAAACTGAATAAGCGAAAGTGTAAATGGTAAATGGGTGGAGATATTTCCCCGAGGTGCCGATGCTGCAGAGCCAAGTGCAGTGGCGAAACAGAACCAGAAGCTCACGGAACCGACAAAAAATTGCTGCCGGCAATCTTTTGAGAAGTCCGAACAGGATGCATTTGGTCTAGCAGAATTTCCATGAAACGCTAGAGTTCTGGTGCCAGCCAGCCTCCTGTGAGAGAGTCCAGACACAGCCGCAGTTGATATTATGAGTGTGGAAAATACAATTTGATATTCTCGCACATGGTAGGAAGCTTCAATTCCTACAGCTAGGTGCTGCAGCTGCAGGCATCCACGGCTTCGAAGTCGTACCCACCACCAAAAGGAGAAATTCTCTAACACCGAAAGTTGCCGCCATTAATCACTGTTCATACGAAGCGGTGATGTAGCTGTAAAAAGCCAATTTGCCGAAGGATTAATCAACGGTTTACGTCAATTTATATTTCTTACAGTGTAATTGGACCGATGATGTGGATTCTTGCGGGATCAAAGGTGGATTATCTGTGATAATAATCAATTTTTGCGGTTCCGGCATTTGCACCGAGGAAACGAAACATCTTTAGTATTCATTAAGAGGTGAACGGATCCATCCAACTGGAACGAAAACTGCTTAATAGTAGTAGTAACAGTAGTTAATGATAATGAGGTTTTACCGTTGGCCTAATGGGCATGGAAAAGTAGAAGAGAAAGTTATGTTTACGATGATAAGAACTTTCATTAGCTACAGTCTATACTGAATCAACTTAATTGTTATTCGAGTCAGTGTTGGGAAAAATTCAAAATCTTAATACTCATGAACGATTCAAACCAATCGTGAGTTGAAACGCATCCAACTCAGCACCCAAAAACTCATGGCTGAGTTGAATCATCGTAGACTATATTTTGTTCTACTTTGTTACAAATAATAAATTGACGTTCGTAGCAAAGAACAATGGATACTCTTGCGTGGCTACAAAATTGATTTTAAACTTAAAATTTTCTTCCTGCTGATTTTCAAGATACAGTGAAATCGAGTCTAGTATTGGAAAAGAGTAAACTCAATATGAAAACCATCATCTATTCACGAATAAATATAGTCCCTTGTTCTTCTTCTTCTTCTTATTGGCATTATATCCCCACACTGGGACAGAGCCGCCTCGCAGCTTAGTGTTCATTAAGCACTTCCACAGTTATTAACTGCGAGGTTTCTAAGCCAGGCTAAGCCAGGAACCCAGCCCTCGGCAGCATGGTCTTGCTTTGTAGCCACGCGTCTTACCGCACGCCAAGGAGGGCCCCACATATAGTCCCTTGTATGAAGTTCAATTCTGAAAGCCCTTGATTCGACACACACACCATCCCCATGCAACTCAAAAAAGCGAGAAGGTTTTGAAGTTTCCAAAATGATCCATTACTTCTACCACAAGTCGTATGTCAAGCTGGAGTCCCGTCTACTAGAATGTCTCAAATAGTATCTTAAACTATGCGAAGAAAACCGAACGAAGAGCATCTCAACGATGATTCACCTGGTCGAGGCCTGTTTTCCGGTTATCCTGGCAGTACGAGATCCTTATCGGCGCTCGGCATTCGGCCAACAGAATTGCGGCCGTCGAATGTTCACGTTCACTTTAAATCTAGTGCAATATGGTAAGTGTTTCCTTCGTTAGAGGAATCTGTGGTCGTGTGTTGCGCGACAGATATTCTTTGACAACCGCATTTTGCCGCTAGTTCTAAATTGGTAAGTAATTTTGACTTATTATAGATACTCACAATGGCGTAGTTGAATATGTGGATTTTTAGCAAAAATAGTCAACTTATGAGTGATATAATGATCAACTTGGCTGCCCTACAGATTCTCTTTGTTAGAAAAAACTTTTCATAAAATAAATTGAATCTAACGCGGATCAAACTCGGGGTACAAAATCTATGTTTTTTGTAGCATTAGATCTCAATACTTTTTTTGCCTTACTTGTCCGTTGCCTGGGATGCAAGTGTAACAAAATTTGCTTTGTGTTGCGTTCGATTGATGAGACAAATTTTAATTAAATAACTATTTATGTTCAAGTTCTAGTTTTCTTCGACAAAATAGGAAAAATGGATATACTTTTTTGTAATATAAATTAAAATTATTTCGTATTTTTCATATAACTTTTGTCGTACCTATCGTAAATTTCTTATCAAAAATAATTACCAAAACATATACTTTGTAGTGTTTTAGGGGAAGAATGTTATCATTATTTTGTCTATATCAGACTAAAGAAAAGAAAGCTATTGGAAAGTGCTTTACCTGCATGAAATATCAGATCCAGATGTTGTAAATTTTGTACAAAATTTGAGATTGAACAAAAGCTCTCAACATTTTGGTGTTTACCTTACTTGTAATATCAAGAATATTAAAATTGATCTAAATAATTCTGATTTTGTGGAGATTGTCAATATTAACCATATTGAATCGTAGTAAGCAAAGCTAGAGGAAGGACGCATTTTTGCATTTTTCTCTACCTCAAAATTAAGGGGGTCAAATGCAAAGAGGTGTAAGTGACAAAAAGTTTGTTTTGAGAAAAATGGGGGCAAAGTTTTTCAATTTTTTTTTTACTTCATACGAATTGCATGGAAGTTCAAAAAATTACTAATTTTCTGTGAATTTTCACATTTTCTATAAACATCGTACAAACTATATCAACATATTGCCGCAAAGCTCGAGAACCAAAGCATTTTTTGCTGTACTCAACTCAATTTTGACCAAAATGTTACTTACACCCCTCTGCATCTAACCCCCTCAATTAAGAAAAAAAAATCCAAAAGTTTAAAAATATATTTCAAATCACTCAAATATCACAAAGGAGAACTTCCATGCATACGATGGACCATCCTGACAAAAACATCGTAGCTAGTTATCATTTTCGCACAAAGGCGAAAAATTTACCTTCCCATGAAAAAGGATTTCGGCCAACACTTTGCGAGTCGGAAAAAGGAGGAGTCATTAATCCGGGAAGACGTGCCATCAAGTTCCTGCTTCGAAGATTTCGGGATCACTGCTGCGAATTAGTAATACCGTTCGAATCTTTTGGTACCGCATCACTTACTACAACCATTTTTGCACCTTCTTTAGCCACAAATCTGAAGCGCTCCGGCAAAAAAGTTGAATCCGTTTTGAAACGTTTCTGGCGAGGAATCAATACCACCTTGCAGAATTAGACGTCGGACTCCTTTACACACCGCACCAAGTCCACACACGTTTACTGGAATGTTTAGTAACAGCATCCCTATCCCGTACCTCGTCATGATCAAAATTTCTATTCGTTTTGGTGCGCACTACAGACACAGGACCAGGCAAACTCAACTCGCAATAAGCATTTGTCCCAAACTGCAACAGAATACAATGATCGCCTGCCGCGCATTTTGAGAAGAAGTCGGTTTTCGATAATGTTTTTGGTTAAATAAGTATCAGTTACAGGCAAATGCTGACCCAACGAATACCTTTCTCGTTAAGTAAGTACCACATCAACACATCCTTCCTCTCCCTAGTTACGGTGAAGATGGGCGTGACCAGGAGTAGTAATCCTCATGCTTTTGTTATTTTTGTTTAAGACTGGAATCAAGGACCACTCCCCTTCTTGATTTCTGATAGCATTCTAGATTTGGATCTTAAAAGTAAAACATGAGTATCACTAGTGTCCAATCTTCGAATTACACCGTGACAATGCTGACTAATGCTAATGCTAATTTGAAAAGTTCAAGTTGTTGCTTGTTTTCTTTTTTTTTTTGCGACAATTACATTCCTTGCACAGGATAGAAAAGATGTGATTCAAACTCACAATTAAGTCGCATGTGTGTTGTGGCGATTGTCAACAATTTCCTGAAGTCCTTGAAGCTGATAATGCCTTTATGATTCACTAGCTCTGACTTTCAACTGCTCCAGAACGGAAATTTGGTGAGCCAATGCCAATATATTATTAATTTACATTAAAAACTATATGAAAATAACGTAAAAAATATTAAATAACAATCAGGGCACCCGGTTGAAGCGAATGAATGAATGTAGTTCCTTCGGTCGAAACCTTCAATCTTGAACTTGATGATTGACAATACTATTTGTGCGATTTGCAACTAGAACTGGTTGTCAAAATTAGTCGAAACCTTGGTGTTGAAGTAATGATGATTATAAAAGATTTTTAGATTCGAGTAAATCTTTTATCGCTGTAAGTATCGACAAGGATTAAGTCGGAGGATCACTTCGAAATGCTAGAGATAAGCGTAATCAAGCATGGCGAGTCATTCATTGGTCAATAACTAACTTTCAAGCTAGACATTGCAGCAACTTACAACTCTGAGTTGACTAAAACACAGTGTTTCGACTTTTCGTTTCAATGAGACCAAAGCAAGCGTTTTTCGGGCCATGGGCGAATCTTATTTTGTTGTTTATGTTGAGGATCATCTTTCATCCATCAATATTTTCTCTAGAATTAGCCTTGGAAGATAAACGAAAATCTTGATTATTAAATGAAAATCCTTTTTCGTTTTATCACTTTTATCTGTCACTCACTTCTCGCGAGAATTATCGCAGAACAATTACAAAACTGTATGGCCGCGCCGGGATTCGAACCCAGAATAGTAACAATAATAGCCGTAGGGGTGCGCTTACTCTGGCCGCACCACCACGCTATCTATATGAAGGCATTAAGTTATTTGTTCCACATAACTTACTACCCTTTGCATTGATGATGCCACGAAAAGACTTGAATATGAAATAAAAAGAACAAACTAACGATTGGCGGCAATCGAAGTGAGCGAAAAATGGTTATCACTCTCCAGGCTGTTTTTCTTTCCCGAACAGCGATTTCTCCCCGAAAATGTTCGTGAGGGAGCATCTTGTGCTCCTGAGATTGAGAGAGCATTACGAACCCTGTAAAACAATATTTTTAAGAGATTTGCCAGTTCTTGAGGCCCTAATTCCTTAGAAAACCTTTTATTTTAAGAAAATTATTTTGAGCTTTTTAGTGGAATGTCTTCACTTGTCAGGAAACGAGTTTGTATCATCTCATTTAATTCCACCACTTGATTGTACCTTGACCGATATGTATTTCGACCTCAACAGTAAGGTCGTCTTCAGTGTCTCGTACTTGACTCGAATCGTTTTCGTGAATGCTGGGAGCATTTTGTGTTGAAAACTCTGGGAAACATAATTCTGTCCATCAAATAACAATTTTTTGAAGTTATTCTAGAGAATGACTCTTACTGTCATCAAATACTTTATCAAGAATTTTAAGATTGGTTTTACTTAAATATTACTAAATATTGATGAAAAACTAAAGTGGTGTTATTTTTATTTCGCAACTTTTTCCGCCTTAACATCAATGAAATGTACTGAAAAGTTGCGAATCAGAATTTGCTTACATTCTTACTTACATTCATCATCTGTTCATAATTTAAGAAAATATTAGTAAAAACATGCTATTTTTATTTCGCTCAGTCTAAATCAGTGGTCCCCAGCATGCTTACTATCAAGGGCCGCATAGCAATATTGAACTGCTGAAGCGGGCCGCAGTACATTTGCAACATTTGTTTTTCATTTCATGGATTTTAAAGCTTAATCAAAATTATTTTTTATACCTATCTATTTCACATTTGAATAAAATTTGTTGCGATAAATCTTCTTCAAATAACATACTGAGTAGGGTGTCCCAAAAAAAATCAATGTTCGAAAAGTCATGGTGCTCAACCCTGAAATGAAAGATATACCTGTCTGGATAATTTTTGTAGAACAAACCGAATTTCTAAAAAATCGTTTAGTGGTCGCGCCAGATCGATTTTTGAAAAATGAGCTTTTTTTAGGTAAAAAATCAAATATTGGGTCCTTTCACAATTTTTATTCAGGGTCACCCATTCGTTTTATATTTTTTCATTTTTCTGTGGATCTTTGCCCATATTCTCCATGAATTAGTTTTTGGTATTGTGCGTTTTTACAGTCTGCAGAACTTTTTAAATATCGAAAAATACACATTTTTTTGACGAATTTTCGCAGTTTCTTCATCCGAGCACAAAAAATATTTTTTTCTCGTTCGGAAAAACTTAGATACTACAAAGAGCTATTTATAACGAGTATTTTCATTAAAAAATATCCAAGAAATGTTGTTCTGGGGCTGAGATATTGCAGTTTTAGTAAATAGTCAAAAAGTTTACAAATTCGATACTTTTTCTTTACATGTTATAATTTCATCAAGATTGCACCAATATTTTAATTTAAATTTAAAAAAAAAACCAAAGGCAAATAAATGGGAATATTTTCTAGGTAACATAGCGTTTCTTTCCGATGGAGTTGGTTACCTGAATTACAGGATTTGGTTGGAGTATATGGATGGAGCCAGTTATAAAATGATATCACACCCAACAGTTAATATGTAGCAATATACAAGTTATCAGGTTTACTATAATCTCTTTATTAGTTTTGATTCAATCATAGGATGCTTTTCACGGCATACAAAAAACAAGGCAGGCTCAGCACGTATGTAAACATTTAGTTTGAACGTAAACATGTGTCGTCACTACTATCTTCGCACAAGCTGAACTGAGACGATGCTCTACGGTCTCAGCATGCTTACTTTTGTACTCTAACATGTGGCGTTAAAATTTGCGTCACTCTTGAAGTGTCACTTTTCTCACGAGCCTACCTTGTTGTCGGTATACCGTGATGCTTTTGATATGTCATATGACAGTCAAACAATTTGTTTCGTCGTATCAGTTCGACAGCTTTTCCATGAGTTCACTCATATTGAAAAAAAAAACGGAATAAACGTAAAGTAAAAACGGAAAAATGACACATCAAGAGTTACGCAAATTTTATCGCCACATGTTACAGTACAAAAGTAAGCATGCTGAGACCGTAGAGCATCGTCTCAGTTCAGCTTGTGCGAAGATAGTAGTGACGACACATGTTTACGTTCAAACTAAATGTTTACATACGTGCTGAGCCTGCCTTGTTTTTTGTATGCCGTGAAAAGCATCCTATGATTGAATCAAAACTAATAAAGAGATCATAGTAAACCTGATTACTTGTATATTGCTACATATTAACTGTTGGGTGTGATATCATTTTATAACTGGCTCCATCCATTTACTCCAACCAAATCTTGTAATTCAGGTAACCAACTCCATCGGAAAGAAAAGCTATGTTACCTAGAAAATATTCCCATTTATTTGCTTTTGATTTTTTTTTAATTTAAATTAAAATATTGGTGCAATCTTGATGAAATTATAACATGTAAAGAAAAAGTATCGAATTTGTACAGTTGTACACTTTTTGACTATTTACTAAAACTGCAATATCTCAGCCCCAGAACAACATTTCTTGGATATTTTTTTATAAAAATACTCGTTATAAATAGCTCTTTGTAGTATCTAAGTTTTTCCGAACGAGAAAAAAATATTTTTTGTGCTCGGATGAAGTAACTGCGAAAATTCGTCAAAAAAATGTGTATTTTTCGATATTTAAAAAGTTCTGCAGACTGTAAAAACGCACAATACCAAAAACTAATTCATGGAGAATATGGGCAAAGATCCACAGAAAAATGAAAAAATATAAAACGAATGGGTGACCCTGAAAAAAATTGTGAAAGGACCCAATATTTGATTTTTTACCTAAAAAAGGCTCATTTTTCAAAAATCGATCTGGCGCGACCTCTAAACGATTTTTTAGAAATTAGATTTGTTCTACAAAAATTATCCAGACAGGTATATCTTTCATTTCAGGGTTGAGCACCATGACTTTTCGAACATCGATTTTTTTTGGGACACCCTAATACTGAGTCTTGTAAGCACATTCTATTCTACGGGTTTTATTGTCGTAGCTGACTTTTAGATGATAGTGTGTAACAGATACTTTTGTGGTAGCGAATTTGACACGGCAAAATTCTTTTCGCAACATGTTTTCAACATAGTTTGCAGAACATATATTAAGCTATTTTTCCAATTGTCATAATGTCGTCCGTTTCCAAGATTTTAAATTTTTGTTGTAGGATTATTGTTCACTACAAAACAGTAACGATTCATCATTATTATGGATCGACTGTACGTTTTAATTACAATTATTGAACGGCTGCTCAGTCTTACAATTTTTACAACGAGTTAATTATTTTCTCCTTGAAAAAGACACAATCTCTATCTCTATATTTCTATATACATAAAAATGAATTTCTGTCTGTCTGACTTTTATAGACTCGGAAACTACAGAACCGATCGGCGCGAAAATTGGAATGCAGAAGTTTTTGGGGCCGGGGAAGGTTCTTAAGATGGTTTGAAACCCCTCCCCTTTGGAAAGGGGGGCTCCCATACAAATGAAACATAAATTTCTGTATAACTCGAGAACTAATCAGAAAATAAATCAATTTTAGGCGAAACGAAGTTCGTCGGGTCTGCTAGTAAATAATAAACTCGTTGTAAAAATTGTAAGACTGAGTAGCCGTTCAATAATTATAAGTAACAATTCCTTAACCTCATTCTATCGGTTCAAAGACTTTCAATATGCAAAATGTGCGAAATAAAAAGATTTTGACTAGCTTTGATTTGATTCTGATAATTTTATTTCCTATTTGGGCAGTCAAAATATTGAAATCCTCCAATTGTGTGTCATTGAATAGATAAAAAGTGAGATTCCTGTCGTGTCATATAACGTCAAAAATGCTTCGGAGCCAGGTGAACTTGCCAGCAATCCAACTTATTTTCTGGAGTTAAAAAAAGCAATAATTATTTGAATTTTACCAAATCTTAACTTGTATTGAAAGATTTCTTATTTCAGAGCAGTGTGTGACCACATTATTTTCACCTCAAGTCCAACATTTAGTTCATTTGAATATGTGGAAAAAATGGACGAATTTTCTGCTTTCATAACCCGGGCATCACACTTGTTTGTTGTTGTCCTACGTAACATCTATGAAGTGATGAATTTAATTAATCATGATAGTGCTTAAAATTCATAATGATGTGAACTCGACAGATTCCCTGAGTATCACAAACAACTGGGCATGCTGAAAAGCATTTCGTGACATCTAATGCGTATCAACGGGCCACATGTAGTGTATATTCTGAAATCCTTCGCGGGCCGCAGCAAAAGCCTTCGATGGCCGCATGCGGCCCGCGGGCCGCACTTTGGGGATCACTGGTCTAAATCATCTTATTTACGAGGATGCGAAGAGTGTAAAAATATTTCTGCTTCGAAGAGATCAAAGATTTCTTTCTTTCTTTTTTATAAGAGATATGCAAACTTATCAATTGATGAAGAATTATTTTTTTGAGATTTTATCAATCATTTACCATAGTGAATCTAAATCTTCACTTCACTTCACACTTCGGGATGCAGAGGATTCCTCTGTCTCTTGTAGCACCAAGAACTAATATTTTGGCCCTTTTCGTATTGACTATAAAAACGTGACCAGTGCAATTATTTATTAAACACAGGATTCCCAAACATTGTACATTGATTCAGTATGCAGCAAGCATGCAAATAGCTAGCAATGTGCAGAGTAGCATCAAGCTAAGCTGACCTAAATGACAATGTTTTTAATTATATAGTATTAGTTACTGTAACCAGCGCTTAAACTCTGTCACTAGTGGTGTCCGAACAACGTACTTTAAATAGAATCAACAAAGAAACATGTAGAAGTTCAAGTCTACCACCATTAAGCTTGATATGTTTTGCAAAAAAAGAAAAAAGTATTGATTTGGTACCGGATGATACATGCAAAAAAAAAGCGTTCCCGAATTTGTGAACCAGCAAAAATACACCGTGATTTAATTCATGAATTCGGGAACACCATTCACGTTTTCCAGAACGTTCCAGAAAACGTGACTTTATTCCCGAATCCTTGACTGTTGTTCACGGAAGATACACCGTGAATTCGTTAGTTCACGAATTCATGAACGCTTTTTTTTTGCGTGTACCCACTTTGGCAAAACGTAATGAATAAAATGTTTTTCTGGTACTTTACACGAACTGTAATTTCAGAAGCAGAGTTCTCGCCAAGAACAGGGCGCAGCTTGTGCTGCTAGCTTTGCACTCACTCTCAAACCTGACGGTTATTTTCCATTATTCGAGTTATTCAACTGAGCGGTCAAAAGTGTCCGTCGAGCATTGACTCCGTTCCCAGGATAATAGACAAGTTGACGCTATGTCTGACCTAATTTGGTTCGCCAAACGGCTCCAAGTACACACTCTGAAACATGTCACATACGATTCCTTGCTGTTTCTTATACGAACATGTCCTATCAATAAATATTCAAAATCCTCACTGAATCCTAACATTAACTCAGCATTCAGCATGTACGCTTTCCCGTCGCATTCGATTTACGAGATAATCTTTTGTCCTCACAAACAGCAAACACAATACATTCCTACTGCGAGGCTTTGGTACCACGCAAAGACGTTGCTGCTCTCCTTTGCTTTGCATTACATATGAACTAAGGAAAAAAAACTGTTCAAAACATATTTGAAGTATGACACATTTGAAAGTCAGATATGAATAATCTTGCATTTGTAATTCATGTGACATTCTCTATGTTGACATGAAATTCGAGGATATCATCCAGTAGGCAGCTGTGTTCAATATGATTCTATTTATTGCATGTCAAAACAGACCGAACTAGAATCAGCCAACAATTCTTGAGATGCTTTAGTAGGACATCATACCAAATAGGGGATAAGGAACCAACATGTCCTTGCTGTACAAATGCTTTTATAATCTTTCAATTGTAATGATTTTCACGGGTATTTTTACTTCCTGTGACAGTTAACAAATATACCTTGCTGCTAGCATGTACTTCGAAATAGTGGTGACGTTCTGATACCAAAAAAAAATCTTGGAGTCAATACCCACACATGTTAGCTGGCGAGTGTTCATGGGAGCGCGTGGTACATTGTTAGGATAGTGTAGCGAAAAAAAAAATTGCCTCGCCAAATTGTTAGGTAAATGGTACTTTTCACATTCCCCTGTCCATTATTTTGATATTTTGGATCTGGTTCAGCTACATCTACTTCAACCACGATAAACGTCAGGGTACACTGAAGAGAGCGTGGTGTTGTGGGGTCTTTTCCCCCACACCATTTTCATATCGAGCTTGAACTCTAAACCGACAGTCGATTTAGTCTTGTTCGTTCATTAGGCCGTCGCAAAGATTTTTGCGCTCCATCAGTCTCATGTAAGTACCAGTCACAGAGTGCGCTGTACCTAACGAATCTCACCTTTAGAGCCGTTGCATACGAGCGTTTTGAATGCCGTTTCCACGCAAGTGCTCGCTGTAGGAAGCGCCCAGCAACAACTAGCTAGTGTGGCTTCTGTCGGAATCTGGCTCGGAACATCAAGCGGCCCGTTGCTGCAACCACCTCCACCACCGCTGTTTCCGTCAGCGTTCATGAGTACGTGCTAATGTTCGCATTTACCAAGAGGATGATTCTCTTCCCGGCTTTGTTCGTCCACACACATACACATTGGTCCGCATTGTGAGCACAGAAAACGGCAAAGAACATCAAGGTTTATTTTTTTACTGCACCTCTGATGAATTTATGGTAAAATTAATTTCAAGCCATACTCTCTTAACGGGTGTCAACCTCATAGCTGCACTGCATACGTTTGAATAGGATGGATGCCAGGGTTGGTACCATCCACACTGTTGTTCAAGGCATGGATGTCCTTTAGTATAATCTATGAAACAGTAGCGAAATAATCTAGATACTACAAAAATACTGATCTATGATCTGAAGCCACATTTATAATTGTAAATTTTGTGGAACTATCCTGATTAAATTATTTAAAATAAAATTCGAAAACAAATGCGTACAATTTAATATGAAATCATTTATTTTTGAACATCCACGTTCTCTAGTTAACCTTCAACAAAAGAGTCAATGCAACTATAGCAAGTTCATTTATCAGTCCACTCTAGATTTAGTTTCGATTTTTTCAACAGAAAATTTGTAAAATGTAAAATTTCATCTTATTGCCGAGTGCAACATGAGACATTATTGTGCAGATCAACACTACATTGCAACTCTATGGCAGCACGTGCTGGTGTCCCATCCTCGTTGTGTCGTTATCGACAAGAGACTGTTGAACCCGAGCTTTCGTGATGGGTTCTCCAGTGCGAAGGACCATCCGAATGGGCGTGAAATTAAAATTAAGAGTAAAGATTTAAACTGTGTGATGAAGAGTGAAATGGATTTTGTCAAGTATTGTTACTTTTTTTGCGATCAAAGGCCCACAGACGTTATTTGTCTAATTGAGGTAGCATAACCATGATGAAAACTGTATACACAACTGGAAGTAATTATAATGCATTCGCTGATTTTCATACAAAATGGTCATGTTTGAGGATCAAAATCTCGATTTCGATAAGAATGAGAACATTTTTGGTATCTCTGTCTAAAATAACCTTTTTTTATTAATGGGGCACGTTTCAGTTGGAAATAATTATAAAACCACTCCACTTGTACGGAGCTTCATATAAAAATCGCTAGAGATCGATATTTTGATCTTCAAACATGGTCTTCAAACATTTTGTATGAAAATCAGCGAATGTGTTATAATTATTTCCGGAGGTGTACCTCATGTTCAATACAATACTACTCTAGGGAAAGGACTATTATTTCGAGGAAATCTGTTTTATATCCAACGAGGATTTCAATAAACAATTGATGGTACCTGGAAGCGCTCCGTACAATCTTATGTATCACCGAAAGTATGATAACATCGAACATTATAAGTCTGCCAGGAGATGCTATTTACAAGCAGGTAGTGCAGGGAAGCCTAGGCACTGTTATCTTTTTTATATAAAAATTTAGAAGGTTCACCACAAATGTCTATTCAACAAGCAGGTGCGGCTTGAACAGCCTCAGTTCTAGCACTCGCGGCTAAATAAGAAACTCACTTTCCCCAAAACATTCAAAAGAAACCTGTAAGAGGGTATTCTTAGGAACACAAAGTGCTAAGTGGTTGTTTTGGATCTTCAATAATTGTTCTATTTGAAGTATCGACGGTAGGAATACTGATATATGGACCGCTGGGACCGATGGATGTTAGCTTACGCGTAGAAGCCTGAAACATGAAACTCCTGGATATTTTTGGAAGATCTGGAACATGTGATAAAAACATATACAATTTAGGTCTTTTGGTCAGTGTATTCAAATTATGTAGATGAAAAACAAGTACTCTAAACAAAAAAAAAATTCTTTTCCAAATCTTATTCCAAATCTTTTCGTCCTAATAAGTAGCTTGTGCAACTAGTTGCAAAAAGATGATTTTTCAGCACGAGTTGTACGTTTATCCAACGAGGCTTTGCAACGAGTTGCACACGCTATTTTTTTGCAATGACGAAAAATGGGCTTTAGTATGATAAATAAGTACCAAAATGGTACAGTCTAATTTACTCCACATGACCATTCTTGCCAATAGATTATGTTGTTCATCAGATTCAGATTCCACGCGACCACAGAGGGTCGAATCCTTAGAAATAGGGTCAAAAGGCCATTTTTCAAAATTATGTATTCAATTTTTTAAATATTTTTCTCGCATTATACAGGTAATAAAATATTGTAAATTAGGTTAAGTCAATTTGACGATATTGTGCCCATTGGGGTTCCTTTGAAGTTGGCATGAAAACTGTTTTTTACACCATTGATAATATATAAATATGAAGTATGATATCTTTGCAATACTTTTTTAATTTGTTATTGAATAATTTAAAACTCAATACATCTTCAAAGATAACATAATCAACTATCAATTGCATATATTGTATCACAAATTCATGAAATGTTCACCCTTGGCTTATGGAGTTAAATTTGGGCTTATTTCGAAATTTACTGATTTCGTGGTGTTTTCATGTGGTCAGCAAACAATTTACCCATCATTACCCAGCGCTGAAAATCACATGGCTACTAGTCTACATTATATATTTTCAAACTGAACCAAATTTAGGACCCGCCAGGGCCCGCAGGTTTTTTCCGATGCATTTGAAAATGACGTAAAATACATGAAAATGTATGTATATGTACTGAAAGCTACAATCACAACAATCATTATGAATGTAGTTGAAAATGATAAAATTTCATCACAGTAAGTATAATAAACCCAGTTGTTCTCATTTTAAACCATATTTGTACGTCTTTTTTTCAATCCGTCCCACTGTGCGACCGTGCCACATTGCATAGTTCGACAAGCCGTGAAGCGATAGGAGAACTTACCTTTGGAAATTTTTGATGTCATGTCCATCAAACCATTTCATTTGTTATGCGACTCAGAGAATATTGATCCCTTACCCAAGCTAATCCAGCAAAACGTAGTCATATAATCAGAGTGTAAAATAATCGAAAATGTTTGGTGAAGTCCACCTTTCTTCACTTGTCAGCTCACTTCCAGACACATTCATAGTCGGCTCTTGATTGTCAATATTCGGTTGAATGAATTGGTGGAGTAGTCGTCTGACTATGTCATTCTATGTTTTGAATATTCATGCGATGTTTGTTGCTTCATAAGATGAATGTTTTAAGCTCTGCATATAACTACTGTTCTGATGTTGATTTTTCATTATAGCACCCAAATGAGTGTTATAATGAATATTATGCAACCCATTTGAGTTGCATAATGTTCATTAAAGCACCCATTTCGTTGGCATGAAAAAGTAGGCCGTTTTATCAATCAAAGGCGAACGGTAAACCAGATATTATGATCAGGAATTGCAAAAAAGAAGTTTCAGGGTACCAAAAGAAATCACCAAAACCAAGGAGGTCCAAGAGACGGACTTTCTGGAAAGACACATTTCAATTGTTGCCACGGTGCCTGAAGCTGTCACGAACAGCATTTGATATTCCGACTCGGGATCTGCCGAACATCTTTCCAGCAACGGAGGTCTGTTGGAGATTATATGTGAAGCGGATAGTAGTAGGGTAAATCACTACTTGGGCCTATGGACCCGGTTCCCGGCTCACTGCACAGAAAACTAATGATTTATACTATTTGGAAGGCGTAGGTTTATGATTGATAATTTTTAAAAAGTCTCCCATTTATTTTTCACAATACTCAATATTTTTCAACTACTTGTTTTACTCCTAATTGATCCAATTGTAGAAAATAAAAATGTAGATTTCCAAATTTCGCTCTCCGTTGCCGTTGGGTCATAAAGTGGTCTTATACATTTATGAAGTATTTTCTTCTTCTGGAGGAATTCCTGATAAATCCTCCAGACGATTTCCTGGACGAACTTTCCAACGAATTTCGTGAGGAACTTCCGAAGGAATTCCTGAAAGAACTGCCGGAGGAACTCCTGGAGGTTCTTCCCGAGGAATTCTTAGAGGAACTTTAGGTGAAATATCTGAAGGAGCTTTTGGAGGACTTTCCGGAGGAAATCCAGGAAGAGTACTGAGGTACTTCCGGAGGAATTACTGGAGAAACTTTTGGAGGAATTCCTAGAGAAACTTCTCGCCGACTTCCTGGAGAAACTTCCTAAAGAATTCCTGGCAGAACTATCGGGGAGGAATTCCTGGAGGAACTTTCTAGCAAACTCCTGAAGGATCATGTGAACAAATTCCAGAGAATTTTTAATCCATGAAATTAGTTCACGCCAAATCAAGCCACCGTTCACCAACGGCTTGACGCCGCCACGCCGCTGCTGATTGGAAATTATCTATCACGACCCTTCAGATTAATTTTCAATTGGCACACAGGTTGTGGAACTTCAAAGAATTTCCCGTGAAATAAGAATTTTCAGTGGTATGATTGAAAAACCTCTCATGGAAATTCAAAAGTATTTCCCGTGGAAATTCAAAACAATTTGCCGCGAAAATTCTAAAGATTTTACCCAGAACAAAATTCCTATCAGAACAAAACGGTATCATCAAATAAACACCTACCTGAAAATCGTCACAGTTCTCGATACAACCATTGGTTGAAGCTGTTAATCAGCACACAATAATTCTAAACACTCGCACTTCCATTCTTCCTATTTGTTCGTTTCACTGGAACTTTTTTTATCATGTTAGAATACATTTAAAAATGTATTCTCAAACCGAACAAAGAATCACCTCGGCCCAAGAATTTCTAGCCGCACCGTGCTGCCAAAAGGCCAGGAGTATAAAAATGATCCTTCATCGTTAATAGGAAAACTGTCTAATACGTTGACGCTATCATGTTATTTATAATTCTATCGATTTCAAAAGGTGAAAAAATATTGTTTTTAAGTATTTGGATGAGTAAATATATCTTCTCAACCAAACAAAAATGATTATGAATAATACCATCTGGCATCTTGTTGTAGTGTAACGTGCATATTTTTGTTTACGTCGCATTTTCTACCGTCCCGAGAGAGAATGAGAGTAAAATGTTGAGATATTGAGTGAAATTTTGCTTAAGCCGGGAATTGGTTTTATGTGTGCCGGAATGGAAATCGCTATGACTCGTTAATTTAAATTTAAAAAAAACCTTTTTTGAACGGTATTTAGCACGAATAGCTATTTTTTAAGCAGAAGTGAACCCCAATGCAGTATTAGACAGCCCACAAAATACAGGAAAAGTTGCTTCCTGTCATAAATATCAATTAAATAATACAGTCGTACGCATGTTAGGCCGGGAATGGGATAAGAAACCCTATCTACGCGATAGACCAAGGGCATGCGGAACTTTATCAAATACCTTCGAAAAGATGATATACACAGCGTCTACTTGTTGCCGTTTTTCGTTGCTTCCAGTAACACTATTGGTGAAGCTCATCAAATTAGAGATCGTCGAACGTTTTTTCATGAATCCATGTTGGTATTCTGATATACCAGATTAATAAAAATGTTCTTCAAAGTTGTTTGAAATAGTAAGACCATCATTATGGTGCTACCAAAAATAAGGTGGCACATTATACAAAAAAATTAAAAAAAAAAATTGTTACTAGCCATAAGACGATGTTTGTACTATTCCATTTAATTCCACTACTTTATAGTAGTGAAATTGAAGGGAATAGTACAAACTACACACTTAAATCATTTCACAGATTTCGGTGAATTTTGCTTCAATTCACCGAAATCTCAACAGCAGATTTTTTCGGTAATTATT
Organism: Armigeres subalbatus; assembly: GCF_024139115.2. Classification (NCBI taxonomy): domain Eukaryota; kingdom Metazoa; phylum Arthropoda; class Insecta; order Diptera; family Culicidae; genus Armigeres; species Armigeres subalbatus. Next base: position 424,552,546 of record NC_085140.1, on the reverse strand, counting down.
TCACCGATTTTCTGCGGTATTTTCCTTTGTTCAACTGTCAAAACCACCAAAAAATCTGTAAAATTTTTACCGAACAGTTCTGCTGTTGAGATTTCGATGAAATTTCACAGAAATCTGCGATTTGTTTTAAGTGTGTAGGCTTATGCCAAGTGAATACATTCCACTAAAAGCTTAAAATAATTTTCTTATCATATTTTTATTTTATTTTACGGGGTACTGACATGTAATGTTCTACAAAGTTGTAGCGTAGCTTTTTCCATTATTTTTTTTCTTAAAAACTTTTTTTTTAGTTCTTAGGTTGGTTGAATTAGAGCAATTTTACCTACTTGCGAAAAACAGTATTTTTTATCTAGTTTTATTTTTTGGAAATGTCGTCTTCGGGTGGCTTTTCGAACTAAAAAAATGCAACTTTTTATGTGTAAATATTGTATATAATCGTTTTTCTTTCAATATCACTTTTTTTTTTCAAAAATTGATATCTCCAATTGGGGCAGACAAAAAAAATATGTTTACACGGCATTTGAAAGAGGAATTCTTCTTCTTTTTCTTCTTATTGGGATTACATCCCCACACTGGGACAGAGCCGCCTCGCAGCTTAGTGTTCATTAAGCACTTCCACAGTTATTAACTGCGAGGTTTCTTAGCCAAGTTACCATTTTGCATTCGTATATCATGAGGCTAACACGATGATACCTAATGCCCAGGAAAGTCGAGACAATTTCCAATCCGAAAATTGCCTAGACCGGCACCGGGAATCGAACCCAGCCACCCTCAGCATGGTCTTGCTTTGTAGCCGCGCATCTCACCGCACGGCTAAGGAGGGCCTTTTATATAGGTTTCGGCTGATGCGATTCGATCAAAAAACGCAAAAATACACAAATCAGCTCCTAATAAATCAGCCGAAAATTATATAAAAGTTCATTTATTCATCATGCAATGTTCTGTGAAATTGTTCTGTAGCATACCAACTGCTGTTTTTGCAATTCTGAGGTCAATCGAGCAATCAGAACCAATTTCCAGATCGAATGAGTGACGGAGGTGTATTTTCCTATACATTTTGGCTGAAATCCCCATACAAACTTCAAATCAAATGCGCCAGCTTATGCAACAAGCGATTAAGCTGAAATTTTCAGAGATTGATTTTCTCACCCAAAGACACAATTCTGGGGGGTGCCCCTTAAAATTCGACAACATGTTTTTCTCCCCATAGTAATCTGGGCCAGTCTAATCTATATACATAAAAATGAATTTCTGTCTGTCTGAACCTTCTAGACTCGGAAACTACTGAACCGATTGGCGTGAATATTTGTATGCAGAGGTTTTTGGGGCCGGGGAAGGCTCTTAAAATGGCTTGCGACCCCTCCCCTCTTTGGAAAGGGGGGCTTCCATATAAATGACACAGAAATTTCTGCATAACTCGAGAACTAATCGGAGAATAAATCAATTTTAGGCGAAACGAAGTTTGTCGGGTCTGCTCATTTCATTTTTCATTTTTTTTAGTCTACATCTAAACAGATAACACTGAATCTACAATTTGATGCCACTAAACACGGTTCGAGGCCGCATCTCTCCATCCTCGAATACGCCCTACGCTCGCCAAGTCGTTTTGCACCTGGTCTGCCCATCTCGCTCGCTGCGCTCCACGCTGTCTCGTACCTGCCGGATCGGAAGCGAACACTATCTTTGCAGGGTTGCTGTCCGACATTCTTGCAACATGTCCTGCCCATCGTGTCCTTCCGGCTTTAGCTACCTTCTGCATACTGGGTTCGCCGTAGAGCTGGGCGAGCTCGTGGTTCATTCTTCTCCGCCACACACCGCCAAAGATGGTCCTAAGCACCCGTTTCTCGAATACTCCGAGTGCTTGCAAGTCCTCCCCGAGCATTGTCCATGTTTCATGTCCGTAGAGGACAACCGGTCTTATTAGCGTCTTGTACATGACACATTTGGTGCGGTGGCGAATCTTTTATAACCGCAGCCCGTAGTAGGTCCGACTTCCACAGATGATACGTCTTCGTATTTTACGACTAACATTCTTATCAGCCGTTAACAAGATCCAAGGTAGACGAAATCATCAACCACCTCGAAAGTATCCCCGTCTATCGTAACACTGCTTCCCACGCGGGCCCTGTCGCGCTCGGTTCCGCCCAGTAACATGTACTTTGTCTTTGACGCATTCACCACCAGTCCAACTTTTGTTGCTTCACGTTTTGGGCAGGTGTACAGTTATGCCACCTTTGCAAATGTTCGGCCGATGTCACCCGCGAAACAAATAAATTGACTGGATCTGTTGAAAATCGTACCCCGGCTGTTACACCCGGCTCTCCGCATGACACCTTCTAGCGCAATGTTGAACAACAGGCACGAAAGTTCCTCACCTTGTCTAAGTCCCTGGCGCGATTCGAACGAACTGGAGTGTTCGCCCGAAATATTCACACAGTTTTGCACACCATCCACCGTTGCTTTGATCAGTCTGAAAGGCTTTCCAGCAAAGCTGTTCTCGTCCATAATTTTCCATAGCTCTACGTGGTCTATACTGTCGTATGCCGCCTTGAAATCAACGAACAGATGGTGCGTTGGGACCTGGTATTCACGGCATTTTTGAAGGATTTGCCGTACAGTACAGTACAGTTGCACAGTTTCACTTGGAGTCCCTCGCTGGTACTCGGACGATGATCAGTCGCCCCCTAACATGGAGAACAGATGCTGTTGTGAGCCGATCCTGACATGGAGATCAATAAGATTTGCACCTCCGGAGAGGAGCAAACCCCCCATTCCCTGTCAGCATACGACCATAGTTCCCACCGGAGTTGTCGGGTCTTCCAGTATTGACATAAAATGTTCTACATAATTGTAGCGCAGCTTATTCCTTTGCTATATAAACTTTTTATGTAGCTTTCAAGATCACAGATTTAGAGCAATTTTGATTACTAGGATTGGGGAGTCATTAAAAAATAATATAAAATTTTTAATCAGCCTATTTTATTTTTTTAATTTTTCACGAATGTCACCTTCTAAAGATTTTAGAGGAGTTTCAAGTCGAGTCAAGTACGTAACACTGAAGACGGCCTTACTGTTGAGTTCGAAATACGTATCTGTCAAAGGTACAATCAAATGGTAGAATTAAATGGAATTGTACGAACTCGTCTTATGACAAGTAATTAACCCAGTTGCACGCATGTTATGCTGGGAATGGGTAAGAAACCCTAATTCTAGAGTGCTTTGAGAATAAGTCGTATGTGCAAAAGAAGTCTCTCTCTTTGCCTTCTTTCTCTTTCGATGATTACGACATACTAAAGTTTACTTCGGATTTCTTAGTAGGTATTCAAAGACTATTGCTTTGACTAGCGTACTGAAGAGGAAAAGTATAGCAAAAAATCCATAACTAGCCTATCTATTAGCGAAAGAGAGGGTAAACGAAGAGAGCCGCTATTTCGCACATACGACCTATTCTCAAAGCAATCTAGCATTAATTATTAGGTATATAGGTTATTGTCCGAAAATGGTTTAGTAGCCTACAAATTTGAATATATCGACATAGGGAGAGAGTATCCTGAACAAAATATGATCAAAATACATCGAGATAGAGAGACATCGAGATAAGGAGGTTATCGAGATGTAGAAATCCTAAACGTATGTAGATTGAAGGGACCGAGAAAACCATAGACATAGGGAGATATATCGAGATGTAGTAAGAGACTGTATCAAACTAGACAAACCTGCCCGATTTCGCTCGGGTTTCGTTTTCGATCTGTCAATATTTAAGATGATTTCAGCGTCGTACTCTTGATCGATTTCAATTTGAGCTTGATGGGTTCCTTCAGAATCTATGAACACAATGCTTTTTAATAATAATTTAATAATTTTCAGCTTTCTCCGTCAAATTGACTAACACTTGTATATTACAAAGAGAATCTCAAAATGAATCGATTAGTGAGAAAATTTTGCAAATCTGTCAGTCCGTTCGTGGGTTATATTCCTTCAAGGGAAACGGATACTCATTTTTATATATGACTCAAAATCCATTCAAAATGTTATAACTTTTTTTTTCGAGATTTTAAGCGCAATAGTCACCAAACGATGTATTTTAATATTAGCTTCCCCCCAACATGCAAAAAATATAGAAATGAAAATAAAAATATGAATATAATGAAAAAACCTTTTTAAGGACAAGCCTCCCGGAATCCAAAACTAAATGCACTTTCGTTTTCAAGAGCATCCAATCAAAACGGAAGCCACGCACAACTGTTATTTTTATAATTCAACGCATGCTACGACGCAGCAAAACTGGTACAGTTACCCTACTGGTGTGAATATAATAGAACATGCCTACAGTTCAACTTGTCTAGTAGTTTTAGTAAATAGAAAACTAATTGACGTAAAATTCGTCTTTGTTTTTTGCTTTGAAAATCAATCACAATGTGACCTGCAAGTGTACAAAATAACACCCAATTCTGTTTTTACATGGATTTTTTTACACAGCCGTGTAAAAAAAATCCCACACAAATTTTTTGCAAAGTTGCTCCATTTTGCATGATTTGTCGAGAAATCATAAAACTTTTTTTACACGGATTTTCAAATTTTTAACTGAAAACTGTTTTTTACACGGAACGCACCCCCCGTGTAAAAAAAGAATCGTGTGAAAAGTGTATCATCATTTTCTTTAGCTTCTTAATTGACGGTATCTACTTCTAATATGGCTTAGTACAATTTAAAACATTTGTTAATAAATTTCATGATAAATATCAATCATTCTTATGAATTGATCTTTTCAAACAAGCATTTTAAAATTCGTCCTGTGATAAAATGTCTTCGCACACGTTCCTTTCCATTATACTTATTTGGCTCCGTTCTGAAGAAAACGATTTGTGTGGTGATTTTCTATCAAGAAAATTGGCGTCAACTTACGTAGCTTTAAACTCCCAAAAGTTTCGGTGGCTTTTGGCAACCGAAAATCGGACACCAACTTTTCAGCATCTTCTACATTTTTTTCCGGTGCCCCTGAGCGCAGTGAAATTTGTGACGATAGGCATAGGGAGGGGATCGAAAGGCAAATCGTGTCACGTACCTATGGACGTATGTGTGTGCAGCCAGTCAGTCAGTGACATCAGCAGCAGAGAACACTGGCTAATGCTTGTTCTTAATCCTATAGAAAAACCCTACGTGGCCTTTCAAACTTTGCACTTGCTGCCGATGTAGTACATGCTCGGATTCACCAGAGGGCAGATGATTGCTCTTTCTCTGCTTAGAGCGTATGCATTGGGAGGGTAAATGGTGTGATCTTCTTTTTTGGCTACAGGCAAAGTTTCACAGATTTTGGCAAAAAAATCGAAAACAATTCATAGTTTTTTACATACCTACTCTAATAATGAAAAACTGTAATTTTCAAAAACTCGTTTCCCCTTTTGTAGAAATGTTTACAATCATTTAAACTAATTAGGAAGTGGTGATTATCTGTGTGTGAAACCAATAATAACGCAGTAAGTCTGACTGTGAGCATAAATAAGAAAAGAATTTACCTCCTCTAGGAGGCACTTATTATTCCATCCTCCCCTTTATGGTGCAAAACTTTACCATAATTTGTATTCATTGAAAATTATATTCACATCAAGGCCACATGGAAAAGGCCAGACTCTGAATTGAACTTTTTGTTCCCAGTGTGTGTTTGTGCCAAGCTATGATGAAATTTCAAGCATTTATGAAATGTTTCGGTTTCTGTTTCGATTCAAGTTCCTTATTCGTTAACGGGTCGGATATCCAGTCACACCATAGTCACATCAATAAAATATTGGCAACGAAAACTTGAACTCATACCGGCTTATATGTCATGTTGCATATGTTTGCAGAATGCATCGTCCTCTATCGCCGGTACTATAGCATGTAGGGGTGGAAGCTGGCCAAGCATGTCCTCCGTAACGCTGTCGTCATAGTGGAACCGGAACGGAAACTGGACATTTGGGCGATAAAAAAGGGTTAGTAGGGGGAAAATTATAACCCATTTGGCCATTTGCCAATGTCAACTCCGGCGCAAGATCGTTTTGTTGAGACAAAGTATCAAATTAGTCGAAAATTAATTTCACCAAATCGATGCTGTTCTTTGCTCTCTGGAGAATAACCAGCTACGAGGTCGGTAGTTTTTACTAGCTCAGATGGTACTACTGCTGGGGAAATGTTAAATTGCGTGGAAATGATAAAGATTCTCGCACTGTACAATTGGGGTGAACACATATTTGAGACGCATTTATAGGTTTTTCATTCCGTTTGTCTAAAGCACAACGATACTTGGATGGGTTTCATGGGGAGTTTACTGAATCAGATTGTGCTACATTTTTGATAAGGCAGAACAAGGAAATATATGTCGAGAACAATTTGTGATTATTTTATATTATTTTTCCTCAATGCTCACCTAAAGTAACTTGTTGTACCCGAAGGAGAAAATTGAAGTTGGAAGACTATAAGCCCCTGACTGTTTTGTGGTTCATACGATCGAATGCTTTTTCGTAGTCATTTTTTATGTTTATTGCAAATTTTGCGCCTTTTTCAACTAGTTCAAAAAATATTGCTCCCACCAGTTTCTTCATTTATGAATGACGTCTTAACTGCAAGAAAGTACTTCTAAAGTATCGTCTAAACACTTTATATTTGGTATATGCTGTAGTGTATATGCTGTAGTGTGAAAATTGAATCAGGATATGAATCCAGTCTTTTAGATAAAATCTAATCAGAGTAATGTTGTTTATGGTCAAAACATAATGTGAGTTCAATGCATTGCTCTCCGGAGATGATTGATATGCATTTCAGGAAGCAAAGTCCAGTACCCAAAATCGATGAAGGGGAGGTGGGGGTAAAATGGACAGTGTGGGTAAAACGGGCAGGGGGGACGTTTGAGCTAAATCGTTACAAATTTGGCACTCCACCAAGTGAATTTAATTGCTTGTTTCAAATTATGAGTGTAACATGTTTTACTACATTCAAATAATTAGTAAAGCTTTGATCACCGCGTGACTTTATCGAAATTAATTTATTGGCTTTGTTCGGTGATAATTATACTACTCAAAGCGAAAGGGAGTAGATGAAAGTAATGAAGATACAGATTCGATTGACACCGCAAGCGAGCGGCAAGTGTGAAATGAATAGAAACTGAAGATTAGCAGAGGGCCATATGAGAGAACAAACATTGTTGAAATCGCTGTTATTCTGCCTAACGTCCACCCAGGAACGGCTTGGATAGTGACGTGGTGATCACTGTACCAAGACAGGCTATAACCCCAGCAAGCATTCATCAGGAAATTCAAATTTCCGAGATTTGTTCAGACAATTGGCATTTTTAAGTTATTTTTATTGATGTAACATGCTTTTTTAGTAAAATCATTGTACGTTACCAATGTATTAATTATTATCCAACATTTTTATTTCCAAACACTCATTTTAGAGATGCTTAGCCTATGCATACAATTTATCAACAAAATTTATTGTTTTTAGCTTAATTTCTTAACATCTCCATTTTACCCACATACTGAGTCCATTTCACCCGCATACTTTTAAATCGAGATTTTCTCATCCTGATTTTCATTGTTCATTGTTGTTGTTTTCCACTAAATTGACTTCAAGCCATCGTAGTGCTTCTATTTAAAATTCACGTAAGTAGTTAAGGTCCCCAATATTACGAAATTTTCCTTGTGAAAATTACGCGATTCTTTAGCATGTCCATATTAACCCCAGCCCCCTATCCATACCAATTTGCTTTTGCAGAGTGAACAAATTTGGTAACGAACAATTTTTCAGAAGTAGGAGTTACTCAGACCACTGGTTAAGACACGATGATAATTATTATAATTATATGTAGGAATATCGGCTATCTCAGTCTTAAAAACCATTAAACGAATAACGTTTTATTCTGCCCGACGTTTCGAACACTGGATGTAGCCTCTTTCAAGGGAAAAAAATGTTCAAACGTTTTCGTCCTAATTGACCTAAACGATTGACCAATTTTTACGATTATACTTATACAAAATTACTCATAACGCTGCGAGTCAGCTCGTGACCATCGAAATCATGAGAAGAATTGTGGCCCTAGTAATTGTATTGAAATGCGCCTATACCATCTACAGGCCCTCTTCCTTTAGGAAGCAGATGACGGCGGCAAAGTTGGCCGCCAAAGCATCTCTAATGCTGATCCGGTGATTCCGCACGTTTCTCTGGGAATCTGGTATTTGGGTCACCGTCACAAATGAACCGTTTGTTCAAGAAACTGCATATGTCACATTTTGGGCCAAAATGAGATTTTTATATATTCTGAATCCTCGTCCAAAAATACGCAAAAGAAGAAAAAAAATTGTTCAGGAATGTATGAAATGTTTTTCGTTTGTTTGAGAAACTGCATATGTGCACGCACTTTGAAGAGCAATTACGGAGTACTGTTTACAGTTTTCGCACTGGAAGTGCCCCAGGGTGTTGAGTTTTGTCAAAAACTATCTGTATCGAAGAAATCGAAAGATTCGGTGCCAATTTGTTTAAAAACAGTTTTTTTGTTGTTTTCTCGAAATTGGTCTGGATCTGGGGTAATTAGGCTTCTCGTTCTGGTGTTCGGAATTTACGCTGGCTGAATCGGTTAGGATTAAGACCGGTTAAGGCGGCATTGCTCCTCAGCCTCACAGGCTGGTGTGGAGGGAAACAATCCAGAAGCGGCTATGTTCTACTTACTGGTTGAAGGTTGACGACGATAGAGTATCGTTGAGGTTACTGGGAGCTAAGGAGATACGTTCCTGGACGTCTATCAATTAGTAGCCGGAGCGCTCTATTGTTGGCTGTATGGTTTAGACAGAGCTCGGACTAGATTCACAATAGTTCTGCTGCTGACCTTGACTTCGCGAAAATGTAGCAGAAAGGGTGAACCAGTAGGAATATTATTTTTGTTTGCTCAAATATATTATCCCGAATCGAAGAGCAATCTGGAAAAATATTATCATTTGAGCACAGAGGCGTATCCACGTTCCGAGTCGTGGGTAGGATAAAAAGGAAATGCCGATTTGGGCAACAGATCTGGTATTAGGAGTTACTGGTGTTACAAGGCTAGACCATTGAATTAGAGTAGCATCACTTCCATCCGTTAACACACACAATGGTTTTGGACTAATCACTATCTCTTATATGAATGCAAGGCACTCTTCAACGGTCCAGATCTGCCCTGCCCACGGCCTTGTGAATGCTGGAGAGGAAAGAATGGTTAGTTGGGACACCTATCCTTAAGAAAAGAGCAGAGAATTTTACGCCCACTCTTAGGTCCCGCGAGAGCTTTTGGAACTGTTAGTGTGGAAGCTATAACAGTAGGAATCGTTTTGGTAGAACGTGAAATACAGAAAGAACTAAGGCATACAGATTTCCCGTAACACGGTAGATCACTTTGACGTAGTGTGTTGCGATGTAAGATCTACCAAACAGAGCCCTAGCCTAATCCATTTTTCTAGCTAGGGCAATAAGTTGTGGTAATTAAGGATTCATCGTATTTAGTCCTCGCTACCAACAGCAGTCTCAGAAATAAAACATAATTAATGTTACCTTGCAGACAGTTGAAAGACTCGAGTTCCTCTTGTTTGAGGCTAAACTGTATGCAGCGGAAACAACTTTTCAAGCAATTAGTTAAAAAACCTCGGTACCCGGTCCTAGGCTGAACTGACTGCTGGAAAAATCGAGTTAGGGGTTTAAATACGTACTAACTCTTTTTTAAATGGTGAACAATGGTAGTGAGAGGAACACACGGAAGTTCTTATTACTGAACAAATTCTCTTGCTTGAAATGGTCTTGTAGACAGAGCTAAATCCCGGGTTTTCATTGTTTCACTGGTGATATTCTAGAAGCAAGACAAGGATGTGGCTAGGGCTCCGATGCATGGCCAAAAACAGTATTACTGTTCTGTTTTCTCAAGACAGGATTGATTTCCTATTGATAAGGGGCGCGCCTTCAATGGGATTGCTCTCTATGAAGGGTCTAAATAGCGGGACCTTGTCATGGTGGTCTTGAGAAAACAAAACAACAACTGTATCGAAACCGATACTGTATTGCTTCTCAATAGCACTGGAGTAATTCGACATGCACTTAAACACTAAGGATACGGGTAACGCTACAATAGATCTAATAATTGGTCGCAGTGGCACACCCGAACAGGAAAAAAAAAAGGCATACAGATTTGGAAAAGAACGAGCCTGTGATTGAATATATAACCTCCTGCTTATAAACAGAAACGATAGCCACCACTAAACTTGTCTTCGATTTGTGCAACCGTTCTGGTGTTGAGAAATCGATGCACATTCTTAGTTATGCTAAAAGCATAACTGTCCCATATTGATATGAAATCCATTTCAATATGGGACAGTTATGCTGCGGCCAAAGTACCTACTTTAATAGTTTGAGTAAAGTTCCTCGATTTTTAGGACAAATATTACTCTTCCAAGATTGTTTATGGATTTATAAAAGCATGACATACATCCTGGTATTCTTACGATTATCAAATATCTTTACCAATTTCCAGGAGAAGTCACGGGTCACAGATTTTTTTATAAAAAATATTCAATGCCTTCAATTAATTATTGCCAACTGCTAGGACTTCATATTACCTTCAGAAATGATTACACTGGTCGACAGTAAATTTGTATTCGCGATGCTGATGTGTTGCATTTGTAGTTCTCGACCTCTTAAATCAAATGATTACTGGTGTTCTTCGTTTGATTGGGAAAATTCTGAGATTATTTGGTCACAAAGTAGGAAGGGAATCATCGCTTTAACGGCGTTGAAGTCACTTGCATGTTTGCATGATTGCATGTTCAGATAAGTTAAAATACTAACTTATTACAATAATCCAATGTATTACAATATCTGAGTGCCCCCATGAATGTTTTCAGGCAAAAATGGGCGTGTTAGGGGAAACTATAGGTAGGGTTTGTGAAAACTGGAGAACGGATGCTGTAATTTAAAATGTAGAAAACTTCGATTTACCAAATTCAATATGAGTAAAATTTACCAATCAAGAAGAACTAAAGCCTCCAAAGTTCTTGCGTATTATATTGGTTTGATACAGATGTTCTAGGGTCTCCAAATTGTTCTGGAATTCAGATAATTTGGTCTACATAGTCTACTACTCCTCGTTTCAAACCGAAATCAACCCAGCATATCCATACAAGTCCCTAGAGCCCTTGCGTATCATATACAGTCCACATTAGTTTGTTGCAGATGTTCTAGGATCTCCAAATTGTTCTGGAATTCAGATTTTTTGGTTTACAAGGTCAACTACGCCTGGTTTCTGGTTCCACCTGAAAACGTTTTCACTTTTGGGAGCGAATAATTTGCTAGTGCTGTACCAGCAAGCGCATTTTTTTTAATGCGAGTTGCTAATTTTAAACGCTTAGCAGTCACACAATTCAAGCGGGCGTTTGCTTGCGAGTTGTCATTTGCTTGCATGCAATCACTTTCAGTGTAGTCAGACATGGAATTTTTTGATAGATGCCACTTTCTGCGAGCAAAATGCTCGTTGCAAGTGATTTGCTTGCAACGTCTGAGGGCACCTTTAGATTATCGTAATAAGTAAGTTTTTTTTGCTCGGGATGAACTACTGCGTCCATTACATTGAACTTTTGTAGTATGCCCGTGTCATTTGTTAAGTGCATCATGCAAACATGCAAGTGACTTCAACGCTGTTAAAGCGCCGATCCCCTTCCTACTATGTGACCAAATATTCTCTGAATGTTTCCAATCAAACGAAAAACGCCAGTAACCTGTCGATTTCAGAGGTTGAGAACTACAAATGCACATCAGCATCGCGAGAACAAACTTTTTTTTTATTTTGTCGTCCAGTGTTATGGATCTAGCGATTCATAGCAAACTACCAAAAAATCGTTTTGGGAGCTCAGAATCCCTTACAAACCAGATTTAGAGCAGTTTTTTGAGGTTTGAAGAAAACTTTTTCAGTGAGCTAAAAGGCCTACTGAAAAAGTTTTCCTAGAAGCAAGAAGAATCAATTAAATTGGGCTTTAATTATCATAACTTTTAATTTTTGTAATAATTTTCATTTGCAAATTCCAACAACTTTTATTTTAATACTGGAAAATTTTAGACATCAGCGCTTTCGGGTTTAAACATGCCTGAAGTTCTAAAGATCAAGTAGTAGTCTATTGCTTTAGGATCCAAAAAACCAAGTATCACATCATTTAATCAGTTTTTTTGCTCAGCAAATCGAATGATGAGATGGATTCTAATGTCTGGGGAGAACCTACCTTAATTGCTTTCCGTTTGAGGATGGTGCCGATATCTCTATCTACAGACATGCCCACGGATACATTTGCTAGCGGTCATGAAATACTTCACTAGAGTAGCCCGCCGGAGAACAGCGCTAATGGCGGATTGGGCTCTTATTTGCGGCCGTGTGGAGTGTCAAATGAAAATATAGACGTTTGGTGGTAGGAAGCGAAACACACCGTTCATGACTCGAAGCCTAATTTCCAATGAGCACTTAAGAGGAGCGCCAAGTGAGAACATTTCGGACGAAAGCCAGGATGTTTCCAGAAAATCCCCACTCAATAAGCTGCTACAGAACAAGATGTCTAGGGACACAAGGTGCGCGTGTTTGGCCCCTTGGAAGACGTCCTGGTTAGGATGGGCTGGACATCAAATCTGCCTTTGGTCTCGAAGTTTCGCCCGTGGCTGGTATTGTTCATTATCCTCTCGAGGTCATTATCCTCTCTTGGACACACAAGAGTACGGCGAGATTGGCAGGTATTTCTAAACGTCACGAGAAGAGATGTTGTTTTTCGGAATTGGGTTGACGAGACTACGCTGCCATTCGTCCGGGAAGGATTTAAACGGTAGAAGATGGGATTTTCAGCACCCTATCCTACCGGGACCGGAAGATTTCCCACTGGAGGACGAAAGACAGTTCAGAAGTTGTGGAAAACTGGTTAGACAGGGAATTCTGCAATTCCGAGTGGACTCGGAAGTTTGTCATAGTTGATGATCTGGTCACGATGGAGCACTGGAACTTGGCTGGGTAACCGCTCACCGAAACTTAAGCTGCAAAGGTTTCCCCTGGTGCGTTGGCCACCTCGGGGGGATTTGAGATGGCATGATCTGGCAAGTCAAGGCTTATGGGGGAAGATCTGCGATTGCCACTGAGAGCCATAGTTCAGCGGTGTATTGGACTGAGTTGACAAAACCGACAAAATCCTCCCATTAGAGCTTCTATCCCAGGACCTCCTGGGCAAGAAATCCCGGGATTCAGGAAAATGCGGTTTTTCCCGGTTCCAGGGACATTATTTTTGAAATCCCAAAAATCCCGGGTTACCTGGGACAATAAATCCTTTTTTACCTTGATTGGTGACTTGTGAGGGAAGTCAGTTTTTTTCTTTTTTTGGAAAAGATGTTTAATTTTGATACACATAGTTTAGTTTGCCATTTTAGGGAGTTTTTATGCGACCTCCTGCTTATACTTTTTAGATATTTTTTTAACCTCCTGCTTATAAACAGAAACGATAGCCAAACGTTCTGGTGTTGAGAAATCGATGCACATTCTTAGTTATGCTAAAAGCATAACTGTCCCATATTGATATGAAATCCATTTCAATATGAGACAGTTATGTTGCGGCCAGAGTACCTACATGAATAGTTTGAGTAAAATTCTCGATTTTTAGGACAAATATTACTCTTCCATGATTGTTTATGGATTTACAAAAAGCATGACATACACAGCAAATAATTTTGAAAATTCAACGACGTGTAAAATTGCAGCCTTTCCCTTCAAACGAATTAACATTCGATATTCAATAAAATTTGATTGAATTTTACAAGTATGCTCCGTTTAAATTTATTTCGATTTAAAAGAATAGTGAGATCAATTGAATGTTACGTTTATTTGCATGCTCCGAATATGTGCATGAAAATACATTTAAAATCACAACATATTTTTATCTGTGTACATCCTGGTATTCTTACGATTATCAAATATCTTTACCAATTTCCAGGAGAAGTCACGGGTCACAGAAATTTGGAAAAAATATTCAATGCTTTCAATCAATTATTGCCAACTGCTAGGATTTCATATTACCTTCAGAAATGATTACACTGGTCGACAGTAAATTTGTATTCGCGATGCTGATGTGTTGCATTTGTAGTTCTCGACCTCTAAAATCAACTGATTACTGGCGTTTTTCGTTTGATTGGGAAAATTCTGATATTATTTAGTCACAAAGTAGGAAGGGGATCATCGCTTTAACGGCGTTGAAGTCACTTGCATGTTTGCATGATTGCATGTTCAGATAAGTTAAAATACTAACTTATTACGATAATCTAAGTTATTACAATATCTGAGTGCGCCATAGTTCAGCGGTGTATTGGACTGAGTTGACGAATCCGACAAAATCCTCCCATTAGAGCTTCTATCCCAGGACCTCCTGGGCAAGAAATCCTGGGATTCAGGAAAATGCGGTTTTTCCCGGTTCCAGGGACATTATTTTTGAAATCCCAAAAATTCCGGGTTACACGGGACAATAAATCCTTTTTTACCTTGATTGATGACTTGTGAGGGAAGTCAGATTTTTTTCTTTTTTTTGGAAAAGATGTTTAATTTTGATACACATAGTTTAGTTTGCCATTTTAGGGAGTTTTTATGAGATATTGCGAAAAAAAAATTCGGCTGACGGTGGGACTTGAACCCACACTATTCCATTTAGTACACGAAAGTATTACCAATTATACAACAGCTGCCCTTGCGAGAAGTAGTTCCATAACCAGCTAATAACGATGGGATATCAGTCAATTCCCCGTATCTATCGAATCTGCTTTGGCAACATTTCACACCCTGTTCTCTCTACCCAACTATGTGAATCAGAATTGAACAACAGTTGTTGAACAACAAGTTGAACAACGATGTTCAGATAAGTCGAAAGTATTTCCAAACGAGAAATTTCCTAGACCGGACCGGGACTCGAACCCAGCCACCTTCAACATGGTCATGCTTTGCAGCTTCCCATCTTACCGCACGGCTAAAAAAGGTCACTCAGAATTGAAATTTTTTTTTTAAATTTAAATGCTCCTTACAAACCCTTTATTATACCTGGCAGGGATTATCTCCTCTCCTTGACATGTTTCGGACTAAAAAAAATCATTATTTCTTCCTTTCGTCTTATACCGAGCAAAAGCATTCATTTAAATTAGGGATTATCTCCTCCCTTCACCTTATACCACACAATGGCAGAAACCCGGACAAAACCTCAAAAATGTTTTTGTTCATTTCGCGAAAGACATTAATTCATTTTCATTTATTTAGTTTACATCTAAACAGATAACACTGAATCAACAATTTGACGCCACAATACACGGTTCGAGGCCGCATCTCTCCATCCTCGGATACGCCCCACGCTCGCCAAGTCGTTTTGCACCTGGTCTGCCCATCTCGCTCGCTGCGCTCCACGCCGTCTCGTACCTGCCGGATCGGAAGCGAACACCATTTTGCAGGGTTGCTGTCCGGCATTCTTGCAACATGTCCTGCCCATCGTACTCTTCCGGCTTTAGCTACCTTCTGGATACTGGGTTCGCCGTAGAGTTGGGCGAGCTCATGGTTCATTCTTCGCCGCCACACACCGTCTTCTTGCACACCGCCAAAGATGGTCCTAAGCACCCGTCTCTCGAATACTCCGAGTGCTTGCAAGTCCTCCTCGAGCATTGTCCATGTTTCATGTCCGTAGAGGACAACCGGTCTTATAAGCGTCTTGTACATGACACATTTGGTGCGGTGGCGTTTTTTTTTTCGACCGCAGTTTCTTCTGGAGCCCGTAGTAGGCCCGACTTCCAGAGATGATGCGCCTTCGTATTTCACTACTAACGTTGTTGTCAGCCGTTAGCAAGGATCCGAGGTAGACGAATTCCTCGACCACCTCGAAGGTATCCCCATCTATCGTAACACTGCTTCCCAGGCGGGCCCTGTCGCGCTCGGTTCCGCCCACAAGCATGTACTTTGTCTTTGATGCATTCACCACCAGTCCAACTTTTGTTGCTTCACGTTTCAGGCGGGTGTACAGTTCTGCCACCTTTGCAAATGTTCGGCCGACAATGTCCATGTCATCCGCGAAGCAAATAAATTTACTGGATCTGTTGAAAATCGTACCCCGGCTGTTACACCCGGCTCTCCGCATGACACCTTCTAGCGCAATGTTGAACAACAGGCACGAAAGTCCATCACCTTGTCTTAGTCCTCGGCGCGATTCGAACGAACTGGAGTGTTCGCCCGAAATCTTCACACAGTTTTGCACACCATCCACCGTTGCTTTGATCAGTCTGGTAAGCTTCCCAGGGAAGCTGTTCTCGTCCATAATTTTCCATAGCTCTACGCGGTCTATACTGTCGTATGCCGCCTTGAAATCAACGAACAGATGGTGCGTTGGGACCTGGTATACACGGCATTTTTGAAGGGTTTGCGTACAGTAAAGATCTGGTCCGTTGGCGAGCGGCCGTCAACGAAGCCGGCTTGATAACTTCCCACGAACTCATTCACTAATGGTGACAGACGACGGAAGATGATCTGTGATATCACTTTGTAGGCGGCATTAAGGATGGTGATCACTCGAAGGTTCTCACACTCCAGCTTGTCCCCTTTCTTGTAGATGAAGCATATAACCCCTTCCTTCCACGCCTCCGGTAGCTGTTCGGTTTCCCAGATTCTGACTATCAGTTTGTGTAGGCAAGTGGCCAGCTTTTCCGGGGCCATCTTGATGAGCTCAGCTCCGATACCATCCTTACCAGCTGCTTTATTGGTCTTTAGCTGTTGAATGGCATCCTTAACTTCCCTCAAGGTGGGGCCGGTTGGCTTCCATCGTCCGCTGAACTGACGTAGTCATCTCCTCCGCTGCCTTGACTTTTACTGCCCGTACTCTCAGCGCCATTGAAATATTCCTCGTAGTGCTGTTCCCACCTTTCGATCACCACACGTTCGTCCGTCAAGATGCTCCCATCTTTATCCCGGCACATCGCGAAAGACATATATTTTTTTAATTTCACACATATATTAAATGAACTGATTTCAAAATTGATGATTGTAGCTTGTAAATTTAATTTTGGTGGCTTGTTGAAGTTAATGCTGTAAAGCATCTCTCGAACAAATTTGTATGGAAAAAGAAAATTTGACCAAAGTTTTTTCGGGAACGATTCGGAACGATCTGGTATCATTAACATTGAGGACGATTTGCGATTTGCTTTATCAGACGCACAATCTCGTATATCGAAGAATGAATTACAGCTGAAGAATGCAACATTAGAATGATAAAAGATATTGAAATAAAATTAATTAAGAATATATGTTTGTTCTTGATTTCAGCAGGACAAATTCAAGGAGCCGTGGGCCACTATGCTAATCGTAAAGGGGGTCGCCTAGCACTATAGCATTGGAATACCCATTTTAACATTCATGTAATTCATGCCACACGATATGAAATTCGTGTTGATTTTGATCCACCATACTGAAACCCTGATTTGTGTTTTAGTGCTTCACACGTTCGCACGCGAATTTCTCGAACTAATTTTCCTTCCAATTATGTGAGTAGGTATGTAGCCATTCAAAACCCTAATATAAGGCACCGTACAGAAACATTATTTTCCTCATATCTAAATTATACCAATCACTCTGAATTTCACTCAACAACAACCCCGCCATTAATCATTCAGACGTACAGCATAAAATGCTTTCAACGAATTCCATTCTACCCCACGAAACGGACAGGTTTGTATCTGTTCATAATATCCGCTGATTAGGCGAATTCATTCTCATCAACATATGCTACCCGTTCATCGTCTGGATGGTAAAACATGAACCACACCATCACTAATGATGACAATATACGTGCGACTGGCAATGGCAACTCGCTCAGATGTGCCGTCGAATGAAACAACATCCATCCCAAGGCCGGCCATGAGATCTGCATCCATTAGGATCACGCATAGGATTCTGGATGGCACACATAGCGAGCGGTCCAACTAATGTCGGATTTTTCCAATGGACTAGCTTCACGAACGGTCCGACATCTAATCGATGACAATGTCCATCAACCGGTAAAACGCATACATTCTGTACTTGACAGATAATTTTTCTCCTGTCCATCAGGACTCGTTGTTCTTTTGTTTTGTTCATTGTCAGTCAAATCATTCCCGTGTAGATACGAAGGCCCCTTACCGAGATGTGGACTCTAGTTAATGGTTGCTAATTAATTTCTCTAGGCAGATGAGCAAAATGAAATGAATACCACGTACATATATTGAAATTCCTGCCAGAGTGGATGGTTCGTAGTAATCATTTGGAATTCATATTCATTGTAATTCATTATGTATGATACCACGTGGATCTTAGAAAATTTCTACAACGCAAAGCATACATAGAAGCCATACGTATCTGTTGTATCATTAAAAATGGTTCAAATTCATCAACTTTGATTCACAGAAAGGTCTGACAGTTCAATGAATAAGTTATAATCTAAGTTATCAAATCTTAAAATTTAAATGAGCTACTTCCTACAATATGAAACCGTCGTTTCCACAAATCAATTACTGCTAACACACTTACCACAACATTATTTATCAAATTATTTAAAAAAACGATATTGTTTAAAGAAAAAAAGCTCGATAGATCTAGAAGAATAAAAAATTAAAGATATCAACAAACACAGTTTCATAACGCAAATAAGCCAATTCTTCTCATTTTATTGCTTTTTTCATTTCACAATGGATCGTTTTCCCATAGAAACCTAGGCACAAATATTAGTAAACACAAGCACCCTTCCAAGGCTATCAGAAAATCATTTGCACAAAGCTCAACATCAATCATGCGTGGGGGTTTGGTCGAATCCAAACTACTTGGGTGGGATTTGGATTTTTCCTTTCTTTCGCCCCATGGTCCTGTTTGTTGGTTCGCACTCCTGTGTACCTAAACACTGCCAGCCAGCGGTCCCTGCCTTCCATCCCATCGATCCACCGTGTAACAATGTAAAAATGATGGATAAGGTCTCTAGGCCGTTGATTCCGTCAGAGCTAAAAGCTGCGTAATCAGATCGACAAAAGACCAGAGCCTCTCCTTTGTTTGATTTTTTTTCTTATCCGCATAGTCAGGGAGAGTATTCAATATTCAATCGACTGGAACACACCGAACCGACACGGGTGGCCTTCTGTCGGCGGCTTCTGGAAAGGCCAACCCATCCATCTGCTCTACGCACGTGGGAATTTTCCCGGTGTCGGCATCGACGGTGAAGGTTTTCCAACTTTGCAGAAATTCGTGCTCGGAATAGTGTTTAGTTTAATCTTCTCAAAAGTGAAAAGCGGCTCCAGCGCCAAGATGACTAATCATTTTGACGCAGTTTGATAGTGACGGATGATGGTTGCATGAAATGGGTGGAATGAGATTAGATGGGGCGTTTCAATTCAATAAAAGAGTATTAAATTACTTATAGGCTTCTTGGAAGGATAACTTATCAGTGTTCGAAATTTGCAAACGCCAATCAAGTGAATCGGGCATTTAAACCGTTCAACACCGAGCTTGGTTCTCGATATTCAACTCCATCTTAGCAATGTCGCAATTGAGAAATGCCTTTATAATACAAAATGCATAAAACCTTAATTTGTAGTTAGTCGTTTCTTAAGCGGTTTTTCCTTGCATCCAGTGTACTAAAAGGCGACAAAAATCATTACAAAACATAGTCTCTGCCTTTATCTAAAAAATGACGTTTACGCCAAATATGCCTATGTGTTTTCCATTTTACTGTTAAAGAGCTAGATGAGTACTACTCATTAACACCATTTGTGTAAAATTTCGTATACACCACTTTTTAGATTACGGCAGCAATGTTGCGTAAACCATCCAAATTTAAATCTTTATTTATTCTTCAGTAAATCTATATCTCTAGACAGAACTATGTATATATCGAATTTATATCCGCTAAAACCATGATAGCTTCAAACAAATTTTGTTTTGATTACAATAAATCTGGAAATGTTATAAAAATAAATTGTATTTTATTTATTTAGTTTACATCTGAACAGATAACACTGAATCAACAATTTGACGCCATAATACACGGTTTGAGGTCACATCTCTCCATCCTCGATTGCGCCCCACGCTCGCCATGTCGTTCTGTACCTGGTCAGCCCACCTTGCTTGTACCTGCTGGATCGGAAGCGAACACCATCTTCACAGGGTTGCTGTCCAGTATTTTGGCAACATGCCATGCCCATCGTACCCTTTCGGCTTTAGCTACCTTCTGGATACTGGGTTCGCCGTAGAGCTGGGTGAGCTCGGGGTTCATCCTACGCCGCCACAAACCGCGATCCTGTTCGTGGTTCTAAGCAGCCGTCTCTCGAATACTCCGAGTGCTTGCAAGTCCTCCTCGAGTATGATCCAAGCTTCATGTCCGTAGAGGACTACCGGTCTTATTAGTGTTTTGTACATGACACATGTGGTGCGGGTGTGAATCTTTTTTGACCGCAGTTTCTTCTGGAGCCCGTAGTTGGCCCGACTTCCACAGATGATACGCCTTCGTATTTTACGACTAACATTCTTATCAGCCGTTAACAAGATCCAAGGTAGACGAAATCATCAACCACCTCGAAAGTATCCCCGTCTATCGTAACACTGCTTCCCACGCGGGCCCTGTCGCGGTCGGTTCCGCCCACAAGCATGTACTCTGTCTTCGGTGCATTCACCAACAGTCCAACTTTTGTTGCTTCTCGTTTGAGGCGGGTGTACCTTTGCAAACGGGTTAAAAATGGTCATGTCATCCACGATGCAAATAAATTGACTGGATCTGTTGAAAATCATACCCCGGCTCTCCACATGACACCTTCTAACGCAATGTTGAACATCCGGCACGAAAGTCCATCACAGATCTGGTCCGTTGTCCAGCGCCCGTCAACTTCCCACGAACTCATTCACTATTGATGACAGACGACGGAAGATGATCGTTAAGGTGTTAAGGATGGTGGTCGCTCGAACATTTTCACATTCCAGCTGGTCGTCTATCTTGTATATGGAACATATGTCCCCTTCTTTCTACTCCTCCGGTAGCTGTACAGTTTCCCAGATTCTGACAATCAAGCTTTTCCGGGCCCATCTTGATGCGCTTAGCTCCGATACCATCCTTACCAGCTACTTTATTGATTTTTAGCTGTTGGATGGCACCCTTAACTTCCCTCATCCGCTAAACTGACTTAGTCATCTCCTCCGCTGCCTTGACCTTCACTGCCTGTACTCTCAGCGCCATTTAAGTGTTCCTCGTAGTGCTGCTTCCACCTTTCGATCACCACACGTTCGTCCGTCAAGATGCTCCCATCCTTATCCCTGCGCATCTTGGCTCGCGGCACGAAACATTTGCGGAATGCGTTGAGCTTCTGATAGAACTTACGTGTTTCCTGTGAACGGCACAGCTGTTCCATCTCCTCGCACTCCGCTTCTTCCAGGCGGCGTTTTTTCTCCTGAAAAATGCGGGTCTGTTGTCTCCGCTGCCGGTTCCCTTGCTGCAGCGCGACCGCCCGCGCTGCGTACTTCTCTTCCAGAATCTGTCTGCAATCTTCGTCGAAGCAATCGTTCCGTCGACTTCGTCCCACATACCCGACGTTGCACTCTGCTGCGTCATTAATGGCTGCTTAAACTGATTCCAGCAGTCCTCAAAAGAGGCCCGTCGAGCCTTCAGTTCCGGGCCCCTTTTGATGATTGGTTGTTGATAATGGATAGTTTCGGGCATAGTTGCACCATGATCAGGTAGTGTTCAGAGTCGATGATAGTCGGAGAAGTGCCGTCCATCAATCAGAACGTGTCCATCAGTCAGAAGATCGATTTCACCGGGGAGAATCAAACTACATCAAACTACCGCACTGCCGTAATCTGAAAAAGTGACGTATACGCCATTTTTCAAAAATGGTGTTAACGAGTACTACTCATTGAGCTCTTTAACAGAAAAATGGTAAACATGCATGTTGTAAAATGGCTGATACGTCACTTTTCCAGATTACGGCAGCGCAGCTGTCACTTCATACTTTTTCTCTACTGTTTGGCATGGTATTCTACGATGACAACGCCAAATATCAGGTTTTTGTCTCAGTGTATTGAAGATTTTCAGGCTTGCGGTAGAACTTTGACAGCTGCGGAAAAGCTTTGCGGAATCCGCAAAATGGAACATTTTGAAATGATCCGCAATACAAAGGGCGAATTTTTTTGGTAATAAGATCACCACCTCTACTAAAAAGTCCTACACCGTAGAACATTTTAAGCAACAACCAGCCATTTATGATCCAACCGAATGATGGTTGTCCTTTGTTCGCTTGAGATTCTTGATCCGATGACTTTGATTACAAGAGCTTTTCGATTGACTTTCGAAAGGTATCGGCGTGGTGACCAAAGCTCAGAGTGAGGTCCAGGTGGACACCAAGGATTTTGAGGGATGTTTGGGATTTTCAGATGAAGATCCGGTAACTTACTAACTCCTTTTCTGTTCTTGCAGTTGAGATGTTTATCGGCTCATTCGGAGACAGTGTTAACGGCGGATAGGATTTTCTTTCTGGCCAGTGATTGGAAGTTATGGAAAGAAAGTATTATTATGTCATCGGCATAGACGAGGATCCCGAGCAGCAGCAAGTCAGACGAAAATGGTTGCAGCAACCTGATTGTGACTAAATCCGGTCACATATGAGTTGCAGTAACCTATGTGGAATATGTGTGCTGCTTGGGATGTAGATATGGGGAGGGATGCTTTTGAATAGGGACTGCATACAAATCAAGAAAAGTGTTGGAGCTATCACCGAGCCTTGGGGAATTCCATTTTCTTGCTTCCTCACCTGATCATGACCCTGAAACTCCTGCCGTCAAGAAAGCTTTATACTTATGCGACTCTTGATTCCCCTTTTCTCAAAAGACTTGAGGATGGGAAAACGCCATGCTCGGTCGTATGCTACAACCCCTCTCGAGGTTGGTCTTGGAATCGATGATATCCTCCAGCTCGGTAAGATAGTCGTCGCTGCTTTTGTGGGGTCGGAAAGCAAACTGCCTATTGTCAAGATTCCAGGCGACAACAGGCGACTCATCTCTCTCCTGGAATCCTGTGATCCTGTGAAAGCCTGTTGACCATCTTCTCAAAAATCTTCCCGATACAGTTTAGCTAGGTTATGGGACAGTAACTGTCGGCGCTATGTTTATTTTTGTCTGGTTTTGGAATAGGAACAACGAAACCTTCTTTCCAGGATTGTGGGATTTCACCATTGTTCCAAATGGTGTTGGAGAATCTATTTGCCAATGGGTGTAAGATTTTTGAAAAGGGGATAGCCTACGTCGTCCGGGCCAGCAGACGACCCACTGACTCTCTGTAGAGCCCATTCGTGAAAAAATTCAAAGTTGTAGTCCGGATTATTGTCAGTATCAAAACAAGGGGGGAGATTCATGGGAGGCTTTTAGGGACAAAAACTGAATGGAAAAGTTGGCTGATGAAGAAGAGATGGAGAAGTGGTCAGCAAGGTATTTGGAAATTAGTGATGGGTTGTCGGTGATTTGGTTATTGATTCGGATTTTTGTGGGTTGTTGCTATGGACTTTGTCCCATAGTTCTTTTGATGAGCTTTCCGGATTGATGGATGAGATGAATTCATACCAACTATCCTGTTTGGCCTTGTTGATTACGGCTTAAAATTCCAGACAAATTTTAACTCCGCAAGTTGAACGCAATCCTTACGCTCCCCCTTTGCCATTCTCTGAAGAGCACATAATTTCGTGATGGAGTTTGACGGCTGAACGGACGGTGGGGTTCCACCATGGAACTGATTTTTTCCGCGGTGAACCACGCACTGGTTCTGGGGATGTGATGCTTTGCAATATCAAACAGCTGTTTGACAAAGTCATCTGGTGAGGTTGAAGGGTTCATTGTGAACTGGTCATATACCTGGTTTTGATAGCCGTTCCAGTCCGCTAACTCGTATTTCCAGCGAGGGCGAGTAGACAGTGCTTGAGGGTTTCGATTCATAGAGATGACAAGAGGGGGTGATCGCTGCCACAGCAATCCTCGTGAACGTTCCAGGATAGTTGGGAAGTAAGACTTGAGGGAGCAGAAGGAAAGATCTGATGATGCACCACCCGAGTGGTGGATGATGGTGCTACTGGCATCATTTAAAAGGGTTAGAGCATTTGGATTCCTTAGGATTCCGATTTGGATTCCTTAGGCATTGTTGGATGGGTTACCCCATCGTGTAGAGTGTGCGTTGAGATCGCCCATCAAAAGAACTGGGGAGGAGATCATATCTATGATTCGGGAAAGACGGGACTTAATTGTTTTGTTTGATAGTTTTTTTTTGGGGGGGAAATAGGTAGAGATGAGAGTGATTTTGAGGGGAATCTCAATTTCGACGGCTATTACTTGTAGGGATGAGGAAATATCAATTTTTCGTTCAATCAAAGGTAATTGCCTATTTCCGGGGATTAAACCACCCGACTTGGACGTTAATTTACAATGTTATGAAAACTCATATGTGAATATGTACGTTATGTGAAAGTATTTTAGATTTTGGGGCCATGGTTTCTTGTAGTGCAATTGCAATTGGATTAAATTTGGAAACTAATAGTTGTAGTTCAGACCGTTTGCTTTGGAGACCTTCAATATTCCATTGCAAAGCGAATGATGTTGATTGAGCAGATGAGCAGATTGATTGGATACAGATTGATTATTTGATTCCACGTCGAGCATCCGTGCGAGACGGTTGTAAGTCCGCGTACGGTCTGCTTCTCATTCGGTTTTTTTCCTGAAGTACAGGTAGTGGTTTTTTTTCCGAAAGTGTTTTGAAGCATAGTGCTTGAGTGGAAGTGGTGCTTAGCTGTAGCAGTTAAGTAGCCATTTCGTTGGTTTTGCAACTACGCAAAACTTTGCAGTTTATTCGGCGTCCATCGCAGGCGCAGGCATCATCGTCCCACGCCGACAGTCATCATCCATCGTGCGTCTCCACCAACACAGACGCTGCCGTCCTGCCACCATCCATCCACCCAGTTGCAGTGTTGGGTGCGGCGAGAACACCAACAATAGCGTGGTTCGCTTCGACCGCACCACCGGCGAGTGTCTATCGAGCTAGTGTGTGCTGCCAGAACTGTTAGCCGGCAACACAGCAGTGTGAACGCAAGTATTTAATTGAGCTCCCTCTCATTGTTCCCCTCTCTTCCCCATCCTATTGGAATAGTTTTTTTCTTTCTTTTTTACTCGTCTTCCCCTCTGTCCCAAATCATTATTTTGTTTGTGTGTGTGTTTTTTTCTGCCCTTGTGATAATTGTTTAGTTTTAAAAGAGATTGTGCCTCGCTGCAGCGGCGCATTTCGTGTCCGCAATGCGCGAAGGCGAAGTTGGCGGGGTACTTCGTATTCCATGTCAGATGTTTCGTTGCATTCGGGTGTTCCAAACCAAAACGAAATGGACACCAGCAACGCTAAAATTTCCTCTACGAGCCCCCGTCCCAAGGTCTACCCTCACGACTCTAGTGGGCCGTATGTTGTTTTCTTTCGACCCAAAGGCAAACGTTTGAATATCAGCCAGATTAGCAAAGATCTGGAAAAGCGATTTTCGTCTGTCACGACCATTGACATGGTTGGGTCCAGTAAACTCCGTGTCACGGTCAGTGATCGCAAACAGGCCAACGAGATTGTCACCTGTGAGCTTTTCACTCTCGAATATAGGGTGTATTTACCGTCAGCAGTGTGTGAGATCGCGGGGTGGTGACGGAGGGAAGTATGACATGCGACGATTTGAAACAAGGTTTCGGTCGTTTCAAGAACGTTTCTTTGCCTCCTGTTGCGATACTGGATTGCAAACAAATGTATTCGGTGTCGCAGGAGGGAGAGAAGCGGAGTTATTCCCCGTCTGACTCTTTCTGCGTCACTTTTTCCGGGTCCGCACTGCCTGACTACGTAGTGATTGGCAAACTTCGTCTACCTGTTCGGCTGTATGTACCGAAGGTGATGAATTGTGTTAATTGCAAGCAGCTGGGCCACACCGCTCAGTACTGTTGCAATAAACCTCGCTGTGCATCATGCGGAGAGAAGCATGTGGAGGGCGCGTGCAAGACGGCACCGAAATGTGTCTATTGTAACGAAAGCCCTCCACATGCTCTTGAAGCTTGCCCAACGTACATACAGCAGCGAATCCACCAGAAGCGGTCTCTTCAGCAACGTTCTCGGCGAAGTTACGCCGAAATGTTGAGGAAGGCCGCTCCTCCACTCGTTTCTGACACCATCTACTCGTCTCTTCCTTTGGACGATCAAGGTAGCTCTGACTCCGAGGTTGGAAATGGGGTTCCCTTTGTTTTCAATGGCTCAACGAGGAAGAGAATAAAACAGAGCCAGCGACCCTCGAAAAAGCCTAGAAAACAGCCTCAAAGTGAGCCCCAATCCAACATGGTCAAATTCAAAGCGGAGGAAATACTCAAAAACGATCAACTTTTGTGGTTTCACATCGGGATGATCGAGAGTTTCCACCGCTTCCGGGAACATCTAAAATCCCAGATGCCCCATTTTTGCGATTTCTCAGCCAGAAAGAGAGCATACAGAGCGAGCAGAAGAACTCCCGAGCGCTCCAATGTTCACACTTTCTGGCATCGTGGAGCTCATCCTCAACTTCTTTGATGCTTCCGACCCCGTGAAGAACATGGTCAAAACTGTTCTTCCTATTCTGACTCCTCTCCTGAAGCAGCTGGCTTCGAAAATGCCCCTCCTCGAGTCATTTGTATCCTTCGATGGCTAACTTAGTCAATAAGGGTAACATGATTTCGATTCTACAGTGGAACTGTCGAAGTATTCTTCCAAAATTAGATATTTTTAAATTTTTAGTTAACAAATTACAATGCGATGCTTTTGCTTTATGTGAAACATGGCTAACACCAGATGTGAACCTTCATTTTCCTGATTTCAACATAATCCGCCGCGATCGGGCAAATCGATATGGAGGGGTGCTTTTAGGGATCAAAAACAGCACTCCTTCTATAGAGTCGATCTTGCGCCGATGTCTGGCACCGAAGCTGTCGCATGTCAGGTGACTATTCGAGGAAAAGACCTCAGTATCGCCTCGATATATCTTCCTCCAAACACCGCGATATCTCGAAGAGATCTCTCGCACATCTGCTCGGTTATGCCCGAGCCACGGTTGCTCCTGGGAGATTTTAACTCCCACGGAACAGGCTGGGGGGAACTGTACGACGACAACCGTTCATCAATGATATACGACCTCTGCGACGACTTCAATATGTCAATTTTGAATACAGGAGAAGTTACACGAGTGGCTCCTCCAGCAAGAGATAGCCGTCCAGATCTTTCCATTTGTTCGAGTTAATTATCGTTGGACTGTACTTGGAAGGTGGTCCAAGATCCCCATGGTAGTGATCATTTGCCGATAGAAGTCTCGATTTCCAATGGACATAAGCAATCTGCTTCCATCGATCTTTCATATGACCTCACGAAGCACATCGATTGGGGCAATATGCGGACGCCATCAGCGATGGCATACAGTCGATAGAAGCACTTCCCCGCGGGAAGAGTACAAGTTTCTATCGCAGTTGATTCTTGAAAGCGCTCTTCAGGCACAACGTCGGCCGGTGCCAGGAGCTTCGGTTCGTAGGAAACCCTACAGTCCGTGGTGGGACATCGAGTGTACGCAACTTTATCGCGAGAAATCCGCCGCGTTCAAAGAATTTCGGAAACACCGGGCGATCGTTCTTCACAAACGATACACCGCGCTCGAAATCCAGTTCAAGAAACTGGTCAAAGTGAAGAAGCGCGGATATTGGCGCACTTTTGTTGAAGGTTTATCGCGCGAGACTTCAATGAAAACTCTGTGGACCGTCGGGAGAAGAATGCGCAACGCGTCGTCCGTAAACGAAGATCGTGAAAGCTCGTCGCGGTGGATACTTGACTTCGCAAAGAAAGTTTGTCCGGATTCGGTACCGGTGAGGCAAGAGCTACGTGATGCTTTTGCAGACAGGGATGATATGGATCGTCCCTTTTCGATGATTGAATTCTCACTTGCTCTCCTTTCATGTAACAATTCCGCTCCAGGGATGGATAGAATCAGGTTCAATTTCCTCAAAAACCTCCCAGACGTCGCGAAGAGGCGCTTGTTGAACTTGTTCAATCAGTTACTGGAGTGCAACATTGTTCCGGATGATTGGAGGGAAGTGAGGGTGATAGCCATCCAGAAGCCCGGAAAACCCGCGTCGGATTGTAACTCGTATCGCCCCATCGCGACGCTGTCATGTCTTCGGAAGCTGTTGGAGAAGATGATTCTCTTCCGGCTAGACAAATGGGTTGAATCCAATAGTTTGTTGTCAGATACACAATTTGGTTTCCGCAGGGGCAAGGGAACGAACGACTGTCTTGCGTTGCTTTCTTCAGAAATTCAGCTTACTTTCGCTAAAAAAGAGCAAATGGGCTCAGTGTTTTTGGACATTAAGGGGGCTTTTGATTCAGTTTGCGTCGATGTCTTATCTGACAAACTCCACTCGTGTGGACTTTCACCACTTTTGAACAACTATTTCTACAATTTGTTGTCAGAGAAGCGTATGAGTTTGTTTCATGGTGACTCGGCAACTTCACGAATTAGCTACATGGGTCTCCACCAGGGCTCATGTTTGAGCCCCCTTCTTTACAATTTTACGTCAGAGACATTGATGAATGTCTCATGCCAAATTGCTCGTTGAGACAGCTTGCAGATGATTGTGTTGTATCCGTTTCAGGGCCAACATCGGTTGATCTGCAAGGACCGTTGCAAGATACTCTGGACAATTTGTCCACTTGGGCTACGAAGCTGGGTATCGAATTCTCTCCGGAGAAAACTGAGATGGTTGTCTTTTCAAAAAACATAAGCCGGCAAAGTTCCCGCTCCAACTGATGGGTAAGACAATCACTCATAGCATATCTTCTAAATACCTCGGGGTCTGGTTCGACTCGAAATGCACCTTCGGGAAGCATATTGTGTATCTGACACAAAAATGCCAGAAACGGATCAACTTCATGCGATCAATAACCGGAACATTGTGGGGAGCGCATCCCGAAGATCTTATGACGTTGTATAGAACAACCATTTTGTCGGTCCTCGAATACGGTAGTTTCTGCTTCCAGTCCGCGGCTAAAACACACATGCTGAAGCTTCAAAGGATTCAGTACCGCTGTCTCCGTATCGCGTTAGGATGTATGAATTCGACTCATACAATGAGCTTGGAAGTACTTGCGGGAGTACTGCCACTAACAGATCGTTTCGCGGAATTATCGCTCCGGTTCCTCATCCGCTGTGAGGTTCTCAATCCATTGGTCATTGATAACTTCGAGAAGCTGCTCGAACAAAACCCTCAATCTCGATTCATGAGTATTTACCTCTGGTACATAACGCTGGAGGTAAGCCCTTCTTCGGTAGATACCAATCGTGCTAACTTCTTAGACTCTTACAGTTCCTCTGTTACTTTTGATCTGTCCATGAAGCAGGAGGTTCATGGAATACCAGACTTTCTGTGTGCGGAGGTCATACCTCCATTATTTGCAAGCAAATACGGGCACGCCAGTGAGGAGAGAAGCTTTTTACAGACGGGTCAAAATTGATGACTCCACTGGTTTCGGTGTTTTCAACGTTTTCATAGCGCCTACTTTAAGCTCAAAGAGCCTTGTTCCGTGTATACTGCTGAGCTAGCAGCTATACACTATTCACTCGAGCAAATCGCATCCCTACCTCCTGACCACTTTTTCATCTTCACCGACAGTCTAAGTTCCTTGGAGGCTGTTCGGTCAATGAAACCGGTTAAGCACTCAGCGTATCTTCTAAATGGGATACGGAAAGCTTTGAGTGCCTTATCACAACGGTCTTACACAATCACCATGGCTTGGGTCCCTTCTCATTGCTCGATCCCGGGAAATGAGAAAGCGGACTCTTTGGCTAAGGTGGGCGCTATGGAAGGTGATATTTACGATCGTAAAATCACCTTCGATGAATTTTTCACATTAGTTCGTCAGGAAACCTTGAACAGCTGGCAACAGAAATGGACAAATGGGGAGTTGGGTAGATGGCTGTATTCAATTCGCCCGCAGGTGTCGAAGCGTCCATGGTTCAAAAAATTGAATATGGGACGAGACTTCATTCGAACCATGTGTCGTCTAATGTCCAATCACTACACTCTAAATGCACATCTTTTCAGAGTGGGGCTCTCGCAAGGAAATCTCTGTGTTTGCGGCGAGGATTATCAGGACATCGATCATGACGTGTGGGCGTGCGAGGAGCATCGTGGCCCCAGATCTGCGCTAACTGAACATCTCCGGGTCCGAGGAAAACAACCAAAGCCTATTAGAGAAGTGTTGTCGGGCCTTGATCTCGAGTACATGTCCCTGGTCCACCAATTTTTGAAAGTTGCTGATGTAAAACTGTAATCATTGCCTGCCCATTCCCTTGTCTGTCGTACCCCATTACGAATGTCTTCCTCCTGTTGTATATGTCTGTCGTCCCTTCCGTGTGTCTTCCTCTCGTCGTTGTCTCCCAAAAACAAGTTTGTTTGTCCCGTTATAGATGTAAAAATGCGAGGAATGTCAACTTTGTGAACATCAGCATCGTAATTACTTAAGCACCCTAAAATCCTTTCCTTTCCTACTGTATTATTGTATTCCCTAACCTCGACTAAACCGCGAGTCTTTCGGTTCCCCAAAACTAACACTATGTATAAGAATCAAGAAATGTATTGTTAAACTTGATTTCGGCTCCGTAACGCTTCACGGCAAATGAGCCTTCCAAATAAACGAAAGTTAAAAAAAAAAAAAAAAAGATTGATTATTTATTGGGTTTTTGTTGGCCATTTGTAGTTTGATAAGGAGGACAAGTGGAGTACTTTGGGTGTTGCTTTTCATCGGGGTAGTGTTGATGTGTGCTGATTTTTTTTTTGTGTTTCCGGGGGATAGCCATAGTCGGAAGAGTTTTGGTCCAGAATGCCGAATGGGTTTGCAGAGACTCTCTTGTTGAAAGGAGAGTGGATTTCCGTTGGAGGGTGACGCTTATGCTTGGCAACGCTTGATTTCAAAAGAGCAACACTTACCTGAGAGGCCAAGTCGCCACTGAGAGGCCACTTGTGTCGAAGTTCCATCTGTTTTGTCGGTTGTCATCTGCTTCAATCGGTTTCCATTTCGGACCAGCTGCCGTCTTCCTTCGTTTGTTTTGCTTTTTCTGTTTCTTCTCCTTCTTCTTCTCCAGTTCTTCTATTCTTGACGTCAGCTGGGAGATGGTTTCGGTTAACTTTCTGATGGTGTCTTCTTTTGCCTTCAGTTGGTCGGGAACTTGTGGGGTTTGCCAGGCTGCGACCAACCATTGATGGACCTGACTGACCGCCGCGTAGGAGCCGCCGCCTGTTTGGATTTGCTTCATTGCCTCCTGTTGGGTGATCCCTTTGGTGAACCGGAGTCGAACGGTTTCCTTCTCCATTTCGTAGACTGGGCATGACCGATTGGTTGGGCCTTGCTAGCCTTGGCAATGTAGGCAGAAGGGAGTGGCGTTGCATTTTTCAACAAATTCGTTGGTCCCGGAGCAATTCCTGCATTTGGCGGTACCCTTGCATCGGAGTTTGGAATGTCCGTACGCGTAGCACTTGTTGCAGATCAGGGGGTCCGGGATGTACATTCTTGTTTTACCCGACCTTGATGTATTATGGCGATTACTTCTTCTTTTGCCATTCCTTCCTCCAGCTCATCTTTCGTATTGTTTTGAATCTCCCGACAGGAGATTACGCACTTGAAGACAAAAAGGAGGGAATATTTGATTTTCGTTCGGTCCATGCGCGAACACCCATCGTTTGCCTTGCCACGAAAACTGTAAAATGAATTGTAAAAAAAGTATCCGGCTCCGTAACGCCAAACGACAAATGAGCCTTCAAATAAACGCAAAATGAAAAAAAAAGAAACATCTCTTGCATCCTGTATAACTATTTTTGATTGAAATTGACTAAAATGATTTTCTTCATCTTTATATTTCAGATCAATTGCTGTAGAACTATGTTCAATAATTTAGGTTGACGGTAAGTATTCAATTTGAAATATTATTATTACCTATTTTCAGGAAAATTGTCCTATTTTGCCTTTCTCGTATACTTATCCTTAACCGCAACAACTATTCATAACTAATTTCATTCAACGGGGAATCCTGTCTAATTGGTTTCTATTAAAACCATTCTGATCGAGAACTACATGAAGAGTGATCCATCCAGCAGGTTCATAAATGATTTCAACATACTAAAGGATGTAATTTCGACAACTATGACAGCAGGAGTGATTCGTAATAGGGGAACGGCAACGCCAGAGGCAATTTCCAAACCGCTCTCAGCGTGGTCTTGCTTTGTAGCCGCACGGCTAAGGAGGGCCCCCATTGGTCCTTATAAATATTTTATTACATTATAATAAAAAGACTAAGAATACCATTCAAAGGTTTCTAATTGTGCTCCTGAAGTGCGAAAAATCAGCCTTGAATTCTCTCAGCATTGGTTCTCATCCATTCATTCGCCTATCAACACTTACCAATTCGTCCTTCAGAGCAACCGGCTTCTCAAATTGCGGTGAAAAATACAACCAATTTCAAGGGTGCCGAGTACTAACCCAGATGGGACCCAAATTCCTTTTTAGCTTCTCTCGTCGACGGGTTCGGGTTTGAAATAAGAAAAACCTCCATACAGTTAAACCGGATCTGACCAGCCAACAGAAAGCATTTGCCGACTAACATTTTTGGTTTTATAACGGTTTCGTATCAACCGTTTTTTGATCCGAAATAGAAATAGCTTCCGAGTCCGTGGTTTTTAGTTTCATAGCGGGCAACAACCAACCAACTTTCAGTATAAACGATGCAGATTGTACGACTGGATAAAGGCGAGTCTGAATCTGGTAAGATGTTTGGCGGCCAACGCCAGAGGCATTGGGATGCTAATGGAGAAAATCATTTCCTCTTCGCGCTTCGAAGGAGCGGTATTTTCTTGAAGTAAATATAAGCGTTTGCACAAACTGGCTGCCGTACCGCACCAAGGGCTCAGAATTGCGGAGCTTGCGGGATTTCAGTTAATTGGGAATTATGTCTTAATTGTCTTGCGTTTTGTTCAGCTTGTCCATTACAAAAACTTGTACAATTCACACAAATAAGTAATGTTGTAGAAAACTAGACTGCGTTGTTTATTTCTGGTCTAATTACGTAAGATTTTTTTCTAGAATATTCAACCTACCTCTCTCAAAGACATAATTTTTCAGTGAAATGATGGCCTTTCGGTGAAACTTTGCTGAACGAGAATGGCACAAAGGACCCTCATGGGAAATCATTTCGAATTTCAATCCTGCACCGTATTTTGCGTTGTTGTTGTCGTTGTCCCGCATTTGGTACCACAGCATAGCCATTGGTCACGCCAGAGTTTCACACCGAAAGCAACAAGTATTCAAATCCCACGTAACCTTCACCCGTCCACCACTGAGCCATGCGTGACAAGCATTGAAACGCGCCCTCCTCCACAATAACATTGAGCGCTGCTCCCAATCGCGCTTTTATTGTTCTGTCGAGCTTTTGCCATCATGAGGGATTTACATGTGTCGTGCTCGTAGCTATTTATTGCTATCTACTCGCTATTACATATATCTGTGTCAGCCTGTAGGGGAGAACGGTCCAAAATGCACCCCTGGGGCAAAATGGCCTCACTCATAAAATCACTCATATAATCTATTGTAGTACATTTATGAACGAATATTACTATTACGATTCATAATTAGTTATCCATCATTGAGCTCCATTGGAAAAATTTAGCAACATCCCTTCATATTCACTCAAATTCACCGATTTGCTATTTTTCCACCGTATCCGTAAGATTGTAGTTCAATCCATTGAGAAAAAACAAACAACCATGCGTTCACCATCATTTTACATGCAATTGAGTCATTTTAGACCACCATTCGGGCGTTTTGCCCCAGGCCTATTTTTAAAACATGCGTTAGAAAGTCATGAAAACGATATTGTTTTGAATAGGAGATCATTGTGAAACGTAGCTGGGTTTGTAAATTTTGCACCTATACGTTGAAATGGTTGGGTATTTTCGTTTATATGGGCGAAATCATCGAAAAAGCTTAAGGGGTGCATTTTGGACCGTTCTCCCCTACAGGAGTAATGGCTCATACTCTTACTCTGCTCTGGTGGATCGTGGACTGATTGTCACTGAATCGTGCCTCACAGTGACAGTAGTGAGGGTCGGCAGCACGTATCCGTCTTTTGCTTTTATGGCAGTGCCAGTGGAACCGGAAATTCATGCGGGCTATATTGACCAACTACTGGTGTGGCGGAAACGGAGCCACCCGGAGTGTACTGCACCAGAGAATGAAAGTTCCAGCAGGTGAATTACAACAGCAGCGCAGGAAAAGTAAATTGTTTCTGTAAACACCACAACCACAGGAAATTTAGTCGTTTTCATTGGCACTCCACTCTTGCTCGGCTGTGTTTCGTCATCACGCTCATCACTGCTACTGTAGTTGGCTCCAGCATGTTTGTTTTGAATGCATACATGTTCATGTGCTTGTATAGTAAACAATCGGGTTTCTTTGGATTTATTTTAGCATTTTAGAAATCCAAGACTCTTATAGAGCCCTAATGGCTCTTATAGAACACTTCACTAATCGCCTTTTTTTATAGCAAATGGTCATTTTATCCCTTATTTTTTGTTCGAAACCAGTATGCATTCTGGGGTCTCCAATAGCTTTGCAAGCAAAGGCGTAGGATTGCCAATCCGGAGACGGCGAGTTCGATTCTCGGTCCGGTCTAGGATATTTTCGGGTTGGAAACTTTCTTGACACCCTGGACATAGTGTAACCATTGTACTTGCCCACAAGATACATACTCTTGCAATGGCGGACATAGAAAGCTTTCAATTAATAACTGTGGAAATGCTAATAGAATACTAAGCTGAACAGCAGCCCATGTTCCAATTGGAATGTAGAGCCATTGAAGAAGAAGAAGATCTGCATACATTTCATTGAAATTTTGAAGTATTCTCGTGTCCTTTGTTTAGTGCATGGCTGAGAAGAAATGAAGTAGTCGTGATTTATTCATATATTCATCAATCTTGATGTGGACAACTTTGTACTAAGGACCCCCTTAGTCAAATCTGGCTGCCTAAAAAGGTGATTTTCGGAATTTTTTTTATTATGTTATAAAACATTGGCAACGTTTGGAATAAAAATCTGGTTTTTGCACGCAAAAAATGGACATAAAACCTAGTACGGAAGAGCCATTTTTTGAGACAAAGAGAAACGTTCAATGAAAGAAAAAATGTGTTTAGTTAAAAAATTCAAACCGCGTTAAAATCGGACGATATGTTTTTCAGTTATATTGTCCGCTAATTTTGGAAACATGATTAGGAGATAAGTAAGTAGACTGTACTAAGGCACGGTATTTATACCCTTCGAAAAATGATTTACACCGACTTTCAAGGGGTCGACCTTAATCAACTTCGTCTTCAACAAAACCCAGCTTGATCTAGCGGTGATGATGCTTTTCTCGATTCAATCGTTTAAGTTTACCATATTGTGAGACATATCAAAACGAATTGTGCACCTTACGACTTCATATCAAGTTGGCCAATCAACCTTATATGGATCTATACTCTATTTTCTTTATAACTTTCGAACGCATTGACCGTTTGTAATTATTTTCAATAGTGATCAACTAGGTTTGTCCCATGTCGAATGCAACTTGTTGCGAGATTAATATAAGGAAAGTTGGCTAACGTTTTTCCGCTTTTCGTGTGCACACATACACACATACGGACAGACAGGCATTTGTTCAGCTCGATGAGCTGATTGGTCTCTCATCATATATAAAAGGTTCGATTTTGGAGTGAAATGATAGCTTTTCGGTACAACTTTGTTGTACGAGAGAGGCAAAAAGATAATACTGATTTTAACCGTGTATATGTACTGAAGTTCTAACATATGACTTACTCCTACTATTAGAATATAATTTTTTTTATTTCGACTTATTTTGGTTAACAATTGGTTCACAATTTAGGTGCAGGGTTGTGCTGTATCATTCTCATACGATAATGATTTGGATTATCATTAGGCGAGTTGTCATCGACGATAACTTTCTCAAATATTGAAATCTACTGATAAAAAAACACAAAATTATCTTTTAAATGTAAACCCTACCAATACTAATTCAATGTCGACAATGAAATTCAATCTGCTGTCAACCCTTAACGCTGGGTAGACACCTTTACGTGGTATGTTACGGGGTAAGATCTACCACGGTTACTTGCCTTCCTCATTATCCAACTCCTTGGTAGTTATAAGGTTTTTGCTATGTCTGTGGCCTCTCTTGAAGTAAGAACCACATCAAGACTTTCTTCCTCTTCCTAGTTACGGTGAAGATGGGTGTGGCCAGGAGTAGTAATCCTCATGCTTTTGTTTTTTAAGACTGGGATCAAGGACCACTTCCCTTCTTGATTCTATCAGAATTCTAGATAAGGATCTCAAAAGTAAAACACGAGTATCACTAGTATCCAATGATTGTACGACAATTCCCCGTAAACCAATTCCCCGAATGCAATTTTCCCGAATGCAATTTCCCCGAATGTAACAATTCCCCGAATGTAACAAATCCCCGAAAATAAAGTATTTTTTGCAAACGCATAATTGTCATCGACTATAAACGCCCGAACAGAGAAGCGTTCAAAGATTTGTTCCAGAGTGTCTCTTTGGAGATGCCGAACATGATCAAATTTTTCGATAGTATTGTATGCCCTTGATCTTCCTTATTGTTAAATTATAAAGATATTAGATTAAAGTGTTTTCCTGTTAATTTTTTTTCTAAAATAGTCGAACAAAGGCTGAATTTCTTTGGTGGAGTAGAATCGCGAACGGAAATTCCGATTAAAAGCATCATGGTAAAAATTTGTGAAATAAAACTTCTGTTCTATGTAAGGTCTGTCCCTTCTTAGGAAGTTACTGTAATCGTGGATATGAATCCTTAAAAAAAATAATGCATATGCCCGGAATAAGGCAATGGTGAATGTTTTTTTTTCAATTTCTTTATTATAGTGATTTTTTTGAAAGTATAAGAAGTTCATCACTTCAATGGTGAATGTGATCCCTTCTTCTACTCGGAGTAACGCAATGGATTTATTTGATATCTACTTTGGAAGTAGGTGTTTCCCCAGGATAATGAAGAAGTGAATGTTATTCCTTCTTTGAAAATATGTATCTACCTGGTATAAGAAAACGGTAGATATGATCTATTCATTAGAGTTAGGCGTTAGCTCGAAATAAGCCAAAATAGAATGGAATTACCTTTTCAGAAGTAGGAGATTGCCTGCAATAAGGTTATGATAAATGTAGTATTTTCTTTTGATGTAGACGAGTCGTCCCGGAATAGATATAATATATGAGATCGCATCTAGCAATAAATATCAATTATATATACCGAAAAAAAAATATCGAATTCATCGAAGTGTTCATTTAAAGAAGGCAATATCTCCTACATTGTCCTTACATTGCTTAGACTCGATCATTCAAGGAAGGCATTATCTCCTTCGCTTTACTCCAGGCAAACGTGTTCAATTGAAGAAGGGTCCATCTTCTCTCTTTGTCTTATATCGGGCAAAAGTGTTCATTTTAATAAGGCATTATAACTCGTATCCTCCCAATACCGGGCGAAACGATTATCAAAAAAAAAACATCCTACGCCTTATACCGGAAAACGTATTAATTTTCTTCCTTTATCTCTATCCTCCTTCCTTATTTTTCCATTCTCTCTTCCTACATCTCCCGTCGTATTTCATCCTTTCTCGCTCCTCACATCACACGTCTCGCATTATATTTTCCACTTCTCACTTCTTACTCCACACTTCTCCCTTCTTACTATGTACTTCCTTCTCATTTCTCATTTTCCACTTCTTACTTCTCATGGCTCACTTCTCACTTCCCACTACTCACTACTCACTGCTCACTACTCACTTCTAAATTCTCACTTTTCACATCTCGTTTATCACTTCATTTCTCACTTCTCATTACGCTCTTCTCACTTCTCACGTCTCACTTTTCACTTCTTACTAATCATTTCTCACTAACTATTTCTCTCTTGGCCTAATGACGGTTCGGCATAAGGGTCTTCGGCCCAATGACCCAGCATCTTATTTTTTACAATTTTTAAGTAGGGGAAGAGGCCCCAAAACGATCTAAAATTATGTAGGATAGGCGAAGAAAGTTTCAAAAAAGTGCATGGGAAGGTCGGAAAAAACAAAAATTTCCTCATTTTGAAGAAACAACTATCATTTCGGCGAGGCAAAACGCCCTAGTGGCAATGACCTACAAAGTACTTGCGTCTCCACGGACTATCCATACTAGAATGCTGATTCGCCGACGCGTGATACTTTGTTCCCTAGGAGCTGCCAGCTAAAAGGCGTTTTGCCTCATGAGTTTTCCGGCAACAGAATATTACCACTTATTTGAAATGTGAATATTATCAATATGATTGAGATTTTTGACAATTTTTGAATGGCATCAACTGGCTATCTTGTTTAACTGATGCATAATGTAAAAATACCCATGAATAGCGTTACAAATAAGACAATAGAGCGATTGTACGACAATTCCCCGAAAACCAATTCCCCGAATGCAATTTCCCCGAATGCAAATTCCCCGAATAACAATTCCCCGAATGGTTCCCTCTTATATTTGAATACGGTACATAGCGATGGGTGTCCAACTGCCCATGTGAACAAAGGCGTAGGATGGCCAATCCGAAGATTGCAAATTCGATTCTCGTCCCGCCCTAGGATGGTTTCAGGTGGGAAACATACTTGGAGCCTTGGGCATAGTGTCCAGTGTACTCGCCACATAAGATTCATATTCATGCAACTGTTGGGCATAGGAAAGCTTTCAATTTAATAACCGTGGTAATGCTAATACAAACACCAAGTTGAAAGTTGGCAAAGTTCGAGATGAAAAGCAGAGCAATTGAAGAAGAAAACAAAGCCGGGAAAGAAGGCATACTTTTTTTGAATGAACGCGAAGTAAGGAGATAAAGCTTTTTTTTAATAAATACGTTTGCAGTCAAGTACGAGACACTGAAGACGACCTTACTGTTGAGGTCGAAATACGTATCTGTCAAGGTACAATCAAGTGGTGGAATTAAATGGGAAGGTAAAA
This sequence comes from Armigeres subalbatus, assembly GCF_024139115.2. Taxonomy (NCBI): domain Eukaryota; kingdom Metazoa; phylum Arthropoda; class Insecta; order Diptera; family Culicidae; genus Armigeres; species Armigeres subalbatus. The sequence goes on along the minus strand of NC_085140.1, from coordinate 424,513,337 downwards.
ACTCGTCTTATAACAAGTGAAGACATTCCACAAAAAGGTCAAAATAATTTTCTTAACCAAAGGGACAAGATAATGCCAGCTTTGAATGATGGCACCTGCCCGGTATAAGACAAATCGAAGAGATAACTGCCGCTAACCGCAAGTCGAGCTCATCTGTATATAGACCTCCATATACAGATATACAGATGTGCTCGACTTGCGGTTAGCGGCAGATAATGCCTTCTTTAAGGTCAAACCTCCCGGAATCCAAAATTAAATGCACTCGCGTTTTCAGGGGCGCCCCATTCAAAACGGAAGCCACTATATAAGACAAAGAATGCAGATATTCCCTTCCTTAATTGAACTCGTTTTATTGGTGGTGAACTTAATTTTAAGATTGAAAAACACCCTAATAAAGAATTTAAAAAAAATGTGAACTCGTTTGCCCGGAATAATGCAAATGGAGGAAACAATGCCTTCTTTAAATGCTTTTGTCTACCCGGTATGAGGTAAAAGGAATTATATTGAAAAAAAAACTCTGTCCGTTATAATGCAAGGAGAGGAGATAATCGATTATATGCTTGCCAATTTGCCAATAACGCCAATTTGCTTATTGGAACATTCTGGAAGGGTATAATCCATCAAATATCAACCCACGAGAGTAACATACCATCAGATGTTATTCTGCGAAAATGAATTCAGCAAAATGTTTTGCGGTGAAATCAATTGCTTAAGCTCCCGTGACTCGCCCTGATGTAAAACTACGGGACTCCGTAAGTGATCCAGGACCTTGCGGGTCTCGGAAGGTTAAGAAGAGATCTAATATATATTTTCCTTATTCTGGTCTAATAAAGCCTACATCAAAATAAGAGATCACATTCATCCTTATTGCGGACAAACACCTGCTTCCCAAAGGGGAAACAGCGAACGCCTGCTTCTGAAGAATGGACCATATCTACCATTCTCATTCTTCGTGAAAATGCCTTCTTTTAAAGAATGGATCACATCCCCCACTTCCTTATTCTGGGAAGATATATTTTATTAAAGAAAGAATAACATTCACTGCTTCATTACTCTGGGAAACAACCCACTTTTTAAGAAGGAACATTTTTACTATTGCATTATTCCGGCAGATGCATTCTTTTTGAAGAATGAATCACATTCACCATCCAGGACAAACGCATTATTTTTGTTCAAAAGTTATAGTTCTTAAGAAGGGAATTATTGTTCACTATTTACTAGAAAAAAAACTACCCTGGAAACACTGTACTCTGATATCTTTATAATTTACTAACACATCTTGGAGGATCAAGAACATTCAATACTATCTTCCGGTAATAATCTCCAAGAAGACACTCTTTAATGCTTCTCTGTTTGGACGCATACAATCGATCGCAAATATGTGTTTGCAGGAGATATTTTCATTTCGGGGAATTGTTTCATTCGGGGAAATGTTACATTCGGGGAATTGTTACATTCGGGGAAATTGCATTCGGGGAATTTGCATTCGGGGAATTGGTTTTCGGGGAATTGTCGTACAATCCAATAGAGCAGTGTTTGCTTAGCTAGGGCATATTGCCCCCCCCCCTTCCCCTAAATTGCCCGCGACCCTCAATTTTGTTGCAGCTCAAAATTATGTCGAAAGCCAATTATGTGACTAGGTATATGTTAAACGACGCAGATTTCTTTTTCAGATTTAGTTTTATCTGCACTGTGGAAACAATTCGGGGAAATGTTGTATTCGGGGAGTTGTTACATTCGGGGAAATGTTACGTTCGGGGAATTGTTATTCGGGGAAATTTCATTCGGGGAAATTGCAATCGGGGAATTGGTTTTCGGGGAATTGTCGTACAATCGTGTCCAATATTCTATGAATTACACCGTAACAATGCTAATGCATAAACAACAATGCAATTCAATCTGATGTTTGAAATTATGTGGTGGTGTTTTGTTGAGAAATACGTTCAGAAAGTAACGGTAATTGCTTCGAGTTGAGATACAATTATCGAACGAGTTATTATTAATA